>NC_044976.1:191878636-192223605 GCF_008728515.1 Papio anubis | reverse complement strand
AGGAAGAGAACTACAGTTCCTTTATTAAAAGCTCTTAGCGCACACATTTCCCAGGTAAAGATAATCCACAGGAGGATAGATTTGGGCAAATTTCATCATAAAGGTGATTCAACTCCACCTAGGTTTCGCTATATGGTAGGGGAAGATCACATAGAAAGATGCCTGTGTGCATTGTTCACTGTACCTAGGAGCGCATGACACAGGAATTGCATTTGTCTCTATTTCCAGTGGTCACAGTTACAGTCTAGAAGTCTTGGAACTTGTGTATAATTTATAATGTATATACAACTTATGTATAAGTTATAACGGAAGTTATAATGTATATATAACAATCAAAGAAAGAGAGAAAATTGGAAGAAATGCAGTAATGAATGGGGACAGAATGGTGGATAGAGGGTAAGAAAGCAGGAAAGGAAGAAAGCAAATGGTAGAATCAGCTCAGTAGTTAGTAATGGACCACAAGACTTTCAAGAGGGAGCTGATCAATTGACTCTGATGTTGTAAAACATATAGGAGAAATGGGTTACGGCTAAGGCAAACCAAACCAGGTATCAAGGATGATCTGGAGAGAGGATATGGATCACACTTGGATGAGGCTGTGTCTGCACAAGCATGGGCTCCTCCTTTGCTGAAATATGGCACCATCTTAAGAGCTAAAACCAAGCAAGCTTTCTGCTGACTACT
Organism: Papio anubis; assembly: GCF_008728515.1. Taxonomy (NCBI): domain Eukaryota; kingdom Metazoa; phylum Chordata; class Mammalia; order Primates; family Cercopithecidae; genus Papio; species Papio anubis. The sequence goes on along the minus strand of NC_044976.1, from coordinate 192,222,921 downwards.
CAGATGTTAGTGTCTGCACACTTCCAGGGACTTGTCAAATCCTAGTCTTAATTCATCGTCAGTCCCCAAGGTTCAAGCCGTGGTCCATGCTTTCCAAATCTCAGTTCAAACATCAATTCTCAAGGACATTTACCCTAACACTGCAGACTAGATTCAATCCATGCTATGCATTCTCAAAACCTGGCTATCATTTTCTCCAAATTACTCACAGTTAGAAGTTATGTATTTCTGTGATTTTATTTATCTTTCTCCTTTATTAGACTATAAGCTCCTTGAATATAAGAAGTGTGCTTGTTTCTGCTTAGCATTGTGTCCTCAGTTCCTACACTGAATCTGGCACATAGTAGAGGCTCAGCTAATATTTGTTCAATGAATGAATGAATGTATCCTAATCAGCTATGACTAAAAGGTAAACAAATCATCCCATGATGACTAATGATACCAAGCCTTCAAAGGCCAGCAGGAAGTCACAGAATCCCAAGCAACTTCTGACTGAGCTCCTTTCATAGGGAAGCACACACTCCCAGACAGCACCATCCGGAAGTAGACCAGATAAAATTTGGATCCATCATGAATGTTTAATTGCACTCTTATCTTCCACATACAATGTCAGTATTTGACTTGCCTTGTATGACCATGGGAGGCTTTCAGAATTAATTTCTGAATAACTTCTTAAGGTTTTTTGGTATATTGACTTCAGCCAAGGATCACTGGTATTTCCTGAGACCGGAAAGTTTTGGGCCTCGTGCGTAAACAACATCTTGGATCAGGCACGGAAATTTCAACAGTACTTGGCAATTTCCTAGCGGCTTACAACTGCTGATCCCGCCAACACAGGGAGTTTAGATGCAGTTTCCTCATCCCTCTAGTTTCTATAAATGTCCTTCCTGCAGAAAGCAGTGGCCAGAGGCACAGAGAATAGTGATGTACTCAAGTTTGCCTTCTGTGGCTGAGTTAAGAATTAAATCTAGCTCCAGTGAGGAAGCAGCAGACCATGCATTCAAGACCAGTTACATAAGTGGTTTGAATCACATTATTTTCTATCAAAACTGTTTTATTCATTTGTGCTATTCCATTTGTAACATCAAGGTAAGTGGGAGATGGGAATGTGTCAAGAAACAAAGGCTCTGGGGGATAGCACAGAATGCCCATGAGTAAATCTGTAAGACTCCACTGATAACTGTTCCTTTCATCAATATCAGGAAAAAGGTCACCAGGAAAGACAGGGCTCTGAGGAATCCAGAAGCCACTGGATCTTCTCAAAATAGAGAATTTCCTCAGAAAGAAGCAGAAAGAGGCCCAGATTTGAGTCAAAGCGACCCAGATATGAATACTGGTTTTGTCACTGAGCTGTGTGACGTTGGGCAAGTTACTTCACTTTTCTGAGCCTCAGTTTCCTTATTTTAAAAGCAAAATAATAATATCTGCCTTCTGTCACTGTTTCAAAATTAGAACTACCGTGAAGAGAGACTCCAGACTGCTGTCTGGCTTGTAATAAGTTCAGCTGTCATTTCACTGGCCATCTCCAAATTGCCCTCACCACTTCTCCATTTTTCTTGGTTATCATCCTGGACCATGCCGGGTATCCTTTATTCGTGCTACTGTTTTTCATGTAGTTTGCTGAACTTAGAAGTGTCATTTTCTTGGTTTTAATATCTATGATAGTAATAACTTGAATTGCCTATTAATTGCATTTTGTGGTCTCATGGTACGAGAGAGAGCAAGAGCAAAAGTGAGAGAGCTAGAGAGAAAAAAAGAGAGCAAGTGAGGGCAAACAAAGTCCAGAGACAGCTACATAAACCATATTTGATTATGTGCATCTGTCAGAAGCAGGCCAGACTCACGGGATGACCAGGAATAAGTGCAGCTGGAACAGAACCCAGATGTCTTTCTTCTGGCCCCTCGTCACATTCACTCCCACTTCTCTTTCACTCCTCGTTCCCACTTCTCTTTCTCTCCTCGCTCCTTCACTCCAGATTTGGTCCTTCTTCTTTAGGATCCCAGCCTTCCACCGCAACCACTTTAATGAACTTTGGTCCTGACCCTCATGCCTGTCATCATCTTCTATCTAGTCCAGAGTGGTTCTCATGTACTCTCTGGCTCTGTCCAGGCCCAGCATTTCCTCCGCTGTCCCTTCTCAATTGAGCCCACTTTGGCTTCCAGTGTCTGTCCTTTTCACTTCTCCTCAATAGGTTTCCTAAATCCACCACTGACTCAATGTAGTTCAGGACCACTGTTCTTCCTGCCTCTAGTTTTGTTTCCTGACTAGCTCATTCTTCCTTTTCATTTCTTTGAGCCAGGGGGCCCAGGACAGTCTCTTGTTAATGTTTGCACACCGCAGGGTTGATCGCCCCATGCCACCACAGACCTGACCAAATGTGAACTTGACTTAGATCTTGCATGGGCTATGCAGGTATAAAAATCCGGGCTCCTGCCATCAAGCAGCTTACATATGATTGGCAGATAACACAGACATATTAACGACATAAAGGAAAAACAGACACAAAAAGTCTCATTTGAATTTGAATAATGTTCTCAGTAGATCATTATTTATCTGAGAGTGAAGGCACCAAAAGAATCCAACAAAAAAAAATGGTCCTAACTGGATTATTTTTATGATTACTTAATTCCAAATTTATACTAATATAATGAGTACAGTATGATTTACTAAAGTACAATGCATAGGGAAAACAGAATCTGCTAAGCTAAGAATGACCTGTCAGTGATTCCATAAAGACCAACTTGCTTAACAGAGACTGGATGACACAGAATTTAAGGTACAACTGCAAGGATATTATAACAATCTTGATGGTGATCAATAAGTTCATGATTCTTTATAGTTTATCTATTTCAAAAATAGCAACTATTTTAAAGCACTGAATTTCAAGTATACACATACAGAGATACACATACACATAACCTGCTATGTCATCTTTTGTCAATCATCGTACTTTTTAGTTATATATTTCAAACTTTAAAAATATTAGATATAACTCACATTGTTAACATTTGGATAATGGCATTTCCAATCCACAAACAAGGGCTATTAATCAACAAAAGAAAGCATACGATTTAAATAACTGAATTGCAAAATTAAGAAAGCACATCAACTTTGTGTATTAAGGATATGTAGGAAAAATATTCATAAAGCATCTGTCATCTGTTTCAAAGAGGAATGCTTAATTAGAATACAGTGACCTCAATTGGTCACCCAGCTTAAATGGTTCAGGATTGTGTCCTGACTAAAAGTTGCCATGGCAACTAAAAGTCAAGTCAAACAGCTGCTCAGTCTGTTGCCTAACTTTGTTCACCTAGTTAAAAGTTTTCATGCTAGATAATATATTTCCCACATTTATACTTATTTTTTAGTTTCTAGGAAAATATGTAGAGGCATTCTGGCTTTTTTCTTGGTACAAGTCATAGTTCATTTGTTATTATGGTTACAAATAAGAAATATCCAAAACAACAAACAAACAAACAAACGAAACCAGATAAGAAACATACCAGATATTTCTAAGTAATTCTAGACATCTGGGTGTGCTGAAAGACACTTCAAATTTGAACGTTTCCTCCCGCAATGTTTGGTCCGTGTGCATTAAAATCCAGTTAAGCAAATCTTTATCTCAAAACCTGCTATGTGGAGAATCTGACCTGAAATGAACATCCAGATATTTTTTCATAATTGGGGGAATTCCAACATGAGTGAGAGATAAGACTTTACTTCCAAGAATAGACATTATCACCCTTTACTTCCTGTCAGCTAGAGTGTGAGCTCATGCCTCTGATATTTGAAGGAATGACCTACAGGTTCAGGGTCAGATTTACAGAGTTGAGACCCCAGTCGTGTGGTCACAAAGGATGCATGGTGACAATGCCAACCAGCAGTGATCAGAGAGGGTAACTCCTATGGCATATCTTTGACTATGCTTCACTTCCTCTGGTTTCCATCTACGCCTGGTCTATTATCCTTCAAATGGAGGTATGGGATATTATTCCTATAAATTTATATTCTACTTAAGTTAACCAGATTAATTTCTGTTTTATTCACTAATAGAATCTTGACTAGCACAAAAATCCTAGTAGAAGTTATTGCAATTTACAGAGCTATAGGATAATGAAAGAGGAATGGATAAAACAATACATGGAATTTATTATGTAGCTTATTTGCTGACAAAGGCAGTGAAAATATAGCTAGTGTTAAAGGATGGGGAACACTGATGCTCTTGGCACAGATTGATGGCATGACTAATGAAATTGTGACCTATGATGTGATGATATTAGGGAATTTGTGTTCAATGTGTTAGGTATAGTCATGGTATTGTGTTTATGGAAGAAAATATTATTTCTTTAAATATGCATATTTTCATATTTGCAATGAAAAGCCATTTTGTCTATAAGTAAATTTGGCAATATATTTGTAAACATTAAACATAAGTGATGTATATATGTATTTTATTTATGCTATTTTCTCTAGTTTTTATGTGGCTGAAAATGCTTAAAATAAAGATTCTAAAAATTATTACTTGCAATTACCTGAGAAGATCACAAACCACTTGGAAGGAGGGGAAACAAGTATCCATTGCCATAGAACAATAAAAAGTGTCTAAAAAATTGAAGGATGAGGTCCAATGACAATATTATAACCCTAAATTATTGGTTAAAATTATGAATTTAATTATAGGGATTAATATAATTTTGTAAAATTGCCTCTAATCTCTTATAGCTACTTAGCTAAAATAAATGAATAATAAGCACTAAGTTCTATCATGCGCATTGTTGAATTACATCCATTGAGTTCACAGATTTCCCAGACCTTTTTCTGAAAATGTGGACACTGACAGAGAACACATGGAATGCCCAAAATTGGAATGGAGCACTAACTGAGGGTTTTGGAGGACTTGGAAAATCAAGAACCTGCAGCTTCCATTTAGTTTCCTCTCTCAATGGAAGTAGCTTCTCCCTTGTCTCAAATAATTATTCCTGCCTTTCCTGAGGACCCTGCAACTCTCTAATCTGTAGAAGGTAATTTACAATTGGAATCCATTTCTCTTCATGCCCCGTTACCCCACCCTTCACTTTCTCCAGAATCCTAACTAGAATCGGATTTCCAGTGTGCCCCAAATCTGAGAAGATAAAATCTATGTTACAATAATTGCAAAAATTGTATAAGTTATATTAGGAAAGACATGGTTTATATATGTGCTAATTTCTGGATTCTGAGAGTGTTCAACTAAGAAAGGCACTGCAATTTAATCAACTGAATTTATTAATATAGGTACAATGAACACATTTTTTAAAAGTTAATACACTAGTTCAAGCTGCTGGATCTTATTGTTTCCTTTTCTTTATTATTATTATTTTTTTCTTTAAGTTCTGGGATACATGTGCAAAATGTGCAGGTTTGTTACATGGATATATATGTGCAATGGTGGTTTACTGCACCTATCAACCCATCATCTAGGTTTTAAGACCCATATACATTAGGTATTTGTCCTAATGCTCTCCCTACCCTTGCCCTCCACCCCCCAACAGGCCTCAGTGTGTGATGTTCCCCTCCATGTGTTCTCATTGTTCAACTCCCACTTATGAGTTAGAACACGCAGTGTTTGGTTTTCTGTTCTTGTGTTAGTTTGCTGAGAATGATGGCTTCTAGCTTCATCCATGTCCCTACAAAGGACATGACCTCATTCTTTTTGATGGCTGCATAGTGTTTCATGGTGTACATGTGCCACATTTTCTTTATCCAGTCTATCATTGATGGACATTTGGGTTGGTTTCTTTCCTAACTGACTTACTTCTACATTCAACATTGGCCACAGGAAATAAAGTTGACATTTCATAAATTTCTTGGAATGTTATTAAGAAAGTTATCCAGAGACATTGAAAGACTGTTGAAGTGAATTTTATCATCCACTGACCCTCATACCCAACTATGACCTCTGAAAGGGTCCTCAAAATACTCCCATTACTAAAGCCTTCAAAAATATATTGGTGAAGGGAATCCCAGCATCTTTATAAAGTGTCCAAGTTGTTCTCTGTAGGTGAGAGATGCTGAGGTTGAAATGAGCTCAGTGATTTCAACATGGATAAGGTGTACATTATTACCAAAATAGATTGCTTGGGTCAGTATGGTAATTAGAATGATCTCACTCAAAAGCTGCAGTTCGCAAACCATAAACTAAGATGCCCAAAGCTCTGCAGCAAAGTCATAGAAGTGGCCCAATATCTTGTAAATGTTCAAGGAAAACACAGTGAAATATACTGCATGTACCACTAGCTCAAGATAGTTTACAATTTCCACTTTAGACCATGCTACATTCCTTTCAGTAACATCATATCTTTGAAAAACAGGGTTTTGGTGGCTGCTGTGGTAAAAAGCAGATACTGACATGAAAATTAATGTTGAATAGAAAATGAGGGCGGTAGTTTTTAATGTGATTCCCAGATTTAAAAAGTTAAGTAGTGCCTAACAGGTATATATATTCCACAAGTAAGAAATTAAAATTATTTAAAGATAAAACAAAAATGTACTCTTTTCCTTCAATTTGTGTGTTCTATGTTCTTCATGTACACATCCCATTGATAAGTAGTTGAAGTTATTTAAGAATAAAACGAAAATATTTTTTGTCCATTTTATGCATATTTCTTTTATATAATCAACAAGTTATTGGGACATAAATATGTATGAAGTTGTTTTAGCCCAACTACTTAATAAATGGAACTTTTAGTTACTTAATTTGACCCAGAGGCACCAAAATAATTACTGAGACACTACGGACACTAAGACTGAGAAAGTTTAGAAATCTCTGTCTACAGAGATCTTCATTACTGTTACTAAGACCAAACAACTTTATTTTCTTTTTTTATTTTATTTTATTTTAAGTTCTGGAATACATATTCAGGACTTGCAAGTCTGTTACATAGGTAAACATGTGCCATGGTGGTTTGCTGCACAGATCAACACAACACCTGCACACATTAAGCCCTGCACACATTAGATATTTATTCTGATACTCTCCCTACCTTTACCCACCCCTCCCCACTCCAACAGACCCCAGTGTGTGTTGCTCCTCTTTCTGGGTCTATGTGTTCTCATTGTTCAGCTCCCACTTATAAGTGAAAACATGTGGTGTTTGGTTTTCTGTTCCTGTGTTAGTTTGCTGAGGATAATGGCTTCCAGTTCTATTCATGTCCCTGCAAAGGACACGATTTCTTTCCTTTTTATGGTTGTATAGTATTCCATGGTGTATATGTGCTACATTTTCTTTATTCAGTCTATCATTGATGGGGATTTGGGTTGATTCCATGTCTTTGCTATTTTAAATAGTGTTGCAATGAACATACATGTACCTGTATCTTTATAATAGAATGATTTACATTCCTTTGGGTATATACCCAGTAATGGGACTCCTGGGTCAAATGGTATTTCTGGATCTGGGTCTTTGATAAATTGCCACACTGTCTTCCACAATGGTTGAACTAATTTACATTCCCACAAACAGTGTAAAAGTGTTCCTGTTTCTCCACAGCTTCACCAGCATCTTTTGTGTCTTGACTTTTTAATAATCACCATACTGACTGGAGTGAGATGGTATCTCAATGTAGTTTTGATGCTCATTTCTCTAACAATCAGTGATGTTGAGCTTTTTTTCATATGTTTGTTGGCTACATAGTAGACACAATAAAAAACAATAAAGGGAATATCACCACTGACCCCACAGAAGTACAAACAACCATTAGAGGACGCAATAAACACCTCTAAGCAAATAAACTAGAAAATCTAGAAGAAATGAACACATAAATTCTGGACACATATACTCTTCCAAGATTGAACCAGGAAGAAGTTGAATCCCTGGATAGACAAATAACAGATTCTGAAACCAAAAAAAAAAGCCCAGGAATAGACAGATTTACAGCTGTATTCTACAAGAGGTACAAAGAAGAGCTGATATCATTTCTTCTGAAACTATTCCAAATAATTGAAAAGGAAAGATTCCTTCCTAACTCATTTTATGAGGCCAACATCATCTTGATATCAAAACCTGGCAGAAATACAACAACAAAAAATAAAACTTCAGACCAATATCCCTGATGAACACTGATGCAAAAGTTCTCAATAAAATACTGGCAAACCAAATCCAGCAGTGCATCAAAAAGCTTATCCACCACGGTCAAGTTGGCTTCATCCCCTGGATGCAAGGTTGGTCCAACATATGCAAATCAATAAATGTGATTCATCACATAAACAGAACTAAAGACAAAAATCACATGATCATCTCAATAGATGAAGAAAAGGCCTTTGATAAAATTCAACATCCCTTCATGTTAAAAAGAAACTCTCAGTAAACTAGGTATTGATGGAGCATACCTCAAAATAATAAGAGCCATTTATGACAGGCCCATAGCCAATATCATACTGAATGGGCAAAAGCTGGAAGCATTCCCCTTGAAAACAGACACAAGACAAGGATGCCCTTTCTCACGACTCCATTTCAACATAGTTTTGGAAGTTCTGGCCAGGGAAATAAGGCAAGAGAAAGAAATAAAGGATATTCAAATAGAACAGAGGAAGTCAAACTGTCTCTGTTTGCAGATGACATGATCCTATATCTAGAAAACCCCATTGACTCAGCCCAAAAGCTTCTTAAACTGCTAAGCAACTTCAGCAAAGTCTCAGGATACAAAATCAATATGCAGAAATCACAATCATTTCTATACACCAACAACAGATAAACAGAGAGCCAAATCATGAATGAACTCCCATTCACTATTGCTACAAAGAGAATAAAATACCTAGGAATAAAGCTAACAAGGAAAGGGAAGGACCTCTTCAAGGAGAACTACAAACCACTGCTCAAGGAAATCAGAGAGGACACAAACAAATGGAAAAACATTTCATCCTCATGGGTAGGAAGAATCAATATTGTGAAATTGCCCTATTGCCCAGCAGATTCAATGCTATTCCCATTAAACTACCATTGACATTCTTCACAGAATTAGAAAAATCTACTTTAAAATGCAAGTGGAACCAAAAAAGAGTCCACAGAGCCAAGACACTCCTAAGCAAAAATAACAAAGCTGGAGGCATCAGAGTACCCCACTTCAAACTGTACTACAAGGCTACAGTAACCAAAACAGCATAGTAATGGTACAAAAACAGACGCATAGACCAATGGAACAGAATAGAGGTCTCAGCAATAAGACCACACATCCGCAACAAACATCTGATCTTTGACAAACCTGACAAAAGCAATGGGGAAAGGATTTCCTATTTAATAAATGGTGCTGGGAGAACTGGTTAGCCATACGAAGAAAGTAGAAACTGGACCTCTTCCTTATACCTTACACAAAAATTAACTCAAGATGTATTAAAGACTTAAATGTAAAAGCCAAAACTATAAAAATCCTAGAAGAAAATCTAGGCAATATCATTCAGGACATAGGCATGGACAAATATTTCATAATGAAAATGTCAAAAGCAATGAGAGCAAAAGCAAAAATTGACCAAAGGAATCTAATTAAACTAAAGAGCTTCTGCACAGCAAAAGAAACGATCATCAGAGTAAACAGACAACCTACAGAATGGGAGAAAAATTTTGCAATCTATCCATCTGACAAAAGTCTAATATCCAGAATCTACAGGGAACTTAAACAAATTCACAAGAAAAAAAAAAAAAAAAACATTACAACACGGGCAAAGGACATAAACAGACACTTCTCAAAACAACTTGATTTTATTACATTAAAAGAAACTTCTAGGTCTAGTAAATAGGGGCTAGACTTGGTACTTGTTGAGCCCTTGAATTTTGGAGGCAATATATACCACATTTACACTTGTGTCTGCGACCCAGTGTTAAATGAGACACAGGTCAAGAGACGACTCTTTGGCTGGTCTAGGATATTGTATAAATAGATCTATCACTCTGCCCTTATATGACAAAAAAAAAAAAAAAAAAAAAAAAAAAAAACGAAAAAAACCTTATGGGAATCACAACACCTGCAGTAGATTGGAATATTGTATGTATCCTGAGGGAAATCATAATAGGAGAATCACACTAAAGATATCTAGAGTTTTGAAGTAAAGCTGATCCCTCTTCACTTTCTAAAACAGGTAATTATTCTGCTTTTAAAAACATCATTTGTTCTGTAACTAGGTCTTGTCCAGGAATCTTTTAGGCATAATTAACTTCAGCCTTGGTCAAGACTGACAATACTCCAAAAGTACCTGACAAAAGCAAACTCAAAAATTCTCTAAGGAGACATACCTTCAAATCAGGATCTACAAAATTCTCACAACTGAAGCCCCACTGAATAGGAGCTTACAATCCAAAGTTACAAAATAGATGGGGAATTTCACCATGAGCCAGAGAAAGCAGACATAAAAATATTAGGATTATACCCCCCACCAGTTTATAATTGAACAATAAGACAGAGGCTACCAAATAAAAATGTTTAAAATGACTACAGAAAGAAAAACTAAATATATATATGTGTATATATATACATACATATGTGTACATATATATATACATATATGTGTGTGTGTGTGTATATATATACACATATATATACACACACACACTAAATATAGAGCAGGAAGTTTTGGAGGGGAAATACCTGAAATGAAAATTACATCCATTGAAATTACAACAGTAGATGTGTTAAGTTGGAATGTAGATAAAAGCATAAGGAAAATTAATTAACTGGAATACATATCTTTAAAAAATTACCGAGAATGCTATATTGACAGGTAAATAGATGGAAAATACGAATGAGAAATACAGAGACATGGAGGATAAAATGAGAAGACTTAACACATATCTGAAAAGGTTTTCTGAAGGAGATAAGTTATTGGAAGAGATAATATCTGAAATTTTTAGCCTTGATAAAAGAATTGTGAAATTTCAAAACCAAACAGTCCTAAGTAGGATAAAAAAATAAGCTCACACCTAGACAACATAGTAAAATGGTAGAACAGTAGAGATATAAAGAAAATATTAAAGACATCTGGAGAGAAGCAGCACATTATCTACAAAGAAATAATGTATAGTCTGGGTCTGGTCTCAATATATTCAATGGTAACAATAGAAATCAAAAAATAATGAAACAATATACTCAGTGCAGAGCTAAAGTAACTCTCAATTTGCTGTTGAGAGAATTCCATGTCCAGTTAAACTACCATTTAAGAATGATAATGAATTAAATGTTTTCAGATCCATATTGTATGAGTTTACCATTAACAGACACTTACTAGTGAACTTGGAAGTATCTGCCTTAGTAAGAAAGAATCTCAATCTATAAAGAAGGAAGTGTGAGCAAAGAGACTGAAAAAAAAATCAGTAATTCCAAGCAAACTGCCAAATGTTATAATATAATCACAATAGCTATTAACTTAAGAAGTACAAAAACAAGTTCAAACTAAAATATGTAAGGTTGACATTTAAGACAGAATGATGGTGATTAGAGTTCCAGTGTTTCAGGGCTCCTGTATTTTTCCAATGGAGGGAAGAGAGAGTGATTAATTATACACTTTGTTAAAGAAAGTTTGCATATTAGAATTTTAAGAGAAACACAAAAAGACAAGAAACTGAATGCATAACTGTAAAATTACTAGGGTTGGAAGAGGTTATAAGATGCTTAATGCATGACTGCAGTAGACCAAGTGGCTACAGAAATTGATATATTCATAATGAACTGGATGTTTCTAACCCACCTATCATTAAGTTGAGCATACCCACAGGCACTCCATCATCTAGTGGAAGTAAACATATTCAAGATCTGACTGTTGCAGTTCCCAGGTTGGACAAGCAAGTAGTTCACACTCCTAACATGTCTACTCCAGCCACATAGTGACATTCTACCTTCTCCCACATCCATAGCCTTATAAAAAGTTGTCTAGGACCATATTTTGAGTCTTATTTACAGGAGGCTTATCATGACATAGATAGAAATGCACTTTTACAATGCAACAGTGGTGGCTCTGAAAGACAGTGAAAACTAAAATTCTTCCAATGGGACAAATGTGAAATGCTTTAATTTGTGATCAGGATGAAAGGAGAAATGTTCTTAGGTAAACATCTACATCTACTAGTAGGTTCTTAAAGAAGCAAAACAGGAAAATTGATGACAAAGGGTCTTAGAGAAGAGCTATGTATATGAACTTCTGGCAATGGTCGCAGAGTATATTTGTGTCTCATGTGATGTAAGTACTCAAACAAAATTCTCCTCCATGGAGAATATTCTTCAAAATCAAGTAAGATGATCCATTTGTTGTTGTTGTTGTTGTTGTTGTTGTTTTGTTTCAAATTAGTACTGACCTTTAATCAAAGAACTATAAATTCCCAGGTAGTCTTGGAAGTAAGACGGCTCAGTATTTGGTAACGCCTGTATTTGACTTTTCTTCCTCCTTTGCAACTGTGCAAGGTTTCTGTCTGGGTTTCTTCAGAAGATCTCTGCCTCCTTGTCCTGGCATTATGGAGACTCAGGCCCTAACGAAGTGCATTTAAGAGGTTTTAAATAATTAAATAATGCCAAGCGGATGGTGATCAGCTCAAGGCAGATATGCTACAAAAAGCCAACTGAGGTCCCTCCAAGCTCATGGATGGAGCAAGGCTGACACTTCCCAATGGGCCTCGGGTTTCTCCACATGCTGTGCAGAGCCCACGGTGAAGTTGCTAAGGCTCTCCATTCATCTGCAGAAGCACACTCTTTTTTGCACAGCTGGAAGACTGTGCTTACGGTCTTTAATCTTCTCTCTGAAAAGCATCCAATTTAGGAATTTTTGCAGTAATCATTTCAGAGTAATGAAAAATGGACAGAACAATAGAACATTTCAAATGTGATATGCACACTCTGTGCACTTCTCTCTAATGTATGTTTAAAAAGATGTATTAGTCATCCTGAGGAACCCTCTTTTGTCTCCTCACACAATCAAATTGCACCTGCATGCAGACCACAAACATCATAATACAGTTAATTTACCCAATGTACTCATTTCTCCCTCATAACAATGCCCATAAGATAGCATTCAATTTTGTTTTAAAGTTTTAAAGTTTCCTCACATACAAGATTGGGCTGGAATGAACATTTTTTCACTTTGCAGTGTTGCAAAGCACCATAGTAGAGGCTAATGTGTGCCATTGTGCCTGGTTCAAGTCTTTTTTTTTTTTTTTTTAACTTTTAAATTTCCATAGGTTTTGCAGGAACTGGTGGTATTTGGTTTCATGAGTAAGTTCTTTAGTGGTGATTTGTGGGATTTTGGTGCATTCATTATCAGAGCAGTATACACTGAATGCAATTTGTAGTCTTTTATCCCTCACCCACCTCCCACCCTTTCCCATGCTTCCCCAAAGTCCATTGTTTCATTCTTATGCCTTTGCATCTTCATTGCTTAGCACCCACTTAAGAGTGAGAACATAACAAAGTTTGATTTTCCATTCCTGAGTTATTTCACTTAGAATAATAGTATGCAATTCCATCCAGGTTGGTGTGAATGCCATTAATTCATTCATTTTTGTGGCTGAGTAGTATTCCATGGTATGTATATAAACCACAGTTTCTTTATCCACTCACTGATTGATGTATGCTGGTTCCATATCTTTGCAATTGTGAATTGTGCTGCTATAAGCATATGTGTGCAAGTGTCTTTTTTGTATAATGACTTATTTTCCTCTAGGTAGATACCCAGTAGTGGGATTGCTGTTTCAATTGGTAGTTCTACTTTTAGTTCCTTAAGGAATCTTCACACTGTTTTCTACAGTGATTGTACTAGCTTACACCCCCACCAGCAGGGTAGAAGTGTTCCCTTTTCACCATATCCATGCCAACATCCATCATTTTTTATTGTTTTATTATGGCCATTCTTGCAAGAGTAAGGTAGTATTGCATTGTGGTTTTGATTTGCATTTCTCTGATCATTATTGAAGTTGAGTATTTTTTCATGTTTGTTGGCCATTAGTATGTCTTCTTTTGAGAATTGCCTATTCATGTTCCTTAGCCCACTTTTTGATGGGATTGTTTGTTTTTTCTTGCTAATTTGCTTGAGTTCCTTGTAGATTCTGGATATTAGTCCTTTGTCAGATGTATACATTGTGAAGATTTTCTCCCACTCTGTGGGTTGTCTGTTTACTCTGCTGACTGTTCCTTTTGCCATGCAGAAGTTACTTAGCTTAATTAAGTCCTACCTATTTATCTTTGTTTTTGTTGCATTTGCTTTTGGGTTCTTGGTCATGAAGTTTTTGCCAATTACTATGTTTAACCCCAATACCCAATATGGTCTCATACAACAAGGACCACTCCGCTAGCTGGTAGCAAGTTGATTACATTGAATACCATTCTGCATGGATAGGGAAAAAATTTATCCTCACTAGCATAGAGTTGTTATCTATTTAGATTTGTTTTCCCTGCCTACCAAACTTTTGCCAGCACCAATGTGGACCCACTGAATGTTAATAGAAAATTACAATAATCATATAAAGACAGTATCACAAGGGAATAAAGGTTAGGGTCTCCTCACCAGATAAAATCCCCACCCAACTGTGGCTAGATGCAAAGGAAAATGGAATAGGTAGTCAGTAATAGAAATCATGGATAAGTTGCCACTTATTTCTGGTTGTCCATGAAAATCACTGACACATAAATAATGCAGTCTTGTGTTAGTGTAGTCTTGCCAGCCAAAATGATTTCATTGGGTTTTTCCCTCAGAAGCTTACGTTATAAAAATAATATGGTCCCTTCGTGTTCCAGGTGCTTTGGGAGCTGGGTGTTAAAGTGCAGACATGGCCAAGTCCAAGAACCACACCACATACAAACATTCCTGAAAATGGCACAGAAATGGCATCAAGAAACCCTGATCACAAAAATATGAGTCTCTTAAGGGGATAGACCCCAAGTTCCTGAGGAACATGGACTTTTCCAAGAAATGCAACAAGAAGGGCCTAAAGAAGATGCAGGCTAACAATGCCAAGGCCATGCGTGCACTTGCTGAGCCTATCAAGGCCCTCATTAAGCCAAAGGAGTTTAAGCCCAAGATGCCAAAGGGTGTCAGCCACAAGCTCAATCAACTTGCCTACATTACCCATGCCAAGCTTGGGAAGCATGCTTGGGCCCTCATTGCCAAGGGGCTCAGGTTGTGTGGGCCAAAGGCCAAAGCCAAGGATCAAACCAAGGCCCAGGCTGCAGCTCCAGCTTCAGTTCCAGCTCAGGCTCCCAAAGATGCCCAGGCCCCTACAAAGACTTCAGAGTAGAGATCTCTGTCTGCCAACATGAAGACAGAAGGACTGGTGTGACCCACCCTGGGCTGCTGTCAGCATGGGGCTGGTGTCTTCCTGTGTAATTTGTACAAATAAACCTGAGGCAGGAAAATACTAATAATAATATGTTTTTTCCTCAATTAAAAACTTAAGTTTCAATAGTGATTATACTTTTTCAAATTTTTACATGTTGCCTCCAAAACACTTATATGCCTCCCTGGTAAGAGACTAAGAATGAGTACTTCAGATCAATGCATGGGACTCTACAGTTAGGGTGAAGTTAATTCTCTTGTGGGCTACAGACTCCTAGAAGTACAGCTCTTAGGAGTGTACAGACTACTCATAAATCAGTTAGTCTATTATTGTAGCACTCAATGGGCATAAGTTTCCTGAGTGCTCTCAAAACCATTAACACATTATTTGAGTCATCATGAAGGTGTTCTATCCAAAGCCCTAGCATTTCTTTCTATCTTTAAGGTCAGTCACTTATAAAAAGAGATATTCAAGGTGAGACCATGTCACCTTAAGAAAATATACACGCAGATTCCCACAAGGCAAATAATATGATTTTAAGAAACAAAACACTGAAGTGCTGTTTGATATCTAATTTGAAACTGTATTATGTTAGCAATTACATGAGTGGAGGTTCTTCCAGTAATTTTTCCATGTGATTATCCTGACTGTTAGATTCAAAATGACCTTCATACAAAGACAGACAATATCACAAGCTAATGAGGAGAGGCGGTCCTGTGTAGGCAGGGCAGGAATGAGTCACAGGAATCCTTCATAAAAGTAATTATGCACCTGCTGGGGAGTGTTTTCTGACTCCAGTAAATATTGGTGCGCCTTTCCTCGGCACTGCAAGATGAAAATTTGTTGAAGGCTGTGACCTACCATAGTTTTCACAAAAGTGTTTTTGGGGGCTATTTTGTTTACTAGAATTACACAAATACAAATCAGTCAAGCCTGAGCTACAAGTGGACAATAGAGTTAAATATGTTATCAGACATAAAGGACCAAAAAAAAAAAAAAAAAAAAATCAGAAACCAACAAGCTATAGATTGAGGGACAATAGCCAGGAAGGAAAATTTACCAATTTACTAACTAGAATCTGGGATGAGGAGAAACTTCTATTCTCATAACAGAACCCAGACACAGAGTGATGGCAGGCTGTAACCAAGATCCTAAAGTCAATTTAACAATGTAAGGACTTTATTGTTTGCAGAGGCAGGTAGGGAATAGTGTCACTGAAAACACCCAGATTTTGTTCTGTTAAAAATCCTGTTGAGCTGGGCACAGTGACAGATGCTTGTAGTCCCAGCTACTAGAGAGGTTGAGGCAAAGGATCACTTGAGCCCAGGACTTTGAGACCATCCTGGACAGAATGAGTCCTCATTGCTAAGGAAAAAAAAAATTAATAATAATTTTGTTTTAAAAAATTAAAAATTTACAAAAAATTCAGTTGACTCTTTTTTTTTTTTTTTTTTAAATGGCGTCTAACTCTCTCCCAAGTTGGAGTGCAGTGGTGCCATCTTGGCTCACTGCAACCTCTGCCTCACAGGCTCAAACAATTCTCCTGCCTCAGCCTCCCAAGTAGCTGCGATTACAGTCACCTGCCACCATACCCGGCTAATTTTTGTACTTTTAGTAGAGATGGAGTTTTGCCTTGTTGGCCAGGCTGGTCTCGAACTCCTGGCCTCAAGAGATTTCCCGCCACTTTGGTCTCCCACAGTGCTGAGATTATAGACCTGAGACACTGCCTGACTCCCACTGACTCTTGACCTTTGTGAGTAGTCTTTACTGTTTCATCTGCTACTATCTCTTGTGTTCACCACACCCAATATTTATTTAAGATTTGATACTTAGTTAACTTTCTTTTTATCACGCTAAGCACTTCCATTGTTCAGAATGACTTTTGCATTTCCATAGTCAACTCTTCCAGATCAGTTTCTTGGTTTTGCCATCTCTAGGAACCTTCAGCACCCCAACTTTGGTCACCCACTCCCACAGCCGCATCCTGAACCTCCTAGACACTTGTTACAACTCTGCGCTTGAAATGTTCAGTTCCCACACACTACTATTCAATCCCAGGATCCTGTCCTTCTTGCTGTCTCATTCAGTTACTCCTTCACCTGCTCCTGATCCACAAGCCCTCCTGTTCCTTTTTCCCTTCAGAGACCATTCTTGTCTTCATATCTTTCCTCGTTCAACTTAGAGTCCGTATCTCCACACTTGAATTATTTTCTTGCCAAAATTTTACTACCTTGTCTCACTGTCTTTTCAATGTTCTCACTTGGTAAATAGCCTAACACTGAATTAACCTGTATCAATTATTATTTAATTTCTGTGGCCTATCAAATAATCTTCCTCACCTTCGTCCCTCCTTATTCTTAATGGAGAAAATAGAATGCCTTTTACTTAATCGAGAAAATTGAAGCCATGAAGTGGAAATGCCCTCAATGCTTTGCCATCCCCTCTACAACCTCACATGCATTTGTCAATCCCCCTTCTTGTTACCTCACTGCCTCTCCAATTAAGTTGTGTTTCTCTAGTTCTCTGAGTACTTCTTCATCCATGCTCTGGATTGGGTAACTTTCCGCTCCCACTTAAATGTGTTTTTTCACAATTAAAAACTTTAATTTAGTAATTTTTTTAAAGTAATTTAGTTAATCATCTATGGAATGTTTTCCGTCAGTATATTCACAGTCCACGTTGCCCTTTTTTAAAAATTTTCCTTTTCTTTCGGCCAGTTTCTCCAAAGCACCATTTAATAAGAGCAAGTTTTTGAGCACCTACTATGAACTAGGTGTTTTACATAAATTAGCACCTACCACATGAGGTAGCTATTATTATTGCAGTTCTACAGATTAGGAAACTGGATCTTAGATGCAGTTATGTAAATTACTTAGCATTCCACAGTGACTGGCAGATTTGGGACTGGAACCTAGGTCTGTCTACACTGAAGTTTGTCTCTTTCTTTTAGTAATTTTGCCTTGGTTGCCCTCTCCCTGATCTACAGTGCATGTTTTTCCTGTTTCCATCTCTTTACATCTGCAAAAAGGCAAAGTAAAGGAGAGTTGATAGCAGTAAAAACAATCACTTACCGAGGTAAAGAGCTTGTTCAACTAATGGGAACAGAAGGAATCAGAAGGACCTAGGCTGACCTCAGCCTGTCTTCTCCTCAAGGAATCCAGGGTGAATGAATGGTGACCTGGAACAAAGACAGTGACTCCCACTTCCCACAGTGCTCCATGCTATGCTCTTAAAGATGGCGTACCAGCAAATGGGGCTGCAAACTGGCCCAGCCTCCCTCAGATTAGCCTCAAATCATACAGCAAATGGAACTCAAAGGCGCAAAGAGAGATATTAGGTACTTAGCTCCACGCTGAATCTACACCACTCACATTCAGGTGTTCTGGTGAGGATGGGCACCTTGACAGACCTGTGAGTCACTCCCTGACTGCTCACTGGGGATCTATTAAGGAGGAAACACTGTACTATGAAGGGGAATCCAATAGAAAGCTCATCATTGACCGTTTTATATAATAGTGGGGCAGATGGATCACGTGCATAATGAATTGTATTAAAGATAGAAAATAAGTTCCTAAGAGAAATACAGGTAAAGTACAACTTGTGGCCAAAGAAGGGAAATATTACCATGGCAGGAAAAAGAGCTTTCTTAAACACATAGAATTTAAACCGGAGCAGAGAGAATTTGGAACTGTAGAGACAGTTTTAAAGGACAGGTCATGGGACCATACCAATAGGAGCTACCAGCTAGGAATGTGATGCGATGTGTGTGTGTGTGTGTGTGTGTGTGTGTGATCTGAAGAGAAACCTGAACATGAAGTAGTTATGGTAAAGAGCTAAAAGTCTGAGCTATCTAAAACATTGAAAATGGGATGGCTAGGAGAGGAAGATGTTTTTGGAAAAGCCCTCCAATCTCTTTCTCTCTTTCTAAGACCACTCCTGTCTCCTCATCTTTCCTTATTCAGAGTAGATTGGGTTCAACCCTTGATGGCTCCTGCATGCCAGGCTAAAAAGTATGGGCCATGGGCATTAGAATTGGGGAGATTATGAAATATACTGTTTGTGTTTGCTTTTTGACCAGGCATGAGAAACTCAGAGCTATTCTTTAAGAAGGTTAATCTAATAGCAGTATTTGAAGAAATTAGAACACTAGAGAGACAGCAAATCAAGCTCAAAGTTGTAATGATTATGAATACTATTAGGTTTTTTTTTTTTTGAAATTGTGAAGTTTTTCCACTCACCATAATATCAAAGACTATCTATTAAAACCCATATTATACCATTCTCTGTCTCATTTATGCAATTGACATTTCAAAGACACAAATTTTATCATCAGCTTTTGTAAACCTCATAGCCTTATTTCTTTAAAAAAGATACAAAAGGACAAATGACACTATGAACTGAAAAAATATGTAAGTAATAAAATACAGACTTCAGCAGTACAGAGAAAGAAATATACTTTGGCGAAGTGTTTAACTACCTAGGCACTTGTTAAAATACAGATTATCAGGCTCATGAGAGCTAAGTCAGCAAGTTTTTCTGTAAAGGGCCAGAAAGTAAATAATTTAGGCTTTGTAGGACACTTGATCTCTGTCAAAAATACTAAATTCTGCTCTTGTAGCAAAGAAGCAGCCACATAAAAGTCATAAAAGAAAAGGTATGGTTATGTTATGAGAAAACTTAATTTATATAAATGGTACATGGGCATTCAATAGTAGCAAAAATTAGGGGCTGAAAATTTGATGAGAGATGGGATATTTACCTAATCTTAAAGTATATCCCCATATATTAAATGCTTAGTAATTAATAATTAATGCTTAGTAATTAATACCTTAATAGGTATTAATTAACTTCACCAATAGAAAAACCTAGAAGACATAATGTTAGCCACGTGGTAAAAAATAAACATCACCAGAAATCATATGCTACTTGAAATAATACAATAAAAAGAGCACAGCATCATTTCTGTGATATCCCTGCAAAAGATACAAAACCCAAATCCATTCAGGAGAAAATGTCTGTCAAACATGAACTGAGGGATGTTCTACAGAGTAACTCTTATGGACTCTTCAAACATTTCAGTGTCGTTAAAAGAGAAAGAGAAACTGAAGAAATTATCTGATCGAAAGAGACTAAAGTGATATGGCAGATAAATATAATACATGATCCTGGACCTTTCAAAGGACATTATTGGGAGAAGCAGCAAAATCTGATTAGGATCAGTAGATTACAGAGTAACATGGTATCAATGTGAATTTTCTGATTTGTATGGTTGTACTGTGGTTATATAGGAGAATGTTCCTGTTTTTAGAAAATGCACACTGAAGCATTAAGGTGTGATGGGGCTTAATATCTTTAACTCTCTTGAATGGCTGAGAAAAAAACAAAATGTATAAATGCAGGGAGTGAGAGAACAATAACACAATATGGTAAAATATTAGTAATTGCAGTATCTGGTTGTAGAGTATACAAGAATTCTTCAGACTCTTTTTGCCACTTTCCTATCAGCTTCAGGTTATTCAAAATAAAATGTTAAAAAATGTTTGGCTGTAATACATCAACTAAATACAGAAAAAAATGCCCAAATCCCTGGGAATAGAGAAAGAAAGAAAGTTTAAAGCAATGAGAGGGTGATATGATCAATTCATACATTGGACAGATCATCAATTCATCAGAAATTTCCATCTGACTTTGAACAGAAGCTTCCCAACTTCCAACAACATGTGATTCAATTAAGGAAAAAACAAAATTGAACCTTGTCAAACAGAAAATACTAACGAAACCATGATGTACTTCAACACGGCTCAAAATAACTTCATCAATGTTAAAGGAGCTAAACAGATCAAAATTACAAGCAAGAGTTATAAAAAGTAGCACATGACTATGATGTCATGTGTATTGCCAATGTCCCAGAGTTGCCATTATATTTAAATTTAAACTAAAAATTATTTACCTAAGAAGGGGGCAAATCTAGGTATTATTGAACTCCAAATTTATGCAATTTGTAGATCCCTATCTAGAAAAAAGAATACAAAATTATGTACAACAATTAATATTTATCAAGAAAGACAAAATAAATTATGGTAAACTACAAATTTTAAGAAGCTGAGAAGTATAAAAAAAAGACGAATGTTTTTATAAAGTAGATGCTTGGCATGGCTTTTTCATGCTTTTCCCTATATTTTGTGGCTGCATATCTTTACCTTTCCATGTGACAAAATTCTGTATTATCATAATCTACACAGAGAAAGAAATGTGCTGTGCTAGTGAGAAGCCCTAACATTGAAACTTTATTGACTACAAGTGGATCTGTCACTGTCCATGGATAAAATGTTTCTCAAAGATGTTATTATGCTTGTACAGAACATTGAAGGATGACCTCTGAGCTTATAAAAGGCCTAGATAAGTTAGAAATCCAGGAGCTATACGGAACCATCCAAGTATGTAGACCCTTGAAGCATTTTGTGAATATATAAAGGTGAATAGCTAAAGAATACGCTTTTGAGACCTGATGGGACTTGGTTACTATTTACGTACAAGAGTGACACAGATAAAAGTCTATTGCTAACTAAGTTTAGAAGAGTTCCTTCAACAAGAATAAATAAAAATTCTGAGCAATAAGAAGGCCTGGAGTTGGGGGGAGGTACATAAAATATTAGTACGTCTTACAATCAAGGGCCCCTTGGATTCATTTGGCAGTTTATTTTGTTCCCTTGCTTATTATGAGCAATTCTAGCTCACAATTCAAGGAATTTAGGACAACTAAAACAAAGTATTTATAACAAATGAAAATATACAGTGATTTAAAACCTCCCTGGGTTAGGGGCTGGATTAGGACCCATTAGGAGATTTAGGATCTGGTCTAAGTCGGGTCCCAGCAGTGGGATGGCATTCAAAAGCAAGCAGGAGCAGAAAGAGCCAGAGAATTATTTGACCTAAAGCCCTATGAAAGGTATAAAGTGAGAAAGCTAATTCTAGAGCAGGAGGAAGAAGGTCAAGAGTGAAGTCACATAGAACTTGGGGGACTGCCAGGAACAGGACTTAGAGCCCCAGTGTTGCCCTGGTTAAAGTCCCAC
Source organism: Papio anubis (assembly GCF_008728515.1). Classification (NCBI taxonomy): domain Eukaryota; kingdom Metazoa; phylum Chordata; class Mammalia; order Primates; family Cercopithecidae; genus Papio; species Papio anubis. Next base: position 192,200,564 of record NC_044976.1, on the reverse strand, counting down.
ATAGCTCAGCCTTCCTGTCCTGGTTCCTGAAAGAGCCCAGGAATGCAGCTAGAAATCATCTGCCATATCTAAGCAGTTGAAAGAATTGCAACTGTTTAATCACAAAAGGCAAAGCTAAAGAAGAGCTTGAATTATTCTCAGATTAAAGAGCTGCTGCCATGCAGAAAAAGGAGCAAATTTATTCCGTATTTCCATGCAAAAACTAAAATCAGCATGTGAAATTTACCAGGAGACAGATTTTGAGTCCTTAAACAGGAACTTGACTGGAATTATTTGCCTTTGTTCACCTAGAAGAGTGCCTGGAACATCCTAAATTGCCAATGCTACTTGTTAAATTGATTAATATAAATAAGAAATGACTGTTCCGCAATTACAGTAATTTGATTATGGAATAGAACCTGATGATTCTTTCTGAGCTTTGGGTATTTTAATCAGGGATTTGACCACAATGACAGTCTTAGACATGAAATTGAACATGCACCAGGCACTATTCAAAGTGTCTTCCATATATTATTACATTTCATTCTCACAGCCACCCTTGAAGCAAGTTGTACTATTAATCCCATTTTACAGATGAGGCAACTGAGACACAGAGAGATTATAGTACTTGTTCAAAGTCATACAACAGAGTCAGGATTTGAACTCAGGGGACCTGTTTCTTGCCTCTCTGTCTTGCTATATCCCATTATCCCATCTGATAGAGAAGAGCTGGAATTGAGTCCAATATCACATGAGAGGTTAGTTGAGTGTTCTCTTCCTACATACTATGATTCTCAGACCATGCTGGATATCAGCTTTTGCTAATGTTAGATCAACCACCTCGTTTTTGGCTAGTTTAATCTATGTTAGCAAGACTGAATATTTAGACATATTAAACAAAACACCAATAAGATGCCACAACACAAGATGCATGACACTACATACACAAAACAAATTGAATAAAAACTAAAATCTATTTTGATGGGGGGGGGGTGCTCTCCTCCAGGTCTTCAACTTTATCAAAAAGTAGCATTTATTTGTTTTCTTCAGTTTCCAAGAACTTGGAGAGTTCAGTGGCGCCAGCACAACCCCCATTAAAAATTCTCACTCAGCCTCGCCCACATGCCTAGCAATCTTCTGTTTATTCTACTACAGTCAATTCAAAGTCACAAGAATGACACAGGTTATAAATTGCAGGAGCACAGGTGATGTGTGCAGTGAGGCAGCCTGACTGAGAATGCACGCCCAGTGAAGAAAAATCACTCTGAAGAGTTCAGGGTCAATAATTATGCTGATAGGGAAATCAGCGAAGAGGCAGGTGTCCTGGATAACAGGACATATTTCTTAGCCAGGAAATTATATTTTAAATGAAGGTAAGAAAACATGCTGCTTTGAGGTTGCCAGGTAATCCCAGGAAATATAATGTAGGATTTGTTCCCAAGAAAAGGATTAGGGTAATAGCAATTATTGTGCACCTATGAGGTACTGTAGACTGTACCAGACATGTTGTCATTATCTAATTTAATTTCCCCAAAGCCCAAGGTCACTCAGATAGTAAATGGCAGAGTTACAATTTGAACTCAGTTCCTTATGATTCCACATCTACTCTCCTCCTACTATATTAAGCTGCTCAATATATTGAGCAATATCTTGACAAATTTTGCCTTTAAGAAAGCATTCTAGTGGCCAGTGATGATGAGCGTTTTTTCATATGTCTGTTGGCTGCATAAATGTCTTCTTTCGAGAAGTGTCTGTTCATATCCTTTGCCCACTTTTTGATGGGGTTGTTTGATTTTTTCTTGTAAATTTGTTTACGTTCTTTGTAGACTCTGGATATTAGCTCTTTGTCAGATGGGTAGATTGTAAAAATTTTCTCACATTCTGTAGGCTGCCTGTTCACTCTGATGGTAGTTTCTTTTGCTGTGCAGAAGCTCTTTAGTTTAACTAGTTCAACCATTGTGGAAGACAGTGTGGCGATTCCTCAAGGATCTAGAACTAGAAATACCATTTGACCCAGTCATCCCATTACTGGGTATATACCCAAAGGATTATAAATCATGCTGCCATAAAGACACATGCACACATATGCTTATTGTAGCACTATTCACAATAGCAAAGACTTGGAACAAACCCAAATGTCCATCAATGATAGACTGGATTAAGAAAATGAGGCACATACACACCATGGAATACTATGCAGCCATAAAAAAGGATGAGTTCATGTTCTTTGTAGGGATATGGATGAAGCTGGAAACCATCATTCTGAGCAAACTATCACAAAGAGAGAAAACCAAACACCGCATATTCTCACTCATACATGGGAACTGAACAATGAGAACACTTGGACACAGGGTGGGGAACATCACACACTGAGGCCTGTCGTTGGGTAGGGGGAGGGGAGAGGGATAGCATTAGGAGATATACCTAATGTAAATGACGAGTTAATGGGTGCAGCACAACAACATGGCACATGTATACATATGTAACAAACCTGCATGTTGTGTACATGTACCCTAGAATTTAAAATATAATAAAGAAAAAAGAAACTATTCTGATTTTTTCAGGGTCTAATGCTACATAACATATCTGAAGTGGTTGTCTTTTGAAATCGTGCAGCCAAATTAATTTGTGGAAATGTTAAAGATAAGCATTATGGGATTATAAGCAGCTTCTTGATGGTACCAAAGCTGCAAGTGTCCCTGGACTTTTCAAGAAGTAAGTTGTGGCCAACCAGCATACTCAAGCTAGAAATGATGGAGATAGTGCTTAGCTCTCATCAGCTCTGCTGTAGTATCTACCTTGCAGATTGAGATGTGGGCCTCTGTAGACTGAAACCCGCATCACTCCAGAAATTAATTCCCGATTATGTGATGAAGGAACCCAACAAGGAAACACAACTGCAACAGAGAACCTTAGGCAAATATACTCATGAAGACAGAACTGAGGGGACCTAGGACTGCCATAGAACGCCAGCTTTAGCTAATGCAACCTCTGATGGAAGGAGAGTGAAAAGTTTGGATATTAGACCATTAGGGAGAAACAAAAGTTACATATTAAGAAAAGAAGATTCCAAAGGTACATACCAGCTGTCTTCAGAGTTCTCTGTAGCTATGGAAATAAAGCAGGGAGCAGAGATTAGATGCATTAGAGATTCATCTTTCAGGCCACCAAAGAAATAACTTCCTAATAATCAGAGCCAACTGAAAACTGAATGACTTGTGTGAAGAAGTTGGAAGATCCCTGTTAATGAAGGTGTCATCTCTCTCTTGGTTAAAATGAGAGCGAGAACAAAAAAGAAACAACTTAGCCAAATTGCCATTGCTATGGGTACTATGACGCTGTCACATAATTCTTGTGTTTATGATTCTCTCCAGTGCCTCCTATCTTTCTCTTTAAAAGACAAAAAAAAAAAAAAAAAAAGACTACAACAATCGCTCCATGTTTGGAAAATTATCTTTCCTGACTTTTCTGTTAGTAGAATGCAGTAAGGATACTGTTCACAGTAACTTCCCCAACTAAGATCGGATTATGCTTCTTTCCAGTCACCCTATTTGGCTCCCATACTCATCACTTCATGGCATGTTACTTTTACCAGCATGTCCGTGGCTTACCCAGAAATGCAACACATTGGATTTTGTTGTTCTGTAACGGCTGTGGGAGAATCAAGTGTAGACAGCAAAAGTTAGAACACAGATCATGATAAAATATCCCCCTTACCAATTATATATTGTTCTCTTTGGACCACTATTTTCCCTCATCCCTGAATTTACTCATTGTCAGTTTCCAGATAATACTTTTCTTTGCTTTTCAGATTCACTTTGAGTGTATACGTCAAAATTCTTGGGCTAGGTCCTCTGGCCTCCATTGCTGACTCTTGTTGCATTACCACTTTTATATTCAAGGAATCATGGAATTTCAGAGCTAGAAGAGAACCTGGAGATCATTTACACCAAATGCCTAATTTTATGAATGGGAAAACTGAAGCTACTAGAGCTGATATGATTTGCCCAAGGTCATAGGATTAGCAGCATAACTGGAACCACTGTTTTAATGTGTTGACCTGACTTCCCTGTCATAGGGATGTTGTCCATTTTCAGCTACTGGGCACTAATGACATCTAAGCTACCCTAACACCTGCCATCTGATCATTTCCTCTATTGAAGTCCCAAGCAACCAGGATCTGGCTGATTCATCTCTTAACACAGTAGGAAAAACACATATATAGACCTTTCTTCATCAAAGACAATTGCTCCTTTTGGCTGTGAGATCATTGTACAGAGGTACCAGTTCAATAAGAAAGCTTGTTTTGCTTTTGCACACTAAGATTAACATGTGTGTATGTGTGTGTGTTAAAGGAGAGATTTAAACAAAAGAGTAATATGAAAGAAAAATCGTGTAAAATAAAGCAAAATTAATCATAAAAAGAAGACATTTTTCTTCCCAGCCACCACCTAAATTAAATATTTTGTGTTTTTATTTATTAAAAATTTTATATACATTTGAACAAAAGTGACTTATTTTCTAAATTCTTAAAAAGAACAAATCTGGGATATCAAAAATCTCGAGCCAAATCTGTGCCATACATTTTTGTCTTTCATTTTGAGTTCCTAATCAGTACTAAATTGCCACAGATGGCACAGATATTGTCATCCTATAAACATCAGTTCATCTAGAGACCAACCAGCCCACAGCCCATCTGGAGGAAGAAAATAAACCAATATCCACTGTTTACCATCTATATGCTAGCCTCTTCCATATACATTATCTCACAGTAATCCCCACAATAATCCTGCAAGGTAGATATTGTTATTCCATTTGTTTTTAATAGAAAGAGGGAACTGAGCTCATATACTTCACAAATGGTAGAGCTAGAATTTGAGTGTAGATCTAGGTGATCTCTTTTTTTCTCTACATCATGCCATGTGTTACCCTCAAAGATCGCCAACATACCACAGCAGATTTGCTGAGCAGGAATGTGTCAATCATTAGAAAATGAGACAAAACAAGGAAAGGACACTGTGGAAACTGAGAAGAATGTCCAAATGGTTTGTGAGTCTAAGCAGAAGAAGTATCTCCCATGGCATGGAGGAGTTCCATTTTATTACTACATGGACTGCAAAATGTGGCTTTTGTTGTAAGGAGATTGGATATCCCAAGTTCCCTGGCTTAATCATTACATATTATATAAATATATCAGAATATCACATGTACCCTCAAATATGTACTAGATAGATACATAGATTATACATATATTTTAGAAAACACAAGAAAAATTTTCAAAAGCATGTTCTCAAAATATGGTTTTTAGTGACTAACAGTCCACGTGAATAAGTGTACCATAATTTTAACTATTCCTCTTTGGTTGGCTCTTTGGGTTTTGGTTTAGATTTTCTGTGTTTGTTTTGTTTGTTTGTTTGTTTTCTTTTTTTTTTTTTTTTGAGACAGAGTCTCACTCTGTCGCCCAGGCTGGAGTGCAGCAGCGCCATCTGATTACAGGCGTGAACCATGGGGCCCAGCCTCTTTGTTTCTATCCCAGTTTCTTCCTACTTTAAATAAATGCTGTTATTAACATCCTTGTATGTAAATCTCTGTAGTACTTTGGGCATTTTTTTGACCCCCACCTCAGGTCTACCCTCTTCTCCTAGAGTAAAAAACTGCCTATTTAAGTTTTGTCTGATGGGACAACTTGAACTTATGGGAAACTCGATAGTCCAGGACTGTTAGGAAGAAATATTATGAGGATGGAATAGGAAAAATCTCGGGCAGAGTAGAGATCGGCCTTATAAAAAGTCACTATGGGAAAAGCATTTGGAGGTCCAGGCACAGAAAGCAAAAAGGGTACAGTAATGTCTTTGGTTAAATTCCAGAAACTAACCACATCAGAGCATTCCAGGTTGCAAGCAAGGCAGAGCCACAGGAAGAGGTCAGGACAGACAGTGGTAATCTTCTAAGTAGAAGATGTGTCCATGCATAGGGGCCAGCCTCAAGTTGGGGCTATGGGAGCTGGCCAAAACCAAAGAAGGGACTGGCATGAGCTAGGCTAGATGCAGAGACCTAGCCAGCAGGTTAATCTGGGAAGGATATGTGTATCCTTCCACATATTTCTCTGTATATTTGAACAAAAATATGATAACTCTATACATCATATTCTGTGATTTGATTTTCTCATGTAATGTACTGGAGATGCTTTTCCATGTCAGTATATATAAAGCTAATTTGTTAGTTTTAATTTATGCACTAATTTTCATAGTATGGCTATAACAATTTACATAACATTTTCCCAACTAATGAATAATTTGATTTTTTTTTCATTTTTTAAAAAATTCTACTAATACCAGCATTTTTCCTAGTCATCATCTTGCATCAGTTTGGCATTATCACTCCGAGACAGACATTAAAACATCTGATTTCCCACCCACATTGGTTGAAAATGATGATGGACCTGATTAATTAACAAAAAATGGAATCTAAGCAGAGGGAAGGAGGAGGAAAGGACACAATGCAAGTGGTCGGGGTGTTTTCATAACTTTCACTGACATATTTATTACACTTAGAAATGGTATGGTTCAGTAGAAAACACAGGTCTGAGGGGACTCAGGAGACCTAGGATTTGGGATTTTGCTATCACTTATTATCTCTTTTGGCCACAATCTCCTCTCACTATCTGTTGAAGAGAACTGTATTAGATGACCTCCAACAGTGGTTATTCTATGGATTATTTAATGCAGATAGATTAAAATTTAGGTGTTAAAGGGGTATGTGTATGTGCGTGTGTGTGTGCACGTGTCTTTGTCTATGAAAAAGAAAGAGAAGAACAATGAGAATATAAAACAATGAAGAGAAAGAAACAGTAACAAAGAAAAAGTACTCAATATCATTCGTATCCTGAACTTGAGACTCCAGTTCTCATGTAATTAATATTTCTAATGCTCAGGGAAATGGGTCTGTAAATAGTCTTTCTAGTATATTACATTCAAGCCATAAATACTTTCCATGATTTTTTAAATGTTGACTGGACAACTTAAAGGCATGTAACTTCACACCTATATTTGGATATTGTCAGACTTGCAGATTTTGGCTCCAATTTTATGGGAACTGAGGGATTCAATAATTAGCAGTAAAAAACCTACTTTACCCATCATATCCAAAGCTTTCCAACAGAAGAATAACATTAATGAAGACAATCTAAGTGAAAAGGAGGTTATCACCTAAATCCTTCTTGTTCTGAATAAAGTTTCATTGGTACAAAAACTTGAGATATCAGAAAAAAACATTTTTTTTCAAATCCATTGCCTGCAAAACCATTGTTCTTAACCAACACTGCTCCACTGCCGTTTGCGACCATATTGAAGGACTGAGTTTCTCTCTGGTTAATATATTTGTAGGTTGAGAGACATAAGAGCCAGCAACGATATGGGTGAGAAACTTGTAAAACTTGTATCATTTATTAAGTTTCCAGAAGCAATTACAGACTTCACTGAGGGACTGGCCTGAGCATAAATGCATTTCAGAACCTTCAGTCTGGCTGTTCACCCATCCTATTCTCCCTTTATGTACCACTCAAGTCTATACATATTTACCTCCTTTTTTTCCTCCCTTTCTTCTTTCCTCTAGTTGGTGTCTCCTTCCTTCATTCATTCACCATTTCCTCCACCATTTATTCATTCTGTTTAATCAAATGTCTTTTTAAGGGAGCATCTGCTATAACCTAGGCCCTGTGTGTGTGGTATTGGGGATGCCAAAATAGATTAAAATGATACTTGCCTTCCAGGGGTTCCCATCCCCATCCTCTACCTTTGTTCTTCTTTGTGTGTGTGTGTGTGTGTGTGTGTGTGTGTGTGTGTATTGGCTCTTCTTTTTCTTTCACTGTACTCTGTTGTCTAAGTTCAGTGGGCCCCTAGTATCTTCCTCAAACCCTTCAAACCCATTTTCAAATCCTCTATAAGTTTGTAGCAGACACTAATTTATTTATTGCTTCATATATTTGTTTCCTATTGCTGTTGTAACGAGTGGCTGAAAACAACAAAAATTTATCTTATAGTTCTGCAGGTCAGAAGACTGACACAGGTCTCACTGGGCTAAAATCAAAGCATGGTAAGGACTTCATTCTTTTCTGGGGCCTCTAGAGGAAAATGTGCATCCTTGCCTTTTCCAGTTCCTAAAAGCTGCCTGCATTCATTGGCTCAAGACCCCTTTCTCTGTCTTCATAACCTGCAATGGTACATCAAGTTATCCTTATATTGAATCCCTCACTCGGATGCTTCTACCTCCCTCTTCCAGCACTTAAGAACCCTCACCATTACATTGGGCACATCCAGATAACCCAAGATAGTCACCTTATTTTAAGGGCAGCCATTTAACAAACTTAATTTCATCTGCAGCCTTACCTGCTCTTAGTCATGTAACAGATCATATTCACAGGGTCTGGCGTTAACAATTGGGAATTTTAGGGGGCCATTATTCTGTCTACCACACTTTACCTTAGGAGTGGTTTTTAATTATTATTCTAAGTTTTGGGATACATGTGCAGAACGTGCAGGTTTGTTACATAGGTATACACGTGCCATGGTGGTTTGTTGCACACATCAACTCATCATCTGCATTAGGTATTTCTCCTAATGCTATCCCTCTCCTAGTCCCCTACCTGTGGACAGGCCCCAGTGTGTGATGTTCCCCTACCTGTGTCCATGTGTTCTCATTGTTCAACTCCCAACTATGAGTGAGAACATGTGGTGTTTAGTTCTCCGATCCTGTGTTAGTTTGCTGAGAATGATGGTTTCCAGCTTCATCCATGTCCCTGCAAAGGACATGAACTCATCCTTTTTTATGGCTGCGTAGTATTCTATGGTGCCTATGTGCCATATTTTCTTTATCCAGTCTATTATTGATGGGCATTTGGGTTGGTTCCAAGTCTTTCCTATTGTAAATAGTGATGCAATAAACATACATGTGCTTGTGTCTTTATAACAGAATGATTTATAATCCTTGGGGTATATACCCAGTAATGGGATGACTGGGTCAAATGATATTTCTGGTTCTAGAGCCTTGAGGAATTGCCACACTGTCTTCCACAATGGTTGAACTAATATACACTCTCACCAACAGCGTAAAAGTGTTCCTATTTCTCCTTGTCCTCTCCAGCATCTGTTGTTTCCTGGCTTTTTAATGATTACCATTCTAACTGGCATGAGATGATATCTCATTGTGGTTTTGATTTGCATTTCTCTAGTGACAAGTGATGATGAGCTTTTATTCATATGTTTGTTGGCCACATAAATGTCTTCTTTTGAGAAGTGTCTGTCCATATCCTTTGCCCACTTTTTGATGGTTTTTTTTTTTCTTGTAAATGTGTTTAAGTTCCTTATAGATTCCAGATATTAGCCCTTTGTCAGATGGATAGATTGCAAAAATTTTCTCCCACTCTGTAGGTTGCCTGTTCACTCTGACGATAGTTTATTTGGCTGTACAGAAGGTCTTTAGCTTAATTAGATCCCGTTTGCCAATTTTGGCTTTTGTTGCCGTTGCTTTTGTTTTCGTCACAAAGTTTTTGCCCATGCCTATGTCCTGAATGGTTTTGTCTAGGCTTTCTTCTAGGGTTTTTATGGTCTACATTTAAGTCTTTAATTCATCTTGAGTTACATTTTGTATAAGGTGTAAAGAAGGGGGCCACTTTCAGTTTTCTGCATATGGCTGGCCAGTTTTCCCAACACCATTTATTAAATAGGGAATCCTTTTCCCATTGCTTGTTTTTGTCAGGTTTGTCAAAAACAATGGTTGTAGATGTTTGGCATTATTTCTGAGGCCTCTGTTCTGTTCCATTGGTCTATATATCTGTTTTGGTACCACTACCATGCTGTTTTGGTTACTGTAGCCTTGTAGTATAGTTTGAAGTCAGGTAGCATGATGCCTCCAGCTTTGTTCTTTTTGCTTAGGATTGTCTTGGCTATATGGGTTCTTTTTTGGTTCCATGTGAAATTTAAAGTAGTTTTTTCTAATTCTGTGAAGGAAGTCAATGGTAGCTTGATGGGGGTAGCATTGAATCTATAAATTACTTTGGGCAGTGTTTTCATGATATTGATTTTTCCTGTCTGTGAGCATGGAATGTTTTCCCATTGTTTGTGTCCTCTCTTATTTCTTTGAGCAGTGGTTTGTAGCTCTCCTTGAAAAGATCCTTCACATCCCTTGTAAATTGTATTCCTAGGTATTTTATTCTCTTTCTAGCAATTGTTAATGGGAATTCATTCATGATTTGGCTCTCTGTTTGTCTAATATTGGTGTATAGCCGAGGAATGCTTGTGATTTTTGCACATTGATTTTGTATCCTGAGACTCTGCTGAAGTTGCTTATCACCTTAAGGAGATTTAGGGCTCAGAGGGTGGGGTTTTCTAAATATAAAATCATGTCTTCTGCAAACAGAGACAGTTTGACTTCCTCTCTTCCCATCTGAATACTCTTTATTTATTTCCCTTGCCTGATTTCCCTGGTCAATACTATGTTGAATATGAGTAGTGAGAGAGGGCATCCTTGTCTTGTTCTGATTTTCAAAGGGAATGCTTCTAGCTTTTGCCCATTCAGTGTGATATTGGCTGTGGGTTTGTCATAAATAGCTGTTATTATTTTGAGATACATTCCATCAATACCTAGTTTATTGAGAGTTTTTAGCATGAAAGAGTGTTGAATTTTATCAAAGGCCTTTTCTGCATCTATTGAGATAATTGTGTGTGGTTTTTTTTTTCATTGGTTCTGTTTATATGATGGATTACATTTATTGATTTGTGGAACCAGACTTGCATCCCAGGGATGAAGCCAACTTGATCGTGGTGGACAAGCTTTTTGATGTGCTGCTGGATTCAGTTTACCAGTATTTTATTGAGGATTTTCACATCGATGTTCATCAGGGATATTGGCCTGAAATTTTTTCTTGTTGTGCTCTGCCAGGTGTTGGTATCAGGATGATGCTGGACTCATCAAATGAGTTAGGGTCGAGTCCCTCTTTTTCTATTGTTTGTAATAGTTTCAGAAGGAATGGTACCAGCTCCTTTTATGTCTGGTAGAATTTGGCTGTGAATCCATCTGTTCCTGGGCATTTTTTGGTTCATAGGCTATTAATTACTGCCTCAATTTCAGAACTTGTTATTGGTCTACTCAGGGATTCGACTTCTCCCTGGTTTAGTTTTGTGAGGGCATGTGTGTCCAGGAATTTATCCATTTCTTCTAGATTTTCTAGTTTATTTGCATAGAGGTGTTCATAGTATTCTCTGATGGTAGCTTGTATTTCTGTGCGATCAGTGGTGATACCCCTTTATCATTTTTTATTGTGTTTATTTGCTTCTTCTCTCCTTTTCTTCTCTATTAGTCTAGCTAGGGGTCTATCTAGTTTGTTAATCTTTTCAAAAAAGCAGCTCCTGGATTCACTGATTTTTTTAAAGTTTTTTTTGTGTGTCTCTGTCTCCTTCAGTTCTGTGCTGATCTTAGTTATTTCTTGTCTTCTGTTAGCCTTTGAATTTGTTTGCTCTTGTTTCTCCAGTTCTTTTAATTGTGATGTTAGGGTGTCGATTTTAGATCTTTCCCGCTTTCTTCTGTGGGTATAAATTTCCTTCTAAATACTGTTTTAGCTGTGTCCCAGAGATTCTGGTATGTTGTGTCTTTGTTCTCAATGGTTTCAAATAACTTATTTCTGCCTTAATTTCATCATTTACCCAGTAGCAGGTTGATCAGTTTCTAAGTAGTTGTACGGTTTTTGAGTGAGTTTCTTAATTCTGAGTTCTAATTTGATTGCACTGTGGTCCGAGACTGTTATGATTTCCGTTCTTCTGCATTTGCTAAGAAGTGTTTTATTTCCAATATGTAGTCAACTTCAGAGTAAGTGCGATATGGTGCTGAGAAGAATGTATATTCTGTTGATTTAGGGTGGAGAGTTCTGCAGATGTCTACTAGGTCTGCTTGGTCCAGAGCTGAGTTCAAGTCCTGAATATCCTTGTTAATTTTCTGTCTCATTGATCTGTCTGATATTGACAGTGGGGTGTTAAAGTCTCCCACTATTATTGTGTCAGAGACTAAGTCTCTTTGTAGTTCTCTAAGAACTTACTTGATGAATCTGGGTGCTCCCTAGGAGTGTTTTTAATTCAACAGGTGTCAAAGTCTCAAGCTACTAGGATAAAACTGCCACACTTTGTTATCAGCCAAATGAAAAGGGAAGATATTGGGGGCATTAAAATTTATCTGAAACTTTGGAATCAGACAAGTCTAAGATTACATTTTAGCTTCTGTCAGTTAAGAGTTTTGTGGGCTTGGGAAACCCACTTTTAATTTCCCTGCATCTGTATTTGCTCATCCTTAATTAGGATGTCTCTTCCATGGTGTTTTAAATCAGTGATCCCCAACCTTCTTGGTGTGAAGACCAGTTTTGTGGAAGACAACTTTTCCACAGATGGGGTCAGGGGATATGGTTTCGGGATGATACAAGCACAGTACATTTATTGTGCACTTTATTTCTATTATTATTACATTGTAATATATAATACAATGATTATACAATTCACCATAATGTAGAATCAGTGGAAACACTGAACTTGTTTTCTTGCAACTAGGAGGTCCCATCTGAGGGTGATGGGAGACAGTGACAAATCATCAGGCATTAGACTCTCATAAGGAGCATGCAACCTAGATCCCTTGCATGTGGAGTTCACAATAGGGTTCATGCTCCTATGAGAATCTAATGCTGCCCTTGACCTGATAGAAGGTGGAGCTCATGCAGTAATGCGAGCTATGGGGAGCAGTTGTAAATACAGATGAAACATGGCTCACTCACCTGCCACTCACCTCCTGCTGTGCAGCCCCATTCCTAACAGTCCACAGACCTGGAGTTGGGGACCTCTCTTTTAAATAAGTAAATTAAGATCATCTAATCCCAGTGAAGGACCTGGTTCACCGGTGCTTGATGGATGCTAGTTTCCTTCCTCTTTTTAATTCATCAGACCCCCCTCATATAAGTGTACCACCATAGCTGGCAGCCATTCACATTAATACCGAATCAATCAACCAACATGCATTAAGGGCCTACTTCATGTAAGGCACTGTGTGGGACCCCAGGGTGATATACACAACCGTATCTCCATTCAAGGAGATGTCAACCTTATTAGGGAATCAGTATATGAACATACAAAAAAGTAAATAATAATAAAAGATAGTTTATCAACGCTAAAGTCATAAAACTCACCCTAATTGCCAAATGACTCTCTGCCTACATTCAAGAGGCAAAAGGTCCTATAAGCTAGATTGAAATGTATGGTTTCATGAAAGCAAAAGATTTGAGCAGGGCTTTGAAAGATGGATTAGATTTAGGCAACCTGTGAGGAGGGAGAATTGTAGTTTATCCTGAGCAAACTTTTGGATATTTCCCCCCAGTGACCTTCAAAGATCTCAGGTACTTTTAGGGGAAGTGTTCTGCTCAACACAGGCTAAGTCAGCCACGTGAACACACCACTAAACACTGCCTTCTCCACCTCCTCCCCTCTGACAGCCTGCCTCCTTGCCAAGCTTCCCCCCTCCTCCTTCCCCTATCTCAACATGAGACAAAACAGCCTTTCTTTTTTTCTGGGATTATTTAGAAGCAGTTTCCCATAATTATAGTAATCTTATCTTCTCTGAATTCACCAAAATTACCCCTTTTCTTTAGATTAGCACCACTGCTACATGACAGACATTATTTGTAAGCTTTGTGCCATGGTGCAATGTTGTTTTTTAAAGTGACATCTGCTCAAATAAACTAATGTTCCTATCTAACTGACTCACTTGGTGAGAACATGTCCACATGCCAATGTGACTGGGTGGGGAGTGGGGGGAAATGCAGGAAGAGGAAAGCATCTGGAAGAATATTTTTTGGTGTTTTAGATTAAGAATAAGACTATTTTATTTCCTACAGAAAAGCAGTGGAAATTAGTTGAAGCAACAGCAATGACTAATTGTCTCACAATGTCTGAAACATGCCAAATTTCGAGATGAGTGAAGATGGTCATGCTTTTCAAATACATTTTGATGAACTTGGTGATTCTCACCCACATTTCCTTGTTCTCAACAACCCGAAAATTTCTCGGTTCATCTACCCTGCAGCTATGCCCTTCTGAAGTGAACCTCTTTAAGAAAGCACTGAGATTCCATCTGTGTACCTTCCTGCATTCACAACCTGTGTTTTCACATGTCCAGTGACTTCTGCTCCTGGAAATCCATCCTCAAATGGCCCTGAGAAGTCAGAGGAGGATGTGGTTCCCTGTCAGGGTCCATTTATTCATCACTTAGTCTATTTACTGAGGTCCTACTATGTACCAAGCCTTGGGGACACAAAGATGGTAAATCAGAGCTCTGTCCTCCAGGAGCTCACAGTCTTAGATGGCCATGATCAAGAAAAGTATCAGGGCACCATGGGAGACTGACACCCAAAGCAGAACACAAGGGAGGGGGTAGACAAGGCTTCTCCGAGGAAGTGACACCTGAGTAGGATGTAAAATATTCATTTCTGCTTACAAACTTCAATCATCTCTCAGTGGCTGTTTCATAACATCCAAACTCCCTCGTCTGGATCTCTAGGCTCCGTATACATTGATCCCCTAGACATCCCCACCCTCTCTCTCTCCGCACCATCATGAATCATCAGCTCCTGCTGGGAAAGCCTATTCCCTTGCTTCCCCTGTACACCCCTTTATTCTTAACTTGGGGCATTTGCTCTCTTTATTCTTAACTCTGGATCTTTGCTCATGTTTTCTGTCTAAAATGAACCATTCACTACCACCTCCACCAACACCACTAGCAATAAGTATTCAGATATACATCAGTTTCAGGGACCAGCTTATTTTCTTTATGAAACTTCCTCCGATCACCCCAGTTCTTTAGGAAACTTTCTCTATCCACCTCAAACATTTTATAGCTTCTCTGAATTCCCATAGTACTTAAGCTATAAGTATAACTTAGATAATATATGTAAAATAATAGTTACAAACTCATAAAGCACAATGCAAGCGTGAGGTATGGCCATTATCTTAAACTGAAAAGGGAAATTTTGATGCCCCTCACTAACACTGTTTTCTTAGGCAAGTAGGTTCTTTAGCTATAAAACTGAGAAAAACATATTTACATTGTAAGCTTATTGTGAAGATTAACCAGATACATTGACATCCATACACAATGTCTGGCTTGTCATAGGCAGTTCTTGATGGAATGGTGATATTAGTGGGCATGTTGTTATTTCTCAAAGAAGATAAGTATTTTTGTTCCTTTTTGTTCAATAGACCAGGATAGGTGTGTATTAAGGTGGTAAGAGGCAGAAAATTTGTCTTATGAAAAAAAGGTTTATCATGAAGGATAAAAGTAAACATCCTTCAGAGCTCTGCAACTTTTATCTCAAAACTCCAAAGAGAATTACAGTATTGTAATGGTTGATGATTCCCCATTTCCTGTATCACTGGCTCTTGGCAGGAAGACAATGGCTTGGCCCTGACACTCCCTTCCAGACTATGGGATCATTGTTCTCTAGTAGACAGTGTTTATCAAAAATGGAGGCACTTGCTGGCTGAGGAAAGTAGAGATGAAGGAGAGGGCAGGGTAGCAGCTGCTCTTTTTGGAAGGTAGTGCCTTTCTGACCTTTAGAATCAAAGGGTTCTCCTGTGTGGAACTTGGATGCTGAGCCATCAGCAAAACTTGAAGAATGGTTGTCAACATGGGACATTTTACAGCCCCCACTGCCAGGACATTTGACAATGTCTAGAGACATTTCTGGTTGTCATAACTTAGGCAAGATGGCGGGATTCTATTGGCGTCTAATGAATAGAGGCCAGGGATGCAGCTAAACATCCTGCAATGCATAAGACAGCACCTCAACAAAGATGTTTCTGGCCCAAAATGTCAATAGTGTCGAGGGTGAGAAACCCTGCGTTAGAAACCGTTGTAACCCACAGTCCTAGGTTCTGCTAATCCTAGCTGAGTGATCAGAGCTCCAAACCATTTCTCCCCTATATCTTCTCTAGACCAGAGTCCAGAATGACCACACTGGAATTAATTAATGGAAATCAGTCAGCAAAACTTGAAGATCTAGTACAAACGTGACTTCCTCTATGAATTCTCCCTAGGTAGACTACCCCTTCCTGTGTCAGCCAGGGTCTGACTGCCTTAACTACTTACAACTGGGGGGTTTTAATATAAAGAAGTGATTCCAGGTGATGGAAGAGTTAAACTCAAACAGGATGGTGAAGCAACGTAGAGATTAACAGCCGGAAAGAAGCTACAACGACCCACGTACTGGAAAGAAGGAAGTCCATGTTACTAGAACCCGTGGCCAGCCAGAGTGGATCCATAAAGTGCAGTCATCACTGCAGCCACTTATGAGACAAGCAAATAGGAAGAAATGCTTCAGCTTCTCCCTTTTTCCCATTGGCTGAATCCAGGTAAGGTCACTGACAGGGGAACCTGGGAGATGCAACCCGCAAGATCAGTCCTTAAATGAAATAAGAAGAGTGAAAAAAAGAGGAGGAATGGGCCCCGTGTGCTGGCATATGCCTGTAATCCCAGCACTTTAGGAGGCCAAGGCAGGTGGATCATGAGGTCAAGAGATCGAGACCATCCTGGCCAACATGGTGAAACCCCATCTCTAGTAAAAATATAAAAATTAGCTGGGTGTGGTGGTGCACACCTGTAGTCCCAGCCACTCGGGAGACTGAGGCAGGATAATTACTTGAACCTGGGAGGTGGAGGTTTCTGTGAGCCGAGATCGCACCACTGGACTCCA
Source organism: Papio anubis (assembly GCF_008728515.1). Taxonomy (NCBI): domain Eukaryota; kingdom Metazoa; phylum Chordata; class Mammalia; order Primates; family Cercopithecidae; genus Papio; species Papio anubis. The sequence goes on along the minus strand of NC_044976.1, from coordinate 192,183,808 downwards.
GCCTGGTGACAGAGCCAGACCCTGTCTTGGAAAAAAAAAAAAAGAAGAGGAATGCCTAGGAGACTCAAGATCAACGCAGTACCCAGTGTACCTTGGATATGCCTCTTCTGTGGCTCTTCTGTGACAATGATGTTGTCTCATCATTATCAATTTAAGTATGATTCCTTTCCCTTTACTCTTCTCCTACTGGTTAAAATACAGATGTGATGGTGGGAGCTGGAACAAACAGCCATGTTGGACCACAAGATAGAAGATGCAGTTTGAGGATGGCAGAGCAGCAAGACTGAAGGGACCTGGGTTCCTGATAATTGCAGAGCTGCAATGCTGGTCATCTAGACTTTTATATGAAAGAGAAATGAACTTTTAATGTGACTAATCAATTTCCTTTTTTGTTGTTGTTGTTTGTTTATATGAGACATGATCTCCTGCTGCTGCCCAGACTGGAGTGCAGTGTTGTGATCTTAGCTCACTACAACCTACACCCACCAGGTTCAAGCTATTCTCCTGCCTCAGCCTTCCAAGTAACTGGGATTACAGGTGTGTGCCACCACACCTGGCTAATTTTTTTGTTTTTTAGTAGAGACAGGGTTTTGCCGTGTTGCCCAGGCTGGTCTCGAACTCCTGACCTCAGGTGATCCTAGGCTTCCCAAAGTGTTGGGATTACAGGCATGAGCCACTGCACCCAGCCAATTTCCATTATTACTTTAGTTCTCTCTTTGCATAGCAGCTGAAGCAAAATGCTAAGTAACACAAGCCCCTTTCCTCCTGGGTCTTGATGTCTAAAGCATATTAAAGATTCTCTTTCATTCGTTCATTCACAATGTGGAAACTAACAAGAACAGAGACAGTGCCATGGCAACATCATGTTTTAGAGGTATCTTTTGGGCATGTAAAATGTTGCAGCAACTCTCAAATTACCTTGCTTGAGCAAATATTTACTTTTTACCTTTATATTCAAAAAAAAATTTTTAGTCAGTAATTAACAGTATCAGTACGAAAAGGGGAAAAAATGCAAAATGACAAATGAAGTACTTTAGAACTGTGCTTCTTAAACTTTAGGATGGCAACAAAATCATCTGGAAAACTTGTTAAAACACAGACTTCTAGACCCCAGACTCGGAGATTCTGATTCAGTACATTTGGAGTGGGGCCTAAGAATTTGCATTTCTAAGCTCCCAAGTGATGTTGACGTTGCTGGTCCCAGGACCACACTTCAAGTGGTGTTAGTTTAGAATAGGATGCTGGAAGGATGGAGACCGTCAATGAAAACTGCCCACTGTCTTAAAATCAACCTAGACATTCTGCCTTTTAAAATCATACAAGTGAAACATATAAAAAGCTGAGGTTCTCACATTTCTGTCATGGAAAGATCATTAAAGAACCAAGAGAAAAACTGACTTTAAGTTAAGGTGGCTTGGATAAAGTATCCAGGTGATTTGATAAAAGGGGAATTCACACATCTAGAAGGACCTTGGGAGTTTCATTGGGTATGGCTGCCTTGCTGCCAGTCTGTGGTCAGTTTAGCCACAGTTTTGCCAGCCACTTCGGCCAGGGACACAGACAGTGTTCTCACAATGTAGCAATTGCAGCAGCCTATTCTAGGCATAGGTGCCAGGGAGGATTTGGGGAGAACTGAGGAGACTTTAGATCCCTTTCAACCCCTCACAAATAAGTACACAGTGTAAGCTTTTTTAAAAAGCATGCTCACTATTCAAGCATGATTTCAATGCAAGTCTTCTAGCCTGCCACGCTCTTCCCACTAAATTACTACCCCTGAGTACTTCCTACACAGAAATGCCGGCACTGCCAGTGCCAAGGAGCGTGGGTTAAAATCCAGCCTCAGTGATCTAATCCATTTCTGTGAAGTGTGTATGAGATTTCACATAGACAGTAGGGCAGAATAAGTGATTTCACAGGCCTGGAAATAAATTATTGGCTGTCTAAACATAGACACTAAATTTAGATATCGACAGAGCTTAACATAATACTTCCTTCCTCCTCCTTCCTTTTCCTGTTTCTCCTCCTTCCTCCTTTCTTTCTCTTTCTCTGCACATCTCTAACTCCCACCCTCTCATGCCCACCCCTCTGAACAGTCAGCGGGCTTTTTGGCACTGCTTGACTTCATCCTGAGCAGTTCCTCGCTCTTCTTTACTAAACTGCCAGAACCACAAAGACATCACAGCATCCTCCTTGCCTGACCAAATCTCTGCCAGGCCTTTCCGTTAATTAACCTGATTGGTCTGTAAGAGCTGTCATCTGGGCACCCCAGACCCCTCTCACACTGCCTCTGAGTCTGAATGACCCAATCAGAGGAATCAAACCAGGACGGGCTTCCCTGCCTGCTTTATGTGCATGCTGGCTACCTGGGTTCTGTTTAGTTCGGAGACTGAGTCTACACAGTGAGGAACCAACATATAACACATGAAGACTGATAATTTCTCGTAGACTGCCCCAGAATAAGGCTTTACATGTTATTTCAAAAATCTTCATTCCCTATCTCTATACCCTTAAAAACAAAATCCATCATGGAAAACCTGGTCCCTAAGTTGGAATTTTGGAATTCTGACGTCAGGTTTCTGAAATGACTGTCTTTTGTTTTGTTTTGTTTTGTTTTGTCCTACGACCTATCTGCCAAACACATTGTCAAGTTTCTGGGTCTAGAGTTCTCTCAATTCTGCCTTTGGCCTTCCCCTCATCTGCATCATCACTGGTGGCAGTAACACTGTTCTAGGAACACAGAGATGTCACATGAGTAAGAGATACAATTCTTCCCTGAAAACAGGTATTGAAACTGTCTCAGGTGCTATAAGCAGGGACAAAAGCCAATGTTCTAGCCATCTATCAACCATGTGGGAGGGTCTAGAACAAACTGAGGAGGAAAGTCCAGGAATGCATTCTAGAATGAACTCTGCCCCTCTGTGTGCATTAGGATTATGAGCCCTTCTGGGGTCAGGGTTACTATTTTAGAAATTTATCTATAGATATCTAGTCCTAAATCTCCTATCATGGGGTAAGACAGCCAGCATGGGTCTCCCAGCCAAGATCACTTTATTGGGTCTGACATTGTTCTCTATTTAAAAAAAAAAAAAAAAGCTAGATTGAAAGCATGCTCGGGCCAGGTGCAGTGCTTCATGCCTGTAATCCCAAAACTTAGGGAAGGTGAGGCAAGAGGATCACTTAAGGCCAGGAGTTCAAGACCACCCTGGGCAACATAGTAAGACTCCATCGCCACCATAAAATAGAGCAAAACAAAAATCATAATTGAAAGCATGCTAAAGAGCTATGAAACATTTCACCCAGGTATAGCTGCTTCTCAAGCCAAGGGGAAGAGGCTGTTCCTTAATTTCCTTGCGTGGATTCTCACTGAGAAAGTGAGATACTCACTGAGGTACTCACATAGGCACTCACTGAGAAAAAAAGGCAGCAATGAGGACAAAGCATGAAAACTGGAGATTCTGGAAATGTATCAGATCCAAGTCCCTGGGCTTAAAAGTCCTCAACAATATCCCTGAAAGCATGGTTTTAGGTAGCACTAACACACATACACGCACACACACAAGATGATCTGTAATTACTTTGGAGATTTTAATTAATATTTGATTTTCTGAATAATAATTTTAAAATCTAATACTTCTTTTGTTATTTTCTTAAATATTTTAATTCTTTTAATTTTTTTCTTTTTTTTTTTCAGACAGAATCTCACTCTGTCACCCAGGCTGAAGTGCAGTGGTGCTATTATAGCTCACTGCAGCCTCAAACTCTTGAGCTCAAGCAATCCTTCCATGTCAACCTCCTGAGTAGCTAAGACTACATGTGCATGTTGCCATGCCTGGCTAAGAAATCTAGTATTTCTTAAGTGTTTTACCTCAACTTACAAATTTTGTTATTCTAGTTAGTTATACATCTAGAAAACTTCAGCACCATTTTTAAGAAAGAAATTTGCTGATTAAATACTCATGAACATTAAAATGCATCAATCAATTTAATCTATTTTATTTGCTTTGTAAGCACTTAATTATCTGACTAATAGAATCTTACCAAATATTTAGGTAGCTTTTATAAATATAATAAACAAGACTCAAAACAATGGTGAATCTTATATTATCTTAGCATTACCATGTTGTTTCTATACATAATTTCCCTTCTACTTTTCATATTAAAAGAATCACACATCTCAATCAATCATTCAGTTTAAATTTGAATCGTAAGTCTTAGCTGCTGGTGTTTCAACTATCTGTTGCTATGAAACAAACTGCCCCAGAATTTGGTGGCTTAGAATAACCACCATCTTACTTCCTCTTAGAGTCTGTGGGTTGACTGGGCTTAGCTGGGCAGTTCTCATTCAGTTGTAGTCGTGCAGGACCCGGGGCAGGCACCATCTGGAGGCTTGATTGGAGTGTGCTGGGACAGCCGGGCCTCTCTCTCACCAGCCAGCCCCAAGTGCCCCTTCTCCAAGTGGCATCTCCACATGGACTCTCCAGCAGGACAGCCAGACTACTCACATGATGCCACATGACTTTCAAAAGTGAGAGTTCTACAGTAGACACTGGGGACTACAAGATGGGGGAGAGAGGGATAGGGGAAAGGGCTGAAAACTTGCCTATCAGGTACTATGTTCACTACCTGGGTGACAAGTTCAATTGTACCCCAAGCCTCAGCACCACACAACATACCCTTGTGCAGCAAACCTGCACATGTACCCCCGAATCGAAAATAAAAGTTGAAGATAAAAGAGAGAGAGAGAGAGAGAGAGAGACCCAATGGAGGAAAAGGAGAAGCTACCAGTCCTCTTAAAGTTTAGGCCTAGAACTGGCACAGAGCCACTTTCTCCCCCTTCTGTTGGCTAACATGAGTACAGACCAGCCCAAATTCAATGAGGGGACTGAACAGGAGTGTAAATATTGGGAAGTGTGGTTGACTGGATGACTCTCCTTAGAGACTAGTTACCACAGTTAGATAATCCAGTATGCCAAAATTTCTGAAAGCTTACAAATATCATAAATACCAAATATGTATATATATATATACACACACATACATATAGGTATTTGCGATATTTTATTTATATATTATATATAATACATATATATAAAGTTCTTGTGACAAGAACTGCTGTTGCTCACCAATATCTGTGTTCTCTTCCTCCCAGGCACACAGCAATACCACATTTTCCAGCCTCCCTTGAAGTTAGGTGTGGCCATGTCAATGAGTTTTGGTCAGTGGAATATGTGTGGAAGTGTCATGCCTCGCTCCCAGGCCTGGTCTGTCTGAGTGCCCTACTAGATTTAGTATCTATCATTGGTTGTTGCCTGAAGCAGTATTCACTATGATGGTTGCAAAATGATGGACTTTCAACTCTGACATTCCCCCCCACACTTACTACTCATTACTTGGCTTTACTATAGCCAAGAGCCCTCCCTTCTCACCCATTTATGTGTTTGTTTATCTACTGATTAACAATATGAGCTCATTGCTGTTCTTAATTCTTTTGGTGTTTAAATTGTCTCAGACTTTGGTGAATGAGAGCCTCTATTTGGTGGATGTTGTGTCTTTTTTTTCTTTCTTTTTAAAGAACTTTCCTACTTCCTAACATAAAAAAATACTCCAGACTTATTCTCTACCTACCCTGTCCCAGATCTAGAATTTTCCCTTTCTCCAAGAAGCTCTGATTCCTTTCATGGGGAAATGCTATTTAGAAACCACATCGAGATGCTAGCTGAGCTCATTGCTATTGGGGTGTCTGTGCTTTTAGGAGACAAAGTTAGGAAATATATGAATGTTTATACACACACATAGACATGCAAACATATGTACATGAACAAGTGCACGTATATACACACACACACATTTACACACACAATATACACAGTTTAGAAATCACAAGTTTGCACAGATAACATTAAATGCAATCCATCCCCACAGGGGATTTCCTACACCATTTCATATATGTCCATTCACCACACTGAAGACCTGGGCCCCAACAAGATATGTGCATTTATTCATTTGCTTAATCCTATAATACATCTAAAGTAGTTTCAGAATTTCCTTGTTCATACAATCACAAAAAGAAAACCTACTCAAAACAGTTCAGGGTTTGTTTGCTGCTCTCCCCCTCCTAAGACTTAGGGTACGTAGTCAAATATCATGTTCTTAAGGTTCTTAAGTTAGCCAGCTTGCTCCAATTTTTCATTCTGTGTGGTTATGCAATTCATTCAGAATATCTTAGGGTTCATATGTTTTCATTGGTTTTCAGCATTAGGTTCTTTTCTCTTCCCATCCTTGTTGATTTAGTTATATGTTTTTTAAAGAGGTAGAACATACACATGCATCTAAAAAACAAAACTGTACAGAAAGATGTTCTTAGAAAATGCCACTCTCTTCCACGTCCCTTCCTCTGCATTTCCCTTCCAACACCCTCTGTAGGTAGCTAACTTCAGTGTCTTCTGGTTTATCCTCCCTGTGTTTCTTTTTGTAAAGATAAATATATGCATATGTTTTTAAAATTTATTCTTTCTTATACAAAGGGAAATATATCATATATATATTCTTTTACATATATATGCTTTATATATAAATTTTTTTTAACTTCACAATATCTTTTGGTAATCACTCCATATCAATTCATAGAGACCTTTCTCATTGTTTTCATAATTATATAGCACTATACTATGTGACTGCACCATAGTTTACTCAACTAACCTCCTATGCTTGTACATTTAGGTAATACAAAAAACATTTTCAGTATAAATAATGCTATAATAAACTTTTGCATTTTTTTAATGTTACAGGCATATCTTTAAGGTAGACTCTAGGGTCAAAGAGTAAATGCATCAACAAAGTCACCTCCATAAATGTTGTACCATTTTACATTTTTATCAGCAATGTATAAAAATGCCTGCTTCCCCAGCCTACTAACACAGTGTATTGTCAAGCTTAGAAATTTTTGCCAGTCTTGACGGGTAGAAAATAGTATCTTATCCTCCAGTTTCATCCATGTTATTGTAACTGGCACTATACTCCATGAAAGAAGCCAGATACAGAAAGAATAAGACTGCATGATCTCACATGTGAAATCTGAGGAAAAAAAAGTCAAATACATAGAAACAGAGTAGAACAGTGGTTATCAGGGATGGGGAGAAGGAAGAAATGGGGAGATATAGGACAAAGGGCACAAATTTGTCATTGTGTAAGATAAGTCTAGAGATCTAATGTATAGCACGAGGACTACAGTTATTAATATTGTATTATATATTGAAGATTTGCCAAGAGAATGGTTTTTAAGTGCACTTACCACAAAAAAAATCTGTTAAATTGCTTACCTATAATAATCATTTCACCATGGATATTTACATCAAATATTATATTGCACACCTTAAATTTATGTAATAAAATATATAAATATGTACATAGATAAATACATATAATGATAATGCATTAAAAGGAAAATAGTATCTCATCTCTATATGTTGTATAATTTTTCTCAGAGCAAAAAGACACGACTAACAAAAGAAATAGGAATGTGACCTCAGTGACCTGAGGTTCACAAACTAGAACACTCTCATCTCAAAAAGAGCAATTATCAACCAGTGACTTCAGCTGAGGAGTGAATTTTAGAACTGCCCATATCCAGAGCAATGCCTCTTTGCAAGCCTTGCTGAGTCCTATTTATAATGCACTCTGCCATTTGGAGATCTAATCCCTTTGCCTCAAAGGGGGTTGTTTACGCAAGTAGACTCCCAAATTTCTGTCTACTTCTTTATTTAATTATTTAATAATCAATTTCAACCTTATTGCCTGATTAAGGTGGGAAAATATTCCATATGCCAGCCCAGGTAGATTTGCCACTCAATTGACTCAATTAATATATTGATCACTTGACTCTATTAGAATTCTTTGCATATTCCTCTTCTCTAGAAGGACATATTTTGTATAGGTATGTAAATGGCTAACTGTGTTTGTATCTATTTCATACCTATATCTGGTTCTACACTTGTAGCTTCTAAGGTCGTGCTATATAAGACTCCAGCTTGTCTTTCAAGTCTTTTCCCCCACTTCTTCCACAGAGTCGATGCTCTAGATCATGAATTTTCAATGGTTTTTATAGTAGAAAATTTGTTTCAAATGAAATTCAATATGTATAAAAGATGTATACAAAGAAAGGGTAAATTAGGTTATGGCCACTTGCTGCACAAAAGATTTCAAAACAATATTCTTTTATTCCAAAGATCAAAAAAATTCTTGAGGAAAGAAACACTTTCATTTAGCATGGTAGGTCTAGTTATTTTGTATCATACTGTAAATTTTTTTCAACTATCTGTGATTTGTATCCACAGATTTCAAGATTCTTGAATGCAGAAACTCTGTGTGTATGTGTGTGTGTGTGTGTGATGAAATAGTGACAGAATCCCCAAACAGAAGTCTCCCTAGGCAGGGCTCCTATTACTGCTTACCTTGGCTCCCCTTCCACTACCAGCATGCTGAACCAATAGGAATACAGTGAGAATCCTATCCTGGAATAAATATCCACTTAGGCTCACAACTCTATCTCCCCTTCTCATCTTTCTCAGCAAGTTACATAGTTCCAACCTTTCTACAGAAGTTCAACTTCCCCAGTCTGGTGAAGTGCTCAGCTAGTTTTTGCTGAGAGGGGCAGGTCTCATAGGTGACCCGCTAATTAATTAATTAAGCAAATAAGATCCACTGAATGAACAGGCAAATGAACGAAGACCAAAGCTACTCTTTCTAGACCTTCTGTCGCCTTTGTTTCCCACACCACCAACCTGGACAAGGATAGGCCAAGGCTTATTTTTGTTTCTTTTAGTGCACGGTCTTAGAGGTTTTGACCATATAGTCTATGTCACGCCTTCAGCATGGTCAAAATTCAGCCAATAATGGTGATGTTTGTTTCATTTCCAATATAGCACCCACATCCTGCAGATGCTATTTACTCTTCTAAGCAGCATCCTGAAACACTGAAGACACTGTAGCAGATGCTCCGTGTGTAGCTTCACCTAACTGTGCCAGAGTTTCAGCTTTCACGTTGGAAATAAAAGTATGCACAAGGGTGGTAGGTGGGAGCGAGGCCCAGAGGGGGAAGGAGACAGAGGCAGGGAGAAGGAAGGATGTTGGCCTTGGCCTCGCTTTGAGGAGATACAGGGCTTTACAAGAGCTCACTAACATAAAGAATTGAGCCAAATGTTGCCAAAACTAGGCTGCCTGCAAATGCCAAATAATAAGAATCCTTTATCAGGAACACTAGGAACCTTTTCAGGAGAGAAGCATAAAGAATTCCGGGAAGCGCATATTCAAAGCCTGTTTCCTAGGCAGCTGAAGCCACCCACCTTCTCTTGCACAAATGGAGCCAAATTCAGTTCTCAAATGTGCCGTTTGCCTTGGCTTTCAAAACAATCCTGGGAGTTCAGCTGATTTCTTTTGCTTGCTGAAAGAAGCCTGTAAGAGAAGGGTTTAATGCTGCTCTCTATCTGGTCATTGGAAATCCTTTCATTCCCAGCCCATCCTGCCTCCCAAGCACCCTACCTCAGCCTCAGTTCTATCTTTGCAGTAGCCTTGAGCTGAGTTGTCACTCTAGTCACTGTGGAAACGCAACAGAGCAGTTAACCTTCTTGCAGTTCTTTGAAGTCTTGGGGAAGAACAGAACAAATCATCTATTGCCTTCTTGCTGTCTTCTGGGGCCCTGAAGGTAGCTTTAAAATTTGGCTTTAGTTGGAATATGGGACTTGAAGACAGATCTTGGGGAGAAAATGAGAGTTTGTTTAAATAAATTATAGCACAACTATGTGATAAAATATTACACAGCCATTAAGAAACATGTATAAGAGTACCTAATTATATGGGGGAAAGTTCAGGATAACGTATTAAATGGGGAAAAAAAGCAAGTTTCAAAAACGAATGGTCTGAGGAAAGTGAAAATGTGTGTGTCTAGAAGGAAAAAAACACCAAATATCAAGTGTGGCTACATCTAGGTATAGAACTGTGCATAGTTTTTAATTCCTTCTTTTTCTTTCCTTTCAAATTTTCTATGAGGAACACATTAAATTTTAATCATAGAAAGGATATTAATATAGAATGAAACAAAAATAATAAAGGAAATATAATGCACAAATTGGGCAAAAGTCATGCCAGGTTATGACCAGAGAATTTTCCCTCACTTCACTAAGTTATTTCTCTTCCTTCCTCTTCTAGCACCTGTAGTCTCATCTTTACAAGTCAACATTGTTTTGTACATCGTCCTACAACTCTGATAGCTCACTGAAAGCATGTTCTGTTTCCCCAGGACTGCCTTTTATTTTTCTCTTGCACACAAACGCCCACCTTCAATGACTAAGGGTAGAGCTATACACACAGCAGGTATAAGGTTGAATAGTCATTTTAAAAAAGCCAGAGTCACTATGAGAAGGAGAGGAATGTTAAGAGGTGCTAGGAAAGGGGTGAGTCAAGTGACCTAAGATGGAGGTGACACAGAGATAAAGAGACAGACAGATAGATAGACATAGACAGATAGATAGATGATATAGATATAGATATAGATAGATAGATAGATAGATAGATAGATAGATAGATAAGCAATTCTTCATCCTGATGCTTTGTATTCCCTAGAAGGAAGGTGAGGAGATCTTCTGAACAATTTTTTAATCTGAAAAAATTATCCCTGTCTCTCTAACACACACACACACACACACACACACACACACACACACACACACAGTCTGTTTCACATTAAGATCTGTAGTCCCCAGCATAGAACTTGGTGGTGCTCAATAACTACTCCCTGAATGAACGAAAAACAAATGCCCACTCTCCATTGTACAGTGCCCTTCCTTATATCACAGACTCTCTTTCAGATTAGGGAACACACTAAGCAGGCGGACTAAGCATCTACACAATCATGAAGTTCAGAGCCTCCACTAGGAGAAAGGAGTTCATCAGAAGTTGATGCAGCCAGGGTGGAGAGGACAGGCTACTTAATTAAAAAGCATTCCAAGGTCTCCTGGCTTCCCAGAAAGCCTGGCAAAGAGCACTGGGTAAGTGCACAACCAAACCCAGTCCTGTCCTGCTAGGACTGGAATGCCTTGCAGGGTAGGGATCCTGAAAAAGGTTAAGAGCAAGCCTTGGCGAATTGACAGTCCACCAGCCAGATGGGTTTTTGCTTTGGCTTTGTTTGACTTGACTTTGAGTGTGTTGTGTTTTATAAACACTTGATTTTAAATATCTCATTTTCAGTGGTGCAGGTGTGCTCCTATTCACCCTATCCCACATCCTCCCAGTCTTCCTCCTAGCAGTTTCTCCAATTTACATTACCCGACAGCTTTTGGGTTTATAACTTGTGCTTGGAATGAAGCCATGGGGAACAATGCCTCTACTACTGGAGAGAAGATAATAAAAATATTAATTATAGTAGTAAACGTCCAGTAAGTGTTTACAGTGTGCCAGGTACCATCCTAAGGGCTTTATGTGCAGTTATCATCTAACCTTCAACACAGGCTGACACTGTTGGGATTCTGTTCAGGTTCCTTTACACCCCACTTATGAGTTCTGTGTATTCCTCTCCAGCAAATGTGTGCTTACGTGTTTAAATAGGGGACTTACAACTCTTTCCAGTGGATTGACTCCGAGCTACTCGGGCCTAGTAATTTACATTCTCCCCATCCCTTCCCAGCAATAATAATTGGCCACAGGATTACTTATACTCAAAGCTCCCCCACAGGATCAGGCTGGGGCTTCATTACAAAACACGTGTACCTGACTACTTCCCTTTTCCTGTCATACCTGATTATTTTCATCCTACATATGAGGAAAGTGAAGCCCAAATTAATTGCCTCAATGTACAAAATGGCAAGTTGCAGAACCCAGAGCTATCTTCAGAGGGATTTCTAAAGGTGTGTTAAAACACAAGATGAAAGAAATTAATGTGAAAAAGAACACAAGGCCTAGACTCTTCCTTTTGACACAGGATATCTAGATCATTTGTACAGTAGTAATGATGGCTTGTTACGTTGTGTCTGTCTACCTCTCTCTTCATCTGTTTGTCCTTCCCTTCATCTCCTCTAAGGGCTCTTCACTTGGGAAAATCTGTGGCCATAGAAAAGGGTTTCATTGAGTAATGAGCTATTTTCCCTGTGTAAAGAGGCTGACATACACATTGATAGAAGCCCGTGATAGTAGATACCTTGGTCTACACAGCCAACAGTTGATCTACCATGTCACCATATTGACAAATAAAGCACTGCACAGCTTAGCTAGCTGTTTTTGTATTGTTGCTATATATTTGAACCAAATTGCATAAAAGCTGAGTCATATGTTCATACACTCAAAAAACATTTACTGAGATCTACTCTATACAAAGCACTGTGTTAAGATGGGATACAGCTACAAACCAGACAGACCTTTGCAAAGTTAGTCCACAGAGAGGTTATTCCTTGGGAAAATGCCATAAGTACATGTGAAGTAGAGACGCTCACCTTTTTCATGCTCTGTGATAACAGCAAGATAAGGTCCTTCTCAGGCTGTCCTACAGGTCTGTCCTCTGAGGACTCTTAGGCTCCATGCTTTTTCTTTATTTTAATTTTTTTTTCTTTTTATATTGAGTCAGGGTCTCACTATGTTGCCCAGGCTGCTCTTCAACTCCCAGCCTCAGGGAATCCTCCTGCCTCAGCCGTCCAAAGTGCTAGGATCACAGGTGTGAGTCACTGCACCTGGCCTCCATGCTTCAATATTCTCTAAAGGCCACACAAAATACAGCTGAAGGCAAACCACAACCATGTTCCTTTGCATCTTCCTTAAGTCGGTGACTTATTTTCTATGTTGACACCAGGGCCTCATCATTGCAGTAGGTACGAGTATGGAGTCAGATGATTAAATAAATTCCTAAAAGACAAAGACTCCACTAAGAGGTCACCAAAGGGTGAGTGCAGTGGCCCATGCCCATAATGCCAGCACTTTGGGAGGCTGAGGCAGGAGAACTGCTTGAGCCCAGGAGTCTGAGACCAGGCTAGGCAACATAGCAACACCGTGTCTCTGCAAAAATATTTTTTTAAATTAGCCAGGCACAGTGGCACATGCCTATAGTCCCAGCTACTTGGGAGGCTGAGGTGGGAGTCCTAGCTACTTGAGCCCAGGAGTTTGTGACTCCAGCCTGGGAGAAAGAACAAAACCCTATCAAAAAAAAAAAAAAAAAAAAGAAGAAGATTGTCAAAAGAAGTCACCTTAAAACTGAAAAAAATAATATGGTTTCTCCTGTGTTTACAGTTTTCTGAAGGTATCTTGAGTCCTTTTTTTCCTCTTTCTAAGAACAATGATACATTTTGGATCCTTCATAGTTACCTTTTTCACTGATGTTTTAAACACAAGTACAATACAATCTAATAATAGTAATATTGAAAACCTGCTACTGTCTTCAAGACACTTTTTACTATGACATGCATTCTTAAACAGTAATTACTTACAAATAATAATTAATTTTTTCAATTTACTCTGTATAAATACAGTAAGGAAGATATTATTGTCATGACCTTACAGATGAGACAATTGAAGTTAGAGTTTTTAAGTTACATATCCAAAGTCATATGGTCTTATTTGTTTCTACTATGCAAAGCCAGTGATTGATAATTTTATTTGAATGGAAATTTTCATTTGCTTTCACTTTTCTTACTTTCATATGTATCCCAGAAGGTATTTTCATCCAATGTCTATGTCTATTTAATTCTGCCTCAATTAAAAGAAAAATCAAAGAAAATCTTTTTTATTTTTGTTCCCTTAGTATATAAGATTATCTTGAAATTTGGTTATAAGGACTATAACATTTTAATATTTTCCACTCTCTTTCTATAATTGGACCATTACAGAAAATAGCCCTTTGTTCCTGTTTCATTGGTCAGGAAATTATTTTAATAATTAATTGATTTTCCACTCTCTTTCTATAATTGGACAATTACAGAAAATAGCCCTTTGTTCCTGTTTCATTGGTCAGTAAATTATTTTAATAATTAATTGATTTTGCTCTTTAGTTAAATTAGTTACAACATAATGTTGAACAAATTTTGTGGCCAAAATGTCTGGTGGGCAATTTAAGTCAATCTGTTTATTAATGATGATGATGATGATGATGATAAAACATGAGCTGGTAAGCTCTATAGTTCAAAAAGTGCATCTATTTAGTGTTATGAATTTAAGTGCAGTGCCTGGCACAAAGTAGGCGTGACCTCGAGGGTATCAAAATCCAGAGTGAAAAAGGTAAACAATGAAAGAAGTGAAGAAGGCTGGCACAGAAAACCAAAGGAACTGTAAGTGAAATTAGCTAAAAAGGCTTGGTTGAGATAAAGGTTAAAATTACCGGCCTTTGAAAGAGAAACTCTACACTATAACTTCAAAACTTCACAGCCTTTCCCTTTTTTTATGCCTCTTTCCTGTATCAGATCATCTCCATGCTCATGACGACTTATGAGTGACAATGATGGAGAAGTCCTAGGTGGTGTGCTAATATCTAGTTGGCTTTATGTCAGCCTTTAAATAACTTCTTTCCTACAGGATTATATTGCTGTTGATAAATGGAATTAAGAGAGGATAGAAGTGGAAATTGTTAATGGATGTAAAGGAGATCTGCAGAGATCATCTCCTGAGTTCAAGCCTAGGTATCTGTCTTTCACAGCAACAACAAAATCAGTTATTGGTGATGTTTACAGAAACCCAATCAATGAAACTGGGGCTTCATACGTTTTTTCATTTGTTTGTTTTTGCAGTAGCCCTCTGAGGTTCTTTTGAAAATCATGGACTCTCTTCAAAAGAAAAAAAAAAAAGATATGCTTTTATATATACCCATCCTTGTTTTCAATTTTCTTCTGACTCTCCTACTCCCTGATTGAACCATGGACGTTGGATCTATGGACCTAGAGTGAGAATTTGTCTCTGGATAGTTTATAATGCCTCTTCTAGATCTAATATTTTCTTTATTTATGAGTTGATACAGTTGTATTCACATTCCAACACTGCCAAGTTTTTTTGTTGTTGGTTTGTTTTTGTTTTTTGAGACAGGATCTTGCTCCGTCACCCAGGCTGGAGTGCGGTGATACAATCTTAGCTCCCTGCAGCCTCAACCTCCCAGGCTCAAGAGATCCTTCTATCTCAGTCTCCCAAGTAGCTGGGACTACAGGCATGTACCACCATACCCAGCTAATTTTTGTACTTTTTGTAGAGAGGTTTCACCATGAAGCCCAGGCTGGTCTCAAACTCCTGGGCTCAAGCTATCCACCTGTCTTGGCCTCCCAAAATGTTGAGATTACAGGCGTGAGCCGCCACACCTGGCCCAACACTGCCAAATTTTATCCATATTATCTGGGTTAAGTTTCTCAACCTCTCCAAGCTCCTGGCTCTTCATTGTAATTGTAAGGATTATATGAAGTCATGTGTACAAAAAGCCTTACCTCCTCCCCTTTGTCTCTGTGGTAGGCCAAATAACACCCCCCTCCCCAAAGATGTCCACACCAATCCCTGGGTTTTATAAATGTGTTAAACTGTGTGGCAAAAGGGACTTTGCAGGTATAATGAAGGTTACAGATCTTATGACAGGGAGATGAGCCTGGATTATCTGCTGGGCCCAATCTAATTACGTGAGCCCTTGAAAGCAGAGAAACTTTTCCACTTGGAGCCGGAGAGAAGTGGCGAAAGAAGCAGCGGGAGAAATGAGGCAGAGGAGAGGGCAGGGAGATGTGGAATGTGGGGATGCAATCAGCATTGCTGACTTTGAGGATGGATAAAAGGAGCCACAATCCAGAGAAGGCAGGTGGCCTCGATGCTGAGAATGACTCAGCCAATAGACAGCAAGGAAACAGAGACCTCAGTCCTACAACTGCAAAAACTTGGATTCTGCCAGCAATCAGAGTGAGCCTGGAATTGGATTCTCCTACATAGCCTTCAGTAAGGAAAGCAGCTCTGCTGACATCTCAGTTTTGGTATGGTGAAACCCTGGGCAGGACTCAGCCTAATCACCAAGACTTTTGATTTACAGGACTGTGAGACAATTAATGTGTGCTGTTTTAAACCATAAGTTTTTGGTCATTTGTTAGGTCAGCAATCGAAAAAAAAATACCCCTACATTTCCCTATTCTCATGACAACCTACTCTCCCAAGGGTGGATTGGTTAATTCCCCCATAAAGTGTATTTCAGCTGAGTTGTTGCTGTGCCCAGGTTTTTTGTTGTGATTTTTTTTTTCAAATTATATTTGCTCTTCTACTTATAAGTGAAAGAAAGTGTAGGCAGCAACAATCAGAATGGAGAAGGTGTTTGAAAAGATTGTGTCTTTTTCCTGGCATTTCTAAAGTTATACTACAGCAGAAGCTGCAAGTCCAGTTGATCTTTTCACAAGTAAGCCTCTGTGTGTTGGCCAGCACCCTGTCTTGCCTACCAAGACAACACCCTTCTTTGTTCAGACCTCCGACTCTCAATCAACTTTTCTCATCAGCCCTACATAGCCCCCACACCTGGGCTAATCAAGGGATTTCTCTGGGGACATGGACTCAGACTCCTGGTTGGTTTCCATGTATAAAGGATAGCTCTCAGGGAGCCAAGTGGATAGCTGGAGGAGGACACACAGAACCTCCAGTAAATATTCTGCTGTGATGGAATCCGGAGTTGCCTTGCAGTTCCTTCAAACACTGTCATTGCTGAGAGCTGAGAGCTGATGCTGCAGTAGGATTTTATCAAGTTGCTCCTTTAAAGAGAGTGAGCCCCTGTTTTTCAAACACTCAGCCTGCCTGTATGGTCAATAGGCTATACTTCCCATTTATTTCCACAGGAAACGGGGTGATATGATTTGGCTCTGTGTCCCCACCCAAATCTCATCTTGAATTGTAATCCCTATAATCCCCACATGTTGAGGGAAGAACCCAATGAGAGGTTATTAGACCATGGGGGCGGTTTCCCCCATGCTATAATGGTTTTATAAGGGACTCTTCCTGCTTCACTCCTTACTCTTCTCTCTCCTGCCGCCTTGTGAAGAAGGTGCCTGATTCCCCTTCCGTAAATTTCCTGAGGCTGCCTCAGTCACGTGGAACTGTGAGTCCATTAAACCTCTTTCCTTTACAAATTACCCAGTCTCAGGTAGTATCTTTACAGCTGTGTGAAAATGAATACACCAGGTAACTTGGCTTGACCTATGGGGCATCATACCTGGGGAAGCAGATATCTGATGCACTTGGTCTGGATGGTCCCACACTGCACAATAGCCAAGATATGAACAAGTAGACACCAAGTGGAATAAGCTCCTGAGTCTGAGTGGAGGCCCTAGGGCTCATCAGAAAATATGATCACAGGGTCATGGGATGGCATCATGTGACTGACCAACTCAGTCTGACCATCATGTGACTGTACCAGAATTCTGAAGCAACATAGGAAAGAGAAGCTTGAATCTTTCCAGCTTCTGTAGCTGTTGTCAAAGGGACTTGATGCAAAGCACAGGACAGCAATGTTACTGTGTGCATTTCAGAAGATTTTCCGAATAACAGAACTGGAACTTCTCTGTCTCATGCTCAGGAGATTGACCTAGGTTTTCATGTTGGCTGAATTTCCACTGGCCTCTTTGATCTCTGGTTGTTCAATATGCCCTCGTGCTCAGCATTTCCAGGCTCACCATAGCTTTCTCTCATCTTTCTTCTTCCTGTCACAGCCAAGCTTTAGATTGTCTGGATTATAAATCCCAACTCATTAGATGGCCTATCATAGATTGTAATTTGCCTTTCATTACACTGTTCTGTATTATTTTTTATTGTTTACCCTGTAAAAATGTACATCCAGATATGTGAATGTTGCGGACATAGCTATTTGTCTAAGGTTTTGAATCAGGACCATGGAAGCAGAAGGATCCTCAGGATAGAGAGAGAACAGGAAACAAAGTCTGGAATAAAAATTATGGATTTAAATCCCTGACCACTCCACAGTAGCCTTGAATAACTATGAAATTTCTCTTTGCTCATCTTTTTGACTATAAAATAGGAGTAATTAGACCGATTTATTGTGAAGACTCCTTGGAAATCCATGTTCTTATAACAGCCTCCAAGCCTTCTGGCTCTCTCACCCCACCTCCTCCCTATCTTATCTTCTACCTCTCTCTCCTTGTGCTCCTCCTGCTCCAGTCACACTGTCCTGTTAGATATTCCTCAAATACACCCAGAACTGTCTCCCAAGGACATGTGCACTCTCTTCTCTCTCCTTGGGAGGCTCTGTCCTTAGATAACCACATGGTTTGCTCTCCCATGTCCTTGGGTGAGCTGCTCAAGTCAGAGACCTACCCTCATCACCTATATTATTTAGAGCAATATCACACTGCCACTTCTACACCTCCCAACCCTGGTACTTCATAGCCTTCTTGAGTACTTTATGTTTGTCCACTGCTCTTATCACCAACTGACATATTACTTATTTATTTTGCATATTGCTCTCCATTAAGAGTTGAGTTTGACTGTTTTATTCACTGTTGTATCTGCAGCAATTCTATGAAGCATGTTTAAAACATTTTAGGTGCTCAAAAAATCAATCCAGAAAGAGTGACTGAGAGAACTTATATAAAGTGCTAATGCCCATTACAGGAAGGGCATTTAAGAAACTGCTAATGACAATATATCTGATGGGTAGTTGCCTGAAAGAAACTCTTTTTTAGAGGATTTTCTTGGTGATTTAAATTTTAAACTTACTTTATTTGGTGACTTAAAATGTACACTTCACTTTGAAACTCTGAGATGAAATAATTTGCATCTAGGGAACTAGACTTAAATCTCCTTAGAAATAGCTAACTACTGCTCTGGTGGGTGACTCGAGGCTGGTTCTGTGATCCAAAATGTGAATTTCTCTCTGAAGAGGTAACAAAACAGGAAGTTGGAGAGGAGGGAGATATTTGGCTCCCTGAAGAAGTGGTGTCAATGGCATGGACTTTGGCATCAAGAGATCTGGATTCAGATCCTGATTCTACCACTTAATAGCTAAGGCACTTTGAGTAAAATTTACCCTTGCTGAGTCTTGCAGTCTCTTCCTTTCAAATGATGGTAAGAATAGCTATTGTCTCACGATGTTTCTGCTTCACATGCAGTGTCTCATGTATGAGAAATAAGGCCATGCATATAAAAATGTTTTACAAACTATTAATCACTATGCAAGGATTGGCTATTGTTATTGCTTAGTGGGACTTGTAGGCGCTACAGGTTGTCTTGACCTCAAAAAAATGTCACTTAGTCATTTGTACAAGATTTTGACTTTGAAATGTTAAGTTCTATTTCATGAATTTCTTCCCAGTCTGTGACTTTCTTTGCTTTGAGCTTTGATAGCCGTCTAGCACATTCACTTTTATGTTCCGATGATACTTTTCTTCAAGAAACTCAAGTTGCTTTGTAGATGATTATCTCATTCATTCTTGCAATTTGAAAGGAAAGAATAAAATTATTTTGAGTCTAGCAAAATGGAGAAAAGCAGGATCACAAAACCCAGGCTGGTCGGGCACAGTGGCTCATGCCTGTAATCTCAGTACTTTGCAGGCTAAAGCAGGAGAACTGCTCGTGCTCAAGAGTTCAAGACCAGCCTGGGCAACATAGTGAGACTCCACCTCTCCAAAAAACTTTAAGATAGCCACGTATGGTGGCATGTATCTATAGTCCTAGCTACCTGGGAGGCTGAAGCAGGAGGATCACTTGAACCTAGAAGTTCAAGATTATAGTCAGCTCTGATCATGCCACTGCACTCCAGCCTGGGTAACACAGTAAGATCATCTCAAAGAAAAAAAAAGAATCACAGGCTAATTTCTCATCTATGCATTGACTCTCATTTCCATGGAAGGAGGGCTTTGCACCCTCTATCTGGCCTGTGCCCATCCCTACCAGGTATATCAGGGTTTTAGCCAAGACATGAGGGAAGGAGAGAAGAGCTTTTACAGAATCTTGTGACAGAACAGGGAACTTTAAACCATCATAGAGAGGAAATGCAGTGGTTCAACTCTTGTTGATTATGACTGTTAAACAAAAATTATAAAAAGCCACTGTTTTGGGCTAAGGTGATTGTTAAACAAAAATGATAAGAAGCCACTGTTGGCCAGGTGCAGTGGCTCACACCTGTAATCCCAGCACTTTGGGAGGCCAAGGTGGGCAGATTATGAGGTCAGGAGATCGAGACCATCCTGGCCAACATGGTGAAACCCCATCTCTACTAAAAACACAAAAATTAGCTGGGTGTAGCGGTGCATGCCTGTAATCTCAGCTACTCAGTAGGCTGAGGCAGGAGAATCACTTGAACCCGGGAGGTGGAGTTTGCTGTGAGCCGAGATTGCGCCACTGTACTCCAGTCTGGCGACAGAGCTAGACTCCGTCTCCATTTTGGGTTAAGCTCCTGTACTTGGCCCCAACACACCATATTAAAAATCAGAATGGAGTCACCCATGCTAAAGTTTCATGTCACCAAACTGAAACTAAGTTGTTCTCTGAGCTTCTGAGAAATCAGGAGGGAAAGATAACAGCCCGTTTTCCAAACAGTCATGATAATGAATTAACTGTTTTAATCCTTTCAACAAAAAGTAACCAGAATAACCTAGTATTAACCAATCAGTTATCTTTCTATTGTTCTGTCTCCCTGTTCCTGCCTTACTAGGAAATGACCAATCTGCTTCTAAATCTTTGTTTCTGCTTTCTTCAACCCTTTCTGTCTATAAAACCAACCCTCTCTGTTCAACTCACTGGGATACTTACTCCATTTTATGAAATGAAGTGTTGGCCAATTCAACTGAGATCTTGAAACAAAATTTGTTTGATTTCTCTTTTGATATGCTTTTTCAATGGGTACTGGGGGACAGGAAGGCACTATGGAACCATGAATACTTTGCACTTTCTAAGTCGCTGTCTGAGACCAGAAACAGATTGGTGGGGAAGTGGTTCAGCAAAAATTGGCTAAGCGTGAGTTTCTCTAAAAAAGGAACTTCAGGAAAGCCCAAAATTCAGAAAGGGCAGGACACATGAGGAAGCCACTGCTTCCTGTAAATGCTGGATTGTGTTTTTCCATAAACATTTACTTGTGTTCTTTTCTGATTTTTGTTTTTACCTTGGCTCTCATCCACCAAATGGATAGAAGTACAGGTTTCATCAAAGGCCCAGCAGCCAGAGGAACAATGGTTCTATCCGCATCAATGTCCATGCCCTTGGACGTCACTTAACCTTTCTCTGCCTATTCTTCCTGGTCTTTCAAATGGACATGACATTACTTGACTTTCTGTAAATCATGGTATTAATATGAGAACAGAGCAAAATTCTATGTAATCCACATGTAAGCTGGATTCACATTATTCTTAAACTGTCAAATGAAATTGCCTCAAAATCCCTACTACATGTGTTGAGAAACTTGGTCTTCCTTAGGATTCTTAAATTTCTTAGAGAAATGTTTCCTAGTTTACCTGGCTCTGAATTTCTACCTCTGCCAAACTACTTCATTTTATAGAGCACCTGGCCACCCATACATGTATTAATCACTTTTCTGTACTATTTTATAACTTTGTGAGACAGCATCCTAATTACTTCCAGAAAACTGCCAATCCAAGTGATGCTTGTATAAGACTTTCATTGAAGGTTTGAAAAATGGAAGGTTTTAATATAGCAGTTTTGCAGAAAATAAAAAAGAAAAAGTAGACATGAGGGTACTTAAGTCCTCAGGCTAATCCTCCTCCAGAAATTTCTTACTGGTCTCCACAGTCAGGTTTCTCAGCCTCTTATCTTATCTTCTCCACAGATTTCTGTTAACTTCTTATGCATAGATGTTTAGCTATCAGTGTTGACCTCTGGACCTCATCTTCCTCCCCCAATATGGTCTATAAGGTCATTTCGCAAGACACAAGGCTGCCCCTCCAGAGAAAAGTTATACTGCTAAGGTGGGAGGCAGAAGCAGCTATCACCAGTTATCTTTTCTAATAACACTTTTTATATTCTTTGCACCATATTTGAAAACTCTGTATTTTTAGCAAGAAAATGTTCTTCATTGAGTTCTTATTAGAATGAAATCTGACATCTAACACATGTTTTTTTGAAAATGTTATCAGTTGCTATTCTACACATCTAAACTTCATCAAATAACTGATTTTTGAAAGTATAATAACAAAATATAGTGAAATTCTGAAGCCCCTCTGAAGCCCAATAAATTTTGACAGTTTTATTGGAGCCCATCGTAGTACATATCAGTGGGAGCAAGGTGTGAAAGGGACCTTCAGGGAGAGGTAAGGCAATAGTTTTCTAACATTCTTTTTTATTTTCTTGCAATCTGTTCTCCACAGGACAGATGAAGTAACCTTTGATAAATGCAAATCAGGCCATGTCATTCCTTTGCTTGAAACCCTTTGGTGGTTCCTCATGTATTTGTGTGTCAGTCTTCCTTCTTACTCCTGTCCAGGTAGGATGGATTCTCAGTTCTTCCAAGACACCAAGATCTTTCCCACACCAGCACCTTTGCTACCACCCATCCTCATCTCCAATGCCTGGAACAAAATTGCCCCAGCTCTGAACATAGCAGCATTTCCCTTGCTCTTGGCATATCTGGATCCTTCTCACCCTTTTAACCTCAGTGTAAGCATAAGCATCGCTTCCAGCTGAAGATGTTCTCTTACAGACTCTATCCACACTCATGCTCCTAGCATTCTTCATCTCCTCCTCCTTTTCCCCCTTTGTATCACTTACCACAATCTGTGATTATTTTATTATTTACCTGCTTGCCTCTTTTCTGTCTACTCCACTAGATCAGGAGTCTGCAAACTTTTTCTGTAAAGAGCCAGATAGTAAATATTTTAGGTTTGTGCCATACACTTTCTGTTGCAACTACTCGACTCTGCCACCGCAGCATAAAATCAACTGTAGACAATACATAAACAAACTAGTGTGGCTGTGTTCCAATAAAACTTTATTAATGGACACTAAAATTTGAGTTTCATACACTTTGCATGTGTCATAAAAATTTTTTTTCAATTTTTTATTATTCTTTAAAATTTAAAAACCATTCTTATCATGCAAAAACAGATGGCAGACTAAATTTGGCCCATGGGCTATAGTTTAATTACCCTTGCAATAGATTGTAAGCTCCTGAAGGACAAGCATGAAATCTTTTGATTAACCACTGAATCTCTAATATCCAGCACAATATTTGGCACAAAATATGTACTCAAAAAATATGTATTAAAGGAATAGGGCAATGATACGAAATTCAAAACAAAAGACTTGTAGGAAGTATAAACTGGTAGAATAGCCAAAGGAAAAACAAAGATAATAGTAAAAATGTGATCACAGGAAAGCTTCTAGGCAAAAATTGATAATACAGGCCCCTAAATGTCATGTCCAAAACACACGCCGAAATAAATATGTGCTCTCCCTAGGTAGCTCGCCACCCCTCCATAATACTGTGACAGTCCAGTAGACTCAAAGGAGAGATCAGCATATATTAGTCCCTATGAGGTTCAAACATATATGATGGAATGTGGTAGATTTCATTATTTGTATGCTTTTGAGACTGGAAAATATTTGGTTTGTTAGTGATGGAGGGAGCTGTTGTTATGTATAATCCAGTGGGTCCTTTAAGGTTTTGGAAGTCCGGGTTATATAAGAAAACAATTTTAAAGTGTAGCCATTACATGACTCTCATCTAAGTCGGTTTAAGAAGTTAATGATTCAAAATGTGAATAATTTAAGATCTGTTTTCCAAAATAACTGTACAAATTTTAATTTAAGCAGCAGTGAGAATAGTGATATCAGTGCCACTTGCAGAATTTGTTTGTGTGGGTGCATGTTGCATCCTAATAGACCAAAAAAGAAAAACTTCTGCTACTTTGTTCTGAAGTTGATTTTTTATTCAAATTTTTATCATTTTTTTTGTTCATCATGTCCTTGGCCCCTCCATCTCTTGAGGACTTTTGTTCATTAATTTGCATGAGGCTCTAATATTTTTAATGTTTAGGGAGAAATTTTACTTTCCTGACCTCATGTTTTGATGAAGACACTTCTCTTAGAGAAAGGATTCTTCATCTGAAGTCCATTGGGCATTGAGTCTGGGGATAAAAATGGCAGGAGCAGGTGTCTTTGAACTTTAATAGGAAAATTTATACCTTTATTTTTACTAACTGTATTAGTCTATTCTCACAATGCTACAAAGAACTACCTGAGACTTGGTAATTTATAAGATAATAGGTTTAATTGACTTAGGTTTAATTCTGTAGGCTCTACAGGAAGCATGGCTGGGGAGGTCTCTGGAAACTTACAATCATAGTAGAAGACAAAGAAGGAGGAGGTACATCTTACATGGCAAGTGCAGGAGGAAGAGAGAGAGAGTAAAGTGGGAGGTGCTACACACTCAAACAACCAGATCTCGTGAGAACTCACTTACTATCATAAGTACAGCAAGGGGGAAATCTGCCCCCATAATCCAACTACCTCCCACCAGGTCCCTCCCCCAACATTGGGGATTACAATTAAGTGTTAGATTTGGGTAGGGACACAGAGCCAAACCTATCACTAACCTTTACTTGAAGTTAGGATTTCTCCAACTCTAATGTAGGTAACCAACCACATCGATTTAGCAGTACCTGTAACTCTGCCATCAATAGAAACCATAGATATTTTTATATCACATTACATATATTGAAATATGTGTTGTGCTACCCACAATTTCAAAATTATAGTAATTATTGAATCTTCCAATAGAGAATAATGAGCTAATGAATTTAATGGGCTAATTAAGAAGGATGTATTTTACTAAACCACAAAAAATTTTGAATTTCAGTACACTTAGCTTCCTTTGCAATTCTATGTGCCTTATTGACTGAATTTACAAATGTAATTTTGAGAAGGGGATCCATTGACTTCACCAAATTGTCAGTGTGGTCCATGGCACCAAAAAATTAAGAATTCCTGCCTTGGAATAACACTCATGGTTTCTTTCCACCCCTTTTTTTTTTTTTTTTTTTGTGGGAAAAGAACAAACTCATCTAATTCGTAAGGAGTTAGAGAAGAAGCAGAGCACTTTCTACTCATCAGAATCAGAAACACAGAAGAGGCATAAACACAGGCTAAGGTGTGTAGGCAGGATCTGGCATTGCTCTGAGCATGCCTGTTACCAAGGAGTCTGCACTAGCTTTGACCTTCCATCACAATGCCACCACAGAACTCATATTAGAAGACACACAGAAGAGGTATCACTGATGTCACTTCATGCTGCACTGACTCTACCTGTGAGGAGCTTGGTATAATGGCCAGTTTATCCCTACTCCATCTTTCCAATGTCTGAAGAAAAGCTAGAGCTAGGTCTCCTGCTGCCTCCCCAGCAACACAACCCACAATTCCCAATACCCTACCTCTCCCTGAAGGCGCAGGCTTGCTCAGAGTCACACACAGGGCCCCATAATTAAAGTCTCTGCCTTCAAGTGACACACACACTGAGAGACCAAAATCCCTGCCATCACAGCCTCCATTTGAGTCCCAGCTCAGACTTTCCCACTGCCTTCTTCTGCTTATGTCCGCCACCTCCTGGCCTGCTTTTCTCTGGGCAAACAACCAGCACTAGCCATTGTAACTGATTCTGGGTTCTGGGTTCTGTGTTCATCAAATGACCTCCATTCACCACAGTTAGCTCCCTTTCATCTGCTTCTTGTTTTTATGTTTGCATTTTGTTTCCATCACCCTATTTTATTTTTTACAAGTTCTTCATTATGGATCTCTCTAAGCTGAGAATAACCTGAGTCTTGTCAGTCCCTGAATATTCCTGAAAATAAATTCCGGATGTTATTCCCTGACCTTTGTAAGAGGGACCCCCAGAGGAGTGTAAATGTTACCCTCTTTGGATTTCTCCAGTTGCTTAACAGATGGACCCCACCTGGAGGTTGGAAGTAGGGAAAACCTTTCCAAAAGCATCTCTTAATTGAGCCAGGCCTTGTCTGGATTGTGCAACTTTTAGACTATTTGTGCATCTTCTGTAAATATTGTGGGGAAAGATACTGAAGCCTAACTCTTTTCCCACTCACCCCTAAGTGCTTGACACCTGGTACCTGCTCTAGACTGTTTTCATGCCTCTCCCATCCTTGTAACGGGACACTTAAAGATAACAATGTAGACTGTGGCCAGTGGTGCATGCAACTGGAGTTATTTGAGATTCTCCTGCCACAGCACTTCCATCAAGTCTCAAAAATGAACAAAATGCTGGGCCAACCTCTCCCATCATCTAGGGAATCTCCTGGCTTTTACACCGAGTCCCATCCCCTCACACACCGTTTTCCCAATCTCTGCTAGTGACAGTTGAGCCCCAGATGCTACCATTGACCACTTCCCCATTCATCTGCTCTCTGACTCTGGGCAGCCTCATTCGTTTCGGTTCACCTCAGTTAAGAGAGACCAACAAACACCACATTGACAGAATGAAGGATAAAAATCATATGATTAGCCCAACAGATGCAGAAAAATAATTTGACAAAATTCAACATACTTTCATTATGAATATTCTCAATAAAGTAGGTTTAGAAGGAATGCACTTCAACAGAATAAAGGTCATATATCATAAGCCCACAGCCAGCATCATACTTAGCAAACAAAAGCTTTTCTTCTAAGCTTAGGGGACAAGAGCACCTACTTTCACCACTTCTATTTAATAGTACTAGAAGTCCTAGCCAAAGCAATTAGGC
This sequence comes from Papio anubis, assembly GCF_008728515.1. Classification (NCBI taxonomy): domain Eukaryota; kingdom Metazoa; phylum Chordata; class Mammalia; order Primates; family Cercopithecidae; genus Papio; species Papio anubis. The sequence continues at coordinate 192,157,124 of NC_044976.1, read as the reverse complement.
AAGAGAAGGAAATAAAAGGCCTCAAAATTATAAAGGAAAATGTAAGATTGTCTGTTTGCAGATGACACAATCTTATAGATAAAAAACTCGAAAGACCCCATCAAAAAATTGTTAGAATAAATAAATTCAATATAGTTGCATGATACAAAATCGACATACAAAAATCAGTTGTGTTTCTATACGCTAAAGACAAACTATCTGAAAAATAATAAAGAATGCCATTTCAAAATATAGAAAAGTAAATAATTATCTCATTTTAAAATACAGGAAAATTAAGAAAACAATCCCATTTAAAATAGCAAAAAAACAATTGGCCGGGCGCGGTGGCTCAAGCCTGTAATCCCAGCACTTTGGGAGGCCGAGGTGGGTGGATCACGAGGTCAGGAGATCGAGACTATCCTGGCTAACATGGTGAAACCCCGTCTCTACTAAAAATACAAAAAACTAGCCGAGCGTGGTGGTGGGCGCCTGTAGTCCCAGCTACTTGGGAGGCTGAGGCGGGAGAATGGCGTGAACCTGGGAGGCGGAGCTTGCAGTGAGCCGAGATCACGCCACTGCACTCCAGCCTGGGAGACACAGCGAGACTCCGTCTCAAAAAAAAATAATAAAAAATAAAAAATAAAAATAAATAAAATAGCAAAAAAACAATAAACTACTTAGGAATAAATTTAACCAAAGAGGTAAAAGACCTGTACACTAAAAACTATTAATATAAGACACTGATGAAAGAAATTGAAGACACAAATAAATGGAAAGATGTCCTATGGAAGAATTAATATTGTTAAAATATCCAAAGTGATCTGCAGATTTGATGCAATTCCTATCAAAATTCCAGTAACTTTTTTTTTTTTTTTCCAGAGACAGGGTCTCACTCTGTCACCCAAGCTGGAGGACAGTGGCGCAATCTCAGCTCACTGCAACCTCTGCCTCCTGGGTTCAAGCAATTCTCCTGCCTGAACTTTCCAAGTAACTGGGACTACAGGTGTGCACTACCACACCTGGCTAATTTTTGTATTTTTAGTAGAGACAGGGTTTCACCATGTTGGCCAGGCTGGTCTTGAACTCCTGGTCTCAAGTGATCCACCTGCCTCAGTCTCCCAAAGTGCTGGGATTACAGGCGTGAGCCACCGCACCTCATCACCAATAACATTTTTAACAAAAATGTTTTAAAATTCTAAAATTTGTATAGATTCACAAAAGATCCTGAAAAGCTGAAGTAATCTTGAGGAAAAAAAACTGAAGGTATACACTTATTTAAAAATACATTACAAAGCTATAGTACTCAAAACAGCATGATAAGGGCATAAAAACAGACATATAGATCAATGAAACAAAATAGAGAGCCCAGAAATAAATCCTCACATATATGGTCAAGTAATATTTGACAAATGTGCTAAGAATACACAAGGAGGAAAAGACAGTCTCTTCAATAAGTGGTGTTTGGAAAACAGGACATCCACATGTAAATGAGTAACATTGGAACCCTATCTTACACACTAAAATTAACTCAAAATCAATTAAAGACTTAAATATAACACCTGAAATCATAAAACACCTAGAAGAAAACATAGGGAAAAAGCTCCTTGACATTAGTCTTGACAATTACTTTTTTAGATATGACACTGAAATCACAAGCCCCAAATGCAAAAATAAACAAGTGGGACTGTATCAAGCTAGAAAGTTTAACACAGCAAAGGAAATAATCACCAAAATTAAAGGTAACCTCAAGATTAGGAGAAAATATTTACAAACCATATGTCTGATAAGAGGTTAATATCCAAAATATATGAACTCATGCAACTCAGCAAAAACAAAACAAAAACAAACACAAATATTCCAGTTAAAAACTAGGCAAAGAAACTGAATAGAAATTTCACTAAAGAAGACCTAGAAATGGCCAACAGGTATATGAAAATATGTTCAACATCACCAATCTTCAGAGAGAAATGCAAATCAAAACTTCAATGAGATATCACTTCACACCTGTTAGAGTGGCTTTTATCAAAATGACAAGAGATAACAAGTGTTGATAGGAGGTGGAGAAAAGGGAACCCTTGTACACTATTAGTGGGAACGTAAATTGGTACAGCGATTATGAAAAAACAGGATTAAGGCTCCTCAAAATCTTTGAAATAGAACTATCATATGATCCAACAATCTCACTTCTGGGTATATACAAGGAAACAAAGTCAGTATCTCAAAGATATATCTGCATTCCATGTTCATTGCAGCATTATTTGCAATAGCCGAGACATGGAAACAACCTAATTATCTGTCAACAGAGGAATGGATGTGTTAATTAACCTGATTGTGGTCATCATTTTGCAATGTATATGTATATCAAATCATCACATTGTACTCCTTAAAAATATACAACTTTTTTTGGCAATTTACCTCAATAAAGCTGGAGGAAAAAGATCAACAAAAGGAAACTCCCCTTCATCCAAGTTGCAGCTTGAGAAAGCACCTTGTCCCGGCCATAGCAGTATGTGCCAGACGAACAGTGTCAGAGTAGAGTTTTGGAGTGAAGCATCTTTTCCTCCAGGAGCCCTTTTCCTCCATAGAACTGCGATCTCTGAATGCTTAGTGCCTAGCACTGCCCTGGAACTCAGAAGACTCAAAAGAAGGAACAGGGAATATTCCTAGACTTTAACCTTGTTGATACTATAGTACCTATCCTGAGTAGTACATTGTAGAGGCCACCCTGACTAACTGGAAGTCAAAGGAGAAATACCAAGTAGAGGAATGGCCTAGAAAGCCTGTTATATGAGAAACTGTGGAAGTCTAATTTAGCATGGAATGGCCCAATTTGAGAAAAAAGAATATTAAATGGGACATGACACTTGTTTTCAAGTACTTCAGGATGGCCATATGGAGGACAATCAGACTTATTTTGGATAATTCCAAGTGTGTGTGGGGCAGAGAGAAATAGGACCAATAAGTGAAAGTTATAGGGAGATAATATTCAGCTTATAATGGAAGAATTTTTCACTGAAGATTGAGTGGTTCAAAATGGACAATGCTGGATTATGAGGTTGTGAGCATCCCACCACTGGAGATGTTCAATATACAATAAAACCTGCTCGACAGAGAATTTCTACATTGACTAGTATAATGGAGCAGATAATCTCTGAAGTTCCCACAAACTCTAATATTTTATGATCATATCAAGGAGGAGAGGAGAAAATGGAAAGTGACGTTCCATACCATTGATACTTATTGAACCTCTACTGTGTACTGTGATACTGTAGTTTTTAGGCCAGGTGCTGTGCAAAGTTTTGGAGCTGCCAAGAAGGGTACGGTAAGATGTCCTGACTCACTGACTCATCCACTCATGTAATAGATGTAATTGTATATGAAAAGCAGATAGCAAAGTAGACAGTGTGATTATTTCTACCTGAGTAGGCTGGTGAGGACTTTAAAGTTAACACCAAGGCAGGCTTTCTAGAAAAACAAGTCTTTGCCAGGAAGCCATTCTAGACAGAGGGGTTTCCCAAGCAAGGCACCAGAAGAGACAAGAAAGGTCTTATTTCATGTGCAGACATGCCCTCCTACACATATAGAAAATGCCAGTGTGACAAATACACACTCATCACTGGCAAACTAGGTTAAGCAGCAAAACGAGACCCAAGCAGCAAAAATACGCAATGGCAGTGTGAAGAGATATGACACGGTAGGTAGTAAAGAGGAGGGTTTCTCACATGGGGCCCTGCCAAAGGGAGCCCAGGACTCCTGGGAACACTCTCACCTCTTGTCTCCTTCAGCAGCCCCTGTTCCAAGTTCTTTCAGGACTGAGTCTTCATTCTTCTCTAGCATTACCCCAGCTCTCCTTGATAAGACTTGAGAGCAGAAACCTGTAGCTTTTTTCATGTGAATCACCATATAGCAGATTAGGGGAGAAGATGGAAGTAGGGAGGGGACATCTGAACAGGGACTCTATGCTAGAACCAGCACTTAGAATATTCCCCACACTATCACAGGAAAATACCCGGAAGGTCAGGCAGGCCTAGCTTTCACTGTCTCTCTTTGAATTTGTTCAATGATTTTTTTGTTTTTCTTATTTGGTTTTTACCCTATTTGCTCCTTACTGATGACTCTAAGTGAACTCTCTTTTCTATCCAACCTCACATATAATTATTGAGTACTTATTCTGTACATTTTTCTACAAAACTTTATCTGTACTTCTCCCCTGTTACTATTTATTTGTCCCACAAATAATCATTGAGCACATAAAATGCACCAATCACTGTTTAAGATTTATTATTATTATACTTTAAGTTCTGGGATACATGTGCAGAATATGCAGTTTTGTTACATAGGCATACACGTGCCATAGTGGTTTGCTGCACCCATCAACCCATCATCTACATTAGATATTTCTCCTGATGCTATCCTTCCCCTTGCCCTCCAACCCCAACAGGCCCTAATGTGTGATGTTCCCCTCCCTGTGTCCATGTGTTTATTGTTCAACTCCCACATATGAGTGAGAACATGCGGTGTTTGGTTTTCCTGTTCCTGTGTTAGTTTGCTGAGAATGGTGGTTTCCAGCTTCATCCATGTCCCTGCAAAGGACATGAACTCATCCATTTTTATGGCTGCATAGCATTGCACGGTGCACATGTGCCACATTTTCTTTATCCAGTCTATCATTGATGGGCATTTGGGTTGGTTCCACATCTTTGCTATTGTGAACAGTGCTGCAATAAACATGCGTGTGCATGTGTCCTTATAGTAGAATGATTTATAATCCTTTGGGTATATACCCAATAATGGGATTGCTGGGTCAAATGGTATTCGTATTTCTAGATTCTTGAGGAATTGCCACACTGTCTTCCACAATGGTTGAACTAATTACACTCCCACCAACAGTGTAAAAGTGTTCCTATTTCTCCATATCCTCTCCAGCATCTGTGGTTTCCTGACTTTTTAATGATTGCCATTCTAACTGGCATGAGATGATATCTCATTGTGGTTTTGATTTGCATTTCTCTAATGATCAGTGATGACGAACTTTTTTTCATATGTTTGAGGGACACATAAATGTTTCTTTTGAGAAGTGTCTGTTCATATCCTTCACTCACTTTTTGATGAGGTTGGTTTTTTTCTTGTAAATTTGTTTAACTTCCTTATAGATTCTGGATATTAGCCCTTTGTCAGATGGACAGATTGCAAAACTTTTCTTCCATTCTGTAGGTTGCCTGTGCACTCTGATGATAGTTTCTTTTGTTGTGCAGAAGCTCTTTAGCTTAATTAGATCCTATTTGTCAATTTTGGCTTTTGTTGCCATTGCTTTTGGCATTTTAGTCATGAAGTCTTTGCCCATGCCTATGTCCTGAATGGTATTGCCTAGGTTTTCTTGTGTGATTTTTATGGTTTTAGGTCTTATGTTTAAATCTTTAATCCATCTTGAGTTAATTTTTTTATAAGGTATAAGGAAGGGGTCCAGTTTCAGTTTTCTGCATATGGCTAGCCAGTTTTCCCAACACCATTTATTAAATAGGGAATCCTTTCTCTATTGCTTGTTTTTGTCAGGTTTGTCAAAGATCAGATGGTTGTAGATGTGTGGCGTTATTTCTGAGCCCTCTATTCTGTTCCATTGGTCTATATATCTGTTTTGGTACCAGTACCATGGTGTTTTGGTTACTGTAGCCTTGTATAGTTTGAAGTCAGGTAGTGTGATGCCTCCAGCTTTGTTCTTTTTGCTTAGGATTCTCTTGGCTATATGGGCTTTCTTTTTGTTCCATATGACATTTAAAGCAGTTTTTTCTAATTCTGTGAAGAAAGTCAATGGTAGCTTGATGGGGATAGCATTGAATCTATAAATTACTTTGGGCAGTATGGCCATTTTCACGCTATTGGTTCTTCTTATTCATGACCACGGAATGTTTTTCCATCTGTTTGTGTCCTCTCTGATTTCCTTGAGCAGTGGTTTGTAGTTCTCCTTGAAGAGTTCCTTCACCTCCCTTGTAAGTTGTATTCCTAGGTATTTTATTCTCTTTGTAGCAATTGTGAATGGGAGTTCATGCATGATTTGACTCTCTGTCTATTATTGATATATAGGAATGCTTTTGATATTTGCACATTGATTTTATATACTGAGACTGCTGAAGTTGCTTATCGGCTTAAAGAGATTTTGGGCTAAGACAATGGGGTTTTCTAAATATACAATCATGTCATCTGCAAACAGAGACAATTTGACTTCCTCTCTTCCTATTTGAATACCTTTTATTTCTTGCTCTTGCCTGATTGTCCTGGCCAGAACTTCCAATACTATGTTGAATAGAAATGGTGAGAGAGGGCATCCTTGTCCTATGCTGGTTTTCAAAGAGAAGGCCTCCAGCTTTTGCCCATTCAGTATGATATTGTCTGTGGGTTTGTCATTAATAGCTTTTATTATTTTGAGATATGTTCCATTAATACCCAGTTTATTGAGAGTTTTTTGCTTGAAGGATTTGGATTACGTTTACTGATCTGCATATGTTGAACCAGCCTTGCATCCCAGGGATGAAGTCAATTTGATTGAGTTGGATAAGCTTTTTGATGTGCTGCTGGATTCAGTTTCCCAGTATTTTATTGAGGATTTTCACATTGATGTTCATCAGGAAAATTGGCCTGAACTTTTCTTTTCTTTTTTTGTTGTGTCTCTACCAAGTTTTGGTATCAGGATGATGCTGGTTTCATAAAATGAGTTAGGGAGGAGTCCTCTTTTTCTGTTGTTTGGAATAGTTTCAGAAGGAATGGTACCAGCTCCTCTTTGTACCTCTGGTAGAATTCCACTGTGAATCCATCTGGTCCTGGGCTTTTTCTTGTGGTAGGCTATTAATTACTGCCTCAATTTCAGAACTTGTTATTGGTCTATTCAGGGTTTTGATTTCTTCCTGGTTTAGTTTTGGGATGGTGTATGTGTCCAGGAATTTATCCATTTCTTCTAGATTTTCTAGTTTATTTGTGTAGAGGTATTTATATTATTCTCTGATGGTAGTTTGTATTTCTGTGGGATCAGTGGCGATATCACCTTTACCATTTTTTATTGTGTCTATTTGATTCTTCTCTCTTCTCTTCTCTATTAGTCTGGCTAGCAGTCTATCTGCGTTGATCTCGCTGGGAGCTGCAGACCAGAGCTGTTCCTATCCAGCCATCTTGCGGGCCACCCCCAAGTCTTCAAGAATTAATGATATAACAGTAAGCAAAACACACAGAACTCTCACTTTTCTTGGGAACTTCTCTTTTATGTTCCCTCCCCCACTGTCCCTGGCCCCCAGCCTTGAGTGCAATACCGCACACACACACACACACAGAGTAAGAATCCTTCTTTAAAACAGCATACTCTAAGTGGATCTGTTTCCTGATTTGCCCACTCTGGATAAAATCTTGACTATAATTCTCAGTTGGAGCCCAACAGACCCAGAAAGCTATTTATAATTACATCTGAAGAGTACTTACACTGAGGACTTTATGGAAATAGCAACTGAGGGTGGTTGAACTTTTTAGTATCATATTGCAATTTATTGAAAATTAAAAATTTTAGACTCTGTTTCTGTAATTGCTATAATTTCTGATTTTGAGTGTCTTCATCAATTGATTTCTAAAGATATTTCTCTTCCCTCCACTCAAAGCCAGCCTCCACTTAATGGCCAGCCTCCACTTAAGGGCCAGACCCTCCACTTTGGGTCGACTTTAGTTGGAACATGACAGCTTCCTGCCTCTCCCTGGGACTCTGACTGCTCTCTTAAGCTCTCTGTGTCTCAATTTCTCATCTGTAAAAGAATGTGATAATAGTGACTACATCATAGGATTATAGTGATGGTCAAATAAATTAAACTTGCAAAGTACCTTAAAGATAAATAAGTTTAATATTAGTGTTGACTAATGTTCACTGTTGCTATTGCCCTCTTATCTCTTTCCTATTCTATGGTTTTACTTTGTCAAATCAAAGCGACTTAACTATAGTAGATACCCACCAAATAATGTGTAGAATGAATTAACAAATTGGTACATGAAACAGGAGCATTGCCCTCAAGAAGTTCTCAACCTGTAGGAGAGGCAGACATAAGGAGTCACTCTGTAAACCACACCACAATGGTAGAAAATGCTTGGGCTGGGATTCATTCTTCTGGGAAAGATTACAGAAGCTACTACAGAGCAGTGAGAGCCATTCAAAAATCTATACTGTCTGACTCCCCATTGGAGTCTGCCTTCTGGTAGATCATATTTGTTCAATGTCTGTTCAGAAAAGATGATGACTCCTATGAGGGGAAAGGCAGAGATGGATTTATGGAACCCAAGCCTCAAACCAGAAGATCCCAAACAATAATTTTCTTCTCTAAACTCTGCCACTAACCAAATTTGCCCCATCCCAAGAAGATCATCTGTTGTTATTGAAGCATGATTCTCGAGAGTCACCCCTTCCCCAAGCCACATTTCAAAGTAACCCTTCAAACTACACTTTACACTCTCTCTGATTAAATGCTGGTAAATACAACCCTCCTAGTCTTGTTCCATATCCAGCTGTGTTTAAGGCTCCCTATAGTTGGTGCCTCCCAGAGATACCCCCTCACCCCATGCGTACCACTTAATCTCACTCTTGTGGAGAGAGATGCCATGTCTAGGGACCACGTTAGGAGGATAATTGATGACTGTGGGCACTTCCTAGGTAAATACACAGTATGTGACTGAGTGATGGAGCTTACAGATAAGATGAGGTTTTGGGAACTAGGAGAAAACACCACCTCTATCTCATGTAGAACAAAGTCATTTTTGATTTGGATTTAGTTCACAATCAATCAGCTATCAGAAATAGATGAGGGTAACTGTTAGAGAGTGAGGAAGAACAGTGGCTCCCACACACTGGTCCATGCAACAGTCACCAATGGGCTGTAGAAGACTCACCTGGGAGCTTGTTACAAATAAAGATTTCTGGATCCACCTCTCCCAAAGATTCAGATTCAGAACATCTCGAAATCAGTATAATTAACAAGGCTCCAAAGAGATCTTTCCATGTCGGCAGATTTGGTGGCCACCAGGACAGAGACATCTGTGCACAGACATCAAGGCAGCCCTGACCAAGGCAAATTCATCAGCCTTCTCTGGGCCTGGCCCTAGGATGGACAGTCTATAATTTTCCCTGGCCTTGGCAGCAAGCAGTACATCAGTGACCAGGAGCAGGACCCTTTGTGCACTCATTTGAAGGCAAAGTATCACACCATTTGACTGTTTTCAGCAGCGTTGCTCCCGAGAGCTAGGAGGCCGTGCCCAACCTTTTTTGATCTGACACTTAGATTTTTCACTGCTGCCTTTCCTAGAGCTGAGCAAAAGTTGCAAAGGCATAAGGTAAATATGTCTTATTACAGGAGCAAATGTAGAAATGGTTTCTAGGTAGAGTGTGAGGGGTACCCAGAGTTCGAAGAGCATTCAAAGGCCACAGCTTGAAAAAGCCTGTGATTCAAACCCCCTCCAAACGTTCTTCTGTGTTAAAACTTTTCATCATCCTCCCTTCTTGTTCACTCTCAGGTACTAAGATAAGAAAGCAGGCTAGTTAAAGATGAAGGATAGTGTGGGGAAATGCTATATTTGTGGATCCAGCTGGAGGGAAAATGCAGAGTCTCTCTACCTTTCCTTTTGAGTTTGCCCTCCCCGCTTCCCTTTGTATGGCGTGTTCTCAGTAGGGGCCCAAAGTAATGAATGCATGGAAGGGTGCGCGGGCGGGAAAACAGTGCAGTGTAATGGGAGAAAAAGGATATGAAGGCGAGAGGGACAGGTTGCAATTTTAAATAGAGTAGTCTTACTCATAATGTGACATTTTAGCAAAGACCCCAAACAAATCTTGCAGATCTCCAGAGAAAAAGTGTTCTAGGAAGAAGAACGCACAAGTACAAAGGCTCTGAGGAGGCAACCAAGGGGAACAAGGATTCCAGGGTGGCTAGACGGGAGTAAGCAAGGGTGCAGGTTATGAAGAGCCTTGGGCACGCACCAAGGACTCCAACTTCATCGGGACAGTTTTTGAAACAAATTTTAACATAATTATTCTAGGCTTTAGTAGATCACTCTGGCTACCGTAGTGAGAGAAGAGGCTGAAGGGAGGCCTGAGGAGAGGCACGGAGAACAGTTGAGGGCCATTGAGACCATCCTAGTGAGACAGGATGGTAATTAGACCATGTGATGACAGTGGCCATGGTGAGAAATTGCAGAATTCTGGATATATTTTGAAGTTACAGTCAACAAGCATTACTGACAAATTGGCAGTGAGGTATCAGAAAAAAAAAAAAGAGGAGTCAAGGATAAATTGTGGTCTCAGAAATGGCTGGAAGGATTTCCCATTATCTGAGATGGAAAAGACAGAAATAGGCAGATTTGAGGAGAAATATCAGGAACTCAGCTTTATAAGTGCTAATCTTGAAACACCTATTGATCATCCTAGGGGAGATGTTTAATCTGCCAACTGATGTGTAATGTACTCAGACTACTGCCTGAAAGGCAATATTTGCTATTACTATGAAGATTCAAAAATTCAAATTCTTTCATTTTTCTATTCTGTTTTCCATACCCTGTGGATACCACCCAAGAACCATCACTTGAAAATATTCCAATCCCCATTTCTTTCCCTTGTTGACTACATTAGTTCAAGTTCATGTACTCTTAAGTACTTGTCTCCTAATAGATTTCCCTATCTGTCCCTCTTCCACCACCCTCTCCTTTCAAGAACCTCAAAGCACTTCTATCATCATTTATCCCTTTTGTTCATAAGCCTACAAAGTTACCTCATTTTGCTTAATAAATGCAGGGGACAATGTCTTCAAATAAGTATTCAAAATCCTCTACGACTGAGTGGTAACCTTCCTTGACATCCTAATTAACATTCCTACATACATGTAGAATGCAGTCCAATCCAACCTCCTCTGAGTTCCTTTTAACATGCTTGTATTGACTGCTGTGTGAGAAGGGTGCAATCTCTAGAAACTAGCCAAGCCTGTGGGCCTGTACAAATGGGAAGTTCATTTTCAAAACACAGCTGCTATTCTGTAGATTCTGCATTGTACCATCTCCCAGCACATGCCCTGATCTTCAGGGCCTTCTCCAGTTCACTCCTACTGATGAGACTTCCCTCATTCTCTTTCTTTCCCTCCTATGGCTCCTGCTTTCACTCCAGGTTCCCTCTCTACCATGCTGTAGACCTGGAAAAGCAACTTATGTCCCGTCTGTCAAGTTAGCCACCAAAGAGTAGTTATGGAAGCCTTTGCCCTGTGCTGCCCATGCTGAGAACAGAGATGTGTATTTGTGTGGGGTTGGGGGTGAGTGTGGGGCAAGAAAAAGGGTGAGATATTGATCCTATTGTTAAGAAACTTACAGTTTAGTTCAGAAAATCAGATTAGGATTGTAATAAGTTTACATGGTAAAAATTACATAAATTGAGTCTGATTTTGTGGTGCATATTACATACTTTTATTCAATATTTACAGAACACCTCCTATGTTTCAGGAACAAAAAGCCCTGCCCTCATGGGGCTTACATTCCAGTCAAGGGAGACAATAAATAGACACAAAAAAGTATATAGCATGGCAGACTGTGCAAAGTGCTTAGAGAAAAATTAAGCAGGGAAAGGGATAGGGAATATGGTGGTGGCTCAATTTTAAATCGAATGGTCAGGACATGAGATTAACAAGGTCTTCACTAGGAAGAGAAAACTAGAGAAAATGAGTTGTGAAAGATATAAAAGAAGAAGCGATTGGGACAGACATTGCAAACCAAGCTAAGGTAGGTTGTCAGTTGCTTAGAAATGGCACAAAGAAAGGTGAAGTGAAAAATTATTTTCAGACAGAGATACTCACCAGGATATCACTATGGAAGATGAAAAATTGGGAGAAGTAACTCAGTTAAGGGGAAAATGACAAATGTAACTAGGACTGATTGAGTTTTCAGGTGTTCGTGAATCATCTAGAGATCAAATTGCCAAGTAGGAATAAAGGAGACATGAGCTTGGGGCTCAGAGGAATTGCTCAGAACAATAGATACAGATGTAAGAGCCATCATGTGAAGGTGATCAATGAAGCACTGAAATTCCTGAAACCAAGAATAAAAATGACAGTATTTTGTAAAATCATCACAGACATTTGTTGGTAGTAGGAGAAAAAGCAACAAATAAAGTAAAACACAAAAGTTTCCCTTAGTGTTGTAGAAAAATAAATAGGATGAGGGATTATGCTACCCACCTGAGGAACTACACTTTTCCCACAGACTTTTGCAACTGCAGATCAGAAGATTCCTTCATGAGCCCACACCACAGGGCCTGGGGTCCCAAGAACAAAGCTGTGCAGAACCATGGCAGCCACTCGGGTCAGCAGCCACTCAGGCAGGCATTAAGCATCAGGGGTTTTTGCATACTCTGGGGGCTCTCAGAACTCCAATGAGGCAGGAGATCTGTCCACTCCCATGGGAAGGCGGCTGAAGCCAGGAAGCCAAGCAGCCTCATTCAGCAGGTCCCACACCCACAGAACCCCACAAGCTAAGACCCACTGGCTTGAAATCCCCGCTGGCCAGCACAGCAGCTTGGAGTCTGCCTAAGACGACAGAGTTCCCAGGGAGAGGGGTGACCACCATTACCTCAGCTCTAGTCGGCAGTTTTCCTGTCAGTGCTAGGGAGACTAGGTGGTCTGAACTGGGCAGAATTCCCCACAGCATAGCACAGTGGCTGTGGCAGATTGTGGCTAGACTGCTTCTTTCGGTGGGACCTAGATCTATCCCTCCTCACTAGGCAGGGCCTCCCTGCAGAAATTTCAGCAACTCCAGCCAAGGGTTTACAGACAGAACTCTCTTCTCCCTGGGACAGAGCACCTGGGAGGAGGCGCAGCTGTGGTCTCAGGTTCAGCAGACTTAATCTTTCCTGCCTGCTGGCTCTGAAGAGTCTGGGAAATCTGAACAAAGGGGATTCCCCCCAGCACAGTGCACTTGCTCTACCAAGAGGCAGCTAGACTGCTTCCTTAAGTGGGTCCCTGATCCTGTGCCTCCTGACTGTGTGACACCTCCCACTAGGAGTTGCCAGACACCTCATACAGGAGAGTTCCAGATGGCATCAGGTCAGTGCCCCTCTGGGACGAAGCTTCCAGAGGAAGGAGCAGGCAGCAATCTCTGCTGTTCTGCAGCCTCCACTGGTGATAGCCAGGCAAAGAGGGTCTGGAATGGATCCCCAGCAAACTGCAGCAGACCTGCAGAAGAGAGGCCTGTCAGAAGAAAAACAAACAGAAAGCAACAACATCAACAAAAAAGGACGCCAAAAAAACCCATCCACAGGTCAACAGTCTCAAAGATCAAAGGTAGATAAATCCAGGAAGATGAGGAAAAACCAATGCAAAAATGCTGAAAATTCCAAAAGCCAGAATGCTGCTTCTCCTCCATTTGATCGCAACCCCTCTCTAGCAAGGGCAGAGAACTGGGCTGAAGCTGAGATGGATGAACTGACAGAAGCAGGCTTCAAATGGTGGGTGATAATAAACTTTGCTGAGCTGAAGAATTATGTTCTAACCCAATGCAAAGAAGCGAAGAACCATTATAAATGATTACAGTGCCTGTTAACTAGAATAACCAGTTCAGAGAGAAATATAAATGACTTGATGGAGCTGAAAAACACAGCACAAGAACTTCAAATGCAAGTATCAATAGCTGGATTGAACAAGCAGAAGAAAGAATATCAGAGCTTGAAGACTATCTTGCTGAATTAAGTCAGGCAAACAAGATTAGAGAAAAAAGACTGAAAACAAATGAACAAAACCTCTGAGAACTATAGGACTATGTAAAAAGACCAAACCTATAACTGATTGGAGTACCCAAAAGAGATGGGGAGAATGGAACCAAGTTGGAAAACACACTTCAGGATATTATCCTGGATAACTTCCCCAACCTAGCAAGATAGGCCAACATTCAAATCCAAGATATCCAGAGAACCCCAATAAGATACTCCACAAACAGATCAACGCTGAGACACATAATCATCATATTTTCCAAGGTTGAAATGATGGAAAAAATGTTAAGGCAGCCAAAGAGAAAGGCCAGGTCACCTACAAAAGGAAGCCCATCAGACGAAAAGCAAATGTTTCATTGGAAACCCTACAAGCCAGAAGACACTGGGGGCCAATATTCAACCTTCTTAAAGAAAAGAATTTCCAATCCAGAATTTCATATCTGGCCAAACAAAACTTCATAAGTGAAGGAGAAATAAATTTTTTTTCAGACAAGCAAATGCTCAGGGATTTCATTACCACCAGGCCTGATTTGCAAGAGGCTCCTGAAGGAAGCACTAAATATGGAAAGGAAAAACCATTACCAACCACTACAAAAACACTGAAGTACATAGACCAATGATACTATGAAGCAACTACATTACAGCTTGCAAAATTAACCAGCCAGCATCATGATAACAATATCAAGTTTACACATAACAATATTAACCCTAAATGTAAATGGGCTAATTGCCCCAATTAAAAGACACAGAATGGCAAGCTGCATAAAGAACAATCGGTGTGTTGTATTCAAGTGATGCATCTCACATGCAAAGACACACATAGGCTCAAAATAAAGGGATGGAGGAAAATTTACCAAGCAATGGAAATCAGAGAAAAGCAGGGGTTGCAATCCTAGTTTCTGACAAAATAGACCTTTAAACTAACAAAGGTCAAAAAAGACAAAGAAGGGCATTACATAATGGCACAATGGTTCAATTAAACAAGAAGAGCTAACTATCCTAAATATATATGCACCCAGATTCATAAAACAAGTTCTTAAAGACCTACAAACAGACATAGACCCCCACACAATAATAGTAGCAAACTTTATTACCCCACTGTCAATATTAGACAGATCATCGAGACAGATTCAGGACTTGAACTTAGCTCTGGGTCAAGTGGACCTGATAGATATCTACAGAACTCTCCACCCCAAAACAACAGAATATACATTTTTCTTGGTGTCACATGGCACTTACTCTAAAATTGATCACATAATTGGAAGTAAAACACTCCTCAGCAAATGTAAAAGAACTGAAATCGTAACAGTCTCTCAGACCACAATGCAAACAAATTAGAACTCAAGATTAAGAAACTCACTCAACACCACACAACTACATGGAAATTGAACAACCTGCTCCTAAATGACTTCTGGATAAATAATTAAATAATAATTAAATTAAGGCAGAAATCAGGAAGTTCTTTGAAACTAATGAGAACAAAGAGACAATGTACCAGAGTCTCTGGGATGCAGCAAAAGCAGAGTTAAGAAAGAAAGTTATAGCACTAAATGTCCACATAAAAAAGTTAGAAAGATCTCAAATCGACATCCTAACATCACAACTAAAAGAACTAGAAAACCAAGAGTAAACAAACCCCAGAGCTAGTAGACAAGAAATAACCAAGCTCAGAGCAGAACTGAAAGAGACAGAGACATGAAAAACCCTTCAAAATCTCAACGAATCCATGAGCTCGTTTTTTGGAAAAAAAAAAAAAAAAAAATCAGTAAAATAAATAGACTGCTAGCTAGACTAATAAAGAAGAAAAGAGAGAAGATTCAAATAAACACAATCAGAAATGATAAAGCGAATACTACCACTGACCCCACAGAAATAGAAACAACGGTCAGAAAATACAATAATCGCATCTATGCAAATAAAATAGAAAATATAGAAGAAATGAATAAATTCCTGGACACATACACTGTCCTAAGACGGAACAAGGAAAAAGTTAAATCCCTGAATAGATCAATAACAAGTTCTGAAATTAAGGTAGTAATAAATAGCCTACCAACCAAAAATAAAAAAAAACAAAAGCCCAGGACCAGATGGATTTATAGCTGAATTCCACCAGAGGTACATAGAGGAGCTGGTGACACTTCTTCTGAAACTGTTTCAAACAACTGAAAAAAAGGGACTCCTCCCAAACTCATTTTATGAGGCCAGCATCATCCTGATAACAAAACCTGGCAGAAATACAACAAAAAAATAAAACTTTAGGCCAACATCCCTGATGAACATTGATGCAAAAATCCTCAATGAAATACTGGTAAACCAAATCTAGCAGGACATCAAAAAGCTTATCCACCATAATCAAGTTGGTTTCATCCCTGGAATGCAAGGCTGGTTCAACATATGCAAATCAATAAATGTAATTTATCACATAAACAAAACTAAAGACAAAAACCACATGATTATCTCAGTAGACACAGAAAAGGCTTTGATATAATTCAATATCCCTTCAGGTTAAAAATTCTCCATAAATTAGGTATTGAAAGAGCATACCTTGAAATAGCAAGAGTCATTTATGACAAACCCACAGCCAATATCGTATTAAATGGGCAAAAGCTGGAAGCATTCCCCTCGAAAGCTGGCACAAGACAAGGAAGCCCTGTCTCACCACTCTTATTCAACATAGTATTGGAAGTTCTGTCCAGGGCAATCAGGAAAGAGAAAGAAATAAAGTGTATTCAAATTGGAAAAGAGGAAGTCAAATTGTCTTTGTTTGCAGATGACATGATCCTGTGTCTAGAAAACCCCAGTGACTCAGTCCAAAAGCTTCTTAAGCTGATAAGCAACTTCAGCAAAGTCTCAGGATACAAAATCAATGTGCAGAAATCACAAGCATTCCTATACACCAACAAAAGACAAGCAGAGAGCCAAATCATGAATGAATTCCCATTCACAACTGCTGTAAAGAGAATAAAATACCTAGGAGTACAGCTAACAAGGGAAGTGAAGGACCTCTTTAAGGAGAACTACAAACCACCACTTAACGAAATCAGAGAGGACACAAACAGGTGGAAAAATAGTCCATGCTCATGAATAGGAAAATGGGAACTCAGGCTATGTGTGTAAGGTAAATATGAAACAAATGAATTTTGTGTTTAGACAAGATATCTCATTCTGTATATGCAAATATTCCAAAATTGAAAAAAATCCAAAATCAGAAACACTTTTGGTCTCAAGCATTTTGGGCAAGGGATACTCAACCTGTCCTAATACAAAAAGAAGAAAGAAGGAGAAGGAAGAAGAAGAAGAAAGAAGGAAGAAGAAAGCAGAAGAAGAAGAAATAAAAAATGTGATAAAGTAAGTGTAGAAAAATGATAATTTGGGAGGATTATTATGCTGTTCTCTACTTCTGCATATGTTTGAAAGCTCTTATAATAAACATTTTAAACAAAAGAATAGAGCGAGATTAAGTTACTGAGAAAGCACAATACCAGAGAGGAAGAATAGAGAGTAGCTTTGGGACACGCATGAAAGAACATATGAAAAGACTGTGTGTTCAGGGATGGAGTAAGAAATCTAGAAGAAATAAGGCCTTGTTTGGTGACTATAAACGTTGCAGCAAAGGAGGGGGTGAAGTTGTCTCCCCACAGTGGAAGAAATAGTAAGTTGGGGCTGGGGTTTGAAGAAAGAAGATTTGGCATGATCATGGCAGGTAACACCAGAGAATAGATAGTGGAGGAAAATCACGACTCAGAAGCAGCAAGATTGCATGGTTTTACAGAAGCCTTGGTCAGAGATTCTGAGCTCACCAAATTCCTAAGACCTGTATTGTTTCTGGCCATAAAGGCCAAACCTCCTTTGGTCAATGGGTGGCTTTTTCTGTTCCTGTCTACCAGGATCCTTCAGATTTTTTTCTTCCCAGCCAGACTCTATCTAAAACCCCATTGCAGTCCTCTGCCACAAGCACCCAGAACTCAAAGGAGTAGTGCCTCAAACACTATGGAAATTATTCAAGACCCTTGAGTGATTACAGTAGTCCAAGAAGTGCTCACCCTACAGTGATCTTTGCTATTCAGAGAAATTAACAACTCAATCCTCCTTATCCTTGAGGAGGATTCTGAGGTGAGAGGACTGGGGAGGGGCACACAGGCTGAGGGGTTTCCCCTGGGGGAAGGAGGAGATGCAGGGCGAGAAGAGAAGTCCTGGCACCCCGCACTTGAGGGCCTGGCACACAGACATCCAGGGAAACTGCCATTTCCCCGTTTCTGTTCATTGCTCCATGGCCCCTGGCATCATAGAAATTTCCAGCACTTGTGGAAATTCTCCAGGAATGCGAAACTGCAAAAGTTCTATCTATGCTGAGCCAAAGGACCCTTTCTGGCTATCTGAAGAATTTGCTAATTAAATGACTAATGTCAACTATACATATGAGGGGGAAAAGCCACTCTTAACACACCACAGCATCTATAAAAGACTTTGCATTGGCCTAGCACACAGCAAGTGCTCAAAAATATGAGTCCTCTTGTACTCTGAATTCAGTGACTGAAAGGGGGCATGGGTGGAGCCTCTGGAGGTCTAGGAATATCCTGCCCCTTGACTTGGGTTCTGGTTATACAGGTGTGTTCAGTTTGTAAAAAATCACCAAGCCATACACACATACTCTCCACGTTTTTCCTTACTTACTTTATGTTTAAATCAAAAGTTGCCAAAAACTTTTTTTAGTGTTGCTTGTCACAAGTGAATGTTCTAGTCATTAAATTAGGGCCACTTCTACTTTCATTAACTAAACCATTTACTTGAATGACTTAAATTATAATGTCTTTTCAAATATTGAGTAATTGAAATTCCTCTCACTGTAGGTATGTTCGCACAATTAGAATTTATGAAGATTCTCCAAACTTAAAACAATGTATATTTGTTGAAATGTTGAATGAATGACTCTTTTCTTTTCCATATTTCTCTTTGTAGCCAATATTTTTCAGGAACTCCTTTAGCAAATAAGTGTAGAAAGAAAGGCAAGAAAGAAAAGGCACCACTATATATTATCACAATAACTTACACTTCTCCTCTTATAACACATCATAAATTTAATCATATAAATTTGTCAAATTTGTGTAAGTATTTGCTTAACATCTGTCTCTCTTGTTAGATTGTATGTGTCAGGAAAGCAAGGGACATACTCTTATATTCATCGTTATATTCCCAGCACCTAGCAAGGTGCCTGGTACATAGTAAATGCTTAATAAACACGTGTTGCATGAGTGGATAAATAAATGAATAATTCAGTAGATTAATGAATGAGAAATCTAATGTTAGGTTTAGTTGGGTGAAAACTTAGAGGATACATTGAATAAACCCTGGATAAGACATAAACCTGTACCCCTACTGTCATAAAGAATCAGTGAGAATACAGAGAGAGAAAAAAGTCTTTCAAGGAGGCACTCAAGTTCTTTGTCGTATAAATTGTTCAAATGAATGTCAGGTCACTTTGTCCTTATTTTTATTGTATAGGACTTTTTATGTGAGTATTTGAAACACTGGTTTCCCTCATTTTAAGTGTATTAGAGAATCTTCACACTTATACATAAGAAACCTTATCATAAGGTCATAAAGGACCCAAGGGAAGAATAAATGAAATATAAAGTCAAAGTTAACTTATTAATAATAATTTAAAAATAAACAAGAAATAGCCTATGCCAAGGAGAGAGAAAGTACACTGGTAAGCACAAAACAAAGAGAGGAGAAAAACATTATGTCAAATGATTCAGGCATCAGAAAAGAAAACATTTTAATAAGGGATAAAAGAGCTGGGAGAAAAATTAAGCCTTTAGCTGCTTGGATATGAATGTGGGAGTAGAGGGACTAAAGGGTCTGTCTAGAAAGACATGCCCATGTGCACAGCTGGGCACAGGCAGATCTTGAAGCAGAGGAAGTCTGCCTTAGACTCTCCCCAGTGTTCCCAGACAAGTCTTCTTTGTCCATTTCAGGACATGCTTATAGCATCCTCACCTACACCAAATGCCTACTGTCCTCTCGCTGCTGGCTCTCTGCCCTGACCTCCCCACAGAGCTGAACAGAGTTGTATTTTAATTAGCCCTTCTCCCTAGGTAATATATGTTACTTCTGGGCTTTTTCTCCTTTCAGTCCTCTGTCAAAACAGTACAACCCTATATCCAAGCTCTGCTCTCTCCCTAAAATTTATTTCATAGCGTTCGTCTTATTAAATAACAACTTTATTGATATACAGTTCACATACAATGCCATTCACCCATTTAAAGTGTACAGATTCAATAGTTTTAAGTATAGTCATGGAATTATGCAATCATCACCACAATCAATTTAGAACATTTTCATCATCCCAAAAAGACACTCCATACCCATTAGCAGTCATCCCCAAGCCTCAGGCCTAGGCAACCACTACTCTACTTTCTGCCTCTATTGATTATGCCTATGATGGACATTTCATAGGACTGGAATCATACAACACGTAGTCTTTTATGGTTGGCTTCTTTCACTTAGTGTAATGTTTTCAAGGTTCATTGATGTTGTAGCATGTATCAGTATTTCTGAATAATATTCTATTGTATGAATATACTACATTTTATTTAGCAGTTCATTCAATAGTGGACATTTGATTTATTTCCACTTTTTGGCCATTGGGAATAATGCTGCTATGATCATTCACATAGTGTTCTCTTATAGGATGCCAGAACTGGAATGAAGCTTAGCAGTCATTGGCTCTAATCCCCATGCAACTCATGATTTTTTTCTACTATATCCCTAAATGTTTATGTTTAGCCTCATTTGAACAACTCCAAAAACAGAAAATATACTATTGTCCAAAGAATTCTATTCCAAGATTAGACTTTCATGGTCATCAAAACCTTTTATTCCTTAGGTTCTGTCTGCCTCCAACTTCCTAGCTTAGACCCTAGCTTAGTCTTCGTGGGCCAGAGCAGTTTGTTTACTTCCTTTCCCATACAACATCATGGAAATATTTTAATCTATTATTTTCCCCTTGACTTTTTACTAGGCTCTCCATTAAGAAGACTAGACTACATGATTTGAGATCAGTTTCAACTTTAAATTTCTGTGAAGGTGACCACCACATATGTTTTGAAATTTATCCACATGATGAATTGGACAAGTGTTGGTTTTTACCCCAGCATACCCATATTTTCCTTTGAGAAATACCTACAGTTTAGTTTACATGAAACCCACTCTCAGCTCCAGGAATGAACCCCAAATGGCTTAAGTCAATCAGTAAATGTTATTTCCCATGGCTCTAATGATGGTTCAGAGGGAGGAGGAGAAACACATGACCTACACCAATCCAATATGAGTGAACACTGCCACTTTTGCTGTAAATAATGGGACAGAGACTGTCCTTTACTGTGCTTGATGGTGTGAGGATATGAAATTTGGGAAAACTGTCAGAGAACCTGTGTGAAACTTGAACATGAGGATAAGACTCACAGAAGTGGAAACAGAGTGGAGAAATGTATCCTGATGATATCATTTGGGTTCTGAATCAGGACATACCTGCAGCAATAGTTACCCCAGAAACTCTTCAATTTCTCGAGCCAATGATACCTTTTTATAAAACGTGTGTAGCCTGCTTAGGTCAGGTTTTTGTCACTTGTGGCTAAAAATTTCCTGATGCTTATATCTTGGTTGAGAATTTATCCTACTCATTCTACTACATGTTAAAGTGTGATGACCAAAATTGACTGTAGTCCTCCAGAAACTTAATACTGCCCCATAGAGTAAGTTCTCTTCTTCTTTACTTTAGTAACCCACATCACACTGTTGACCGATATTGCACTTTGATCAGTGCCTTACACATAGTAGATGCTAAATAAATGGCAATGGTTATAATTCTCTACCCCTTTTCCTGAACTGAAAAACAGAGTTCCAATATGCCTGTTCAGAGACAAGATCTGAAATATTGGGCTCTGTCTGAGGTATTATATGACAATCAGGAGTACAGTCAAAAGAGATAGTCCAAGGTGATTAAAGGGTCACATGACACAGCAAGGAGATGATGTAGAAAGAAGGTGTTAGCATAAGACTGGACCCTATTTTCTGTACCATATTATAACCAGTCACTATAATTGATCACTTAGTACACTCAATTTTGTGCCATCACTACTTCAATTCTGGATGTCTGGTATTTAAGTCCTAGGTTGAACCTCACTGAACTGATGGTTTCCTCTGGTGTTATTAATATGTCTAGAAGGAGGACGCTTTCACAGCTTTCTTCCAACTCCAACTCAAATCCAGCATCTAATGAACATGGCTTTCCACCACTTATT
The DNA here is from genome assembly GCF_008728515.1 of Papio anubis. Taxonomy (NCBI): domain Eukaryota; kingdom Metazoa; phylum Chordata; class Mammalia; order Primates; family Cercopithecidae; genus Papio; species Papio anubis. The sequence continues at coordinate 192,135,086 of NC_044976.1, read as the reverse complement.
GCAAGTGCTGCTGATACTGCCTTTTTTTAATCCATCTGCTACTCTCCTGCATCTTTGTTTCTTGGTATTTTTCTACAATTATTCATTGCATCATACTACTAAGAGAACTTTCTTCTCCATCTCCTCAAGAAATCCGAGACTTTTTGTCAGTTGCACTTTACGTACTGTGTTAATCCATACCAGCTAAAGGTTTCCCAGTTTTACACTAAGCTATTGGCTGGGGTTAGCCTGGGATTTTTTTTTCCTACCCTTCTAGGTAAAGACAGGTTCTCAAACCTAAACTTTCTTTGCAGTCTCTTGCTCCTATAGATAGTTTCAGGCTCCCTTATTCTCCAAGTCAGTGGTCTTCAAACTGGAGAATGCATTCACATATATAAGGAGTTTCCAGGAAGTACATACTAGTGAGTAGTTTACAAAATCAATTTCTAGATAGTCAACTCCTGTCCAAACTCTTCCCTGAATTGCTTTGGATGATAACATGGCTGCTCATGCTAGCTTTTTCTTTACTAATAATCACCTTGTCCAAGTTAATGAAGTAAAAATTCCCCTCCTACTAATTCTAAAACTTACTTCAATGCATCACCTGAGGGTGTTTAAAAAAAAAAAAAAAACCCTCCAGGGCACCAAAAGGGACAGTTTAAAATATTGTTTCTGTGACAAGAAAGTGAGTAGCTCTAATGACCTATAGTAAAAAAAATCACAAATCAGGTGATTTCAAATTATTTGCTCCCTACAAAATTGAAGATGTTAGCTGAGAAATCTTTACAAATCGTTTTGATGAGTAATAACTGCTAGCTGCCACTGATATAACTCCCTTTCAGTTCCATCTACTTATTTATATAAATGAAGTTTCCCAGTATTTACACCTATTAAAAAATAAAAACATTAGCTTACATTATAATATTCATCCAAGAATATATAAATACATTTAAATAATCTCATCTAGCTCATTAAGATATGCATTTGCAATAAAATTTTACTCTGTTGATATTAATCAAAGTATGTAATACATTTATATTGTTTTAGCCAATTGTATAGTAATACTATAGAGAATGGTCGTTCAATTTAAAATAGACTTTTAACTAAAATCTAAAATAGATGTTTAGTTCAGGAGTCAGTCAGAGATGTGGGTAGATAGTGTTTGGGGATCCCCTCTCTGGTTCTTTCCCTTTCAGAATTTTTTCACTATCTTTAGTGTTTATGGTTTCCTGACTTCACTTTTTTACTCCTCAGGCCTGAAAGATTGCAAGTTTGTCATATATGCTGCTGGTACATGGGCACTGGACTTAGTCCCAGTCAAAAGCCCTGAGACAGGAACTTATTTGCTCCTGTCTTATAGAACATATTTGTTCTATAGTCTTCCCTCTCCAAGCACATCTGAACACCAGACTCTGTATGCTCCTTATGGCCAGGTTTTACAGTGGTTTTCTGCATGGATAGAAGAAGTGTGGGGTGGTCATTCAGTAGGGTTTTAGTTCATCATACCTGGAAGCAGAGCCCAATTTTGTTTTAGAATGTCAACATTTATGACAGGCTGGGAACTATATCTTCTGCCATCATTTAGACTAATGAAGAAAAAGTTTAGATATCAATTTTGTAATGTATATAAAGGAACTTTTTGTTCAGAATTACCTGAGGCGTATTGTATCAGAAACCTCTTATGGGCCATTTCAGATCCTCTCAGCCTCTCTCAAATCTTGGTCCAGCTACCATTACCAGTTCTGCCTGAGTTCTGACCAATTTCATACAGGTGAAATCTGACAGTGCTTCATTGGGTGACTGTAACCAAGTGCCTCTTGCATCCATCTTGTTGACAACAAGTCATGGGAATGTCGTAGGACCCAAGATGGAGCCCACATACACATGATCCAGATTTGGGGGAAGTTAATTCTCTGTAGGATGAACCTTTGACAGATTTGAAATGGTAGCCAGTAAATAAAGTTACTTTCTCCCCTGATAACAACTGTCCTACAATACAGTCATCTGACTCTGCAGAGCCAGTCCAACAGAGCAAGCAAGCAATCGTCCTTAGTAGAAGCCAACTCAATAATGCATCCACTTGTGTTGGTTTCCCCTCTTCCCTGGCTCACACTCTTTTTCCAACACTCTTTTTTCCTCAGGATGGCAATTGATATAGTAGCAGTACAGAAGCCCTTTGCCTCAGGTTCTGTTTTCTGGAACACCCAGGTTAAAAGAGAAGTACAAGAATTCCGCTGCTTCCCTATGGACACAGATTCAATAACCCACTTATCTCTTCTGATTCCTCGTCTGCTGACCTCTCCTGAGCACTGTGACCTATGGTAATTTAACCAGCCCAGGCTTGCCCTTCTGCCGAAACTCACTCAAGTTTCAGTGATCCACTTTGTTCATCAGGAGGGATTTGATATCCAACCTGTGACTTTGCAGGAAACAGAATATATTCTAGGCCCAGAATTGCTAGAAGGACTACTCCCTAAAGAAACAGTAGACCCTGGAACTCTGACACTTCAGTCTTTCTTTTTTCTCCTTTTTGAAAATGTTCCACTTCTATCTTACTTGTGGGGCAAAGAATAAAGCAACTCTGGTAAACATATCAAAAAACGCAGCTGGCATTCAAACTACACCTTCCATCAGACAAGCTCTTAACACTTCAGCAATTTTCTGTTCTTGATCGTGTGAGTTTAAATAGCTGTGTTCAGCTATCATGTCGATGGGACAAAGAAAAGGACTAGAACCAATGAATGAACACTAAGCAGCAGCAAACTATACCCCAATATAAAGAAAAACTTCCTAACAATTGGTGGAGTTAAACTAGTAGAGCAGAGAGTATGACTGCCCTGCAGGAGAGTAAAAGCCCTGTCTCTGGAGGTCTCAATGCAGAGGTTATACAACCACCTGTTTGAAACATTGATGTTCAAGCTTGAACTCCTAGCAATTCTAATTCAATAGTTTGAAATTTCCTGAGAATTTGCATTTCAGCAAGTTTCCAGGTGATGCTAACAATGCTGGTTCAAGGACCACACTTTGAGAACTACTGTTGGGATGTTCTGTAAGGTAACCCCCAAACTGAGAGGCAGGAGAGAGTAGCCATTAAGACAAAAAGCTTTAAAGTTAAATTAGACCTGGGTTTGAATCTCAGTTTGGTCATACACTAGCTGTGGAAATTTAGGCATGCTATTAACCCTCCCTAAGCCTGCTTCCTCATCTGTATAATTTGAATATAGACACAACTTACTTCATAGGGGAATGAGGTGGGGAACAAATATATCCAAATCGAGGTTGCCATTAATATTATCCTTCGTCACCTGCAAGGAGCCATAATGTGCCCTCATACGTGGCAACCATTATCTAATTATCATCACCCTAGGAATGAAGGACCTTTCCTTTTCAGGGTAAGAACACCCATATCCAAAGTAGAAGCAGGACCACCAATCCACAGCAAGATTCTATACCACATATGCCAGGAAATAATATTGGGCAGCATTTACTTTCCCAGGAACATTATATTAGCAAGTAACATCACCACAATTAAATTAACTTTCTGGAGAACCATGGCTTCCTCTTTGCTAGCAAATACCATAATCAAAAATCACCTCTCTACTCAAGAAAGTCAATATTAGCCACTAAAAAGGAATCATTGTAACCCAACAAGATTTTCTTAAAAAAAAAAAAAAAATTAGGTACTATATCAGGATACTGCACAAACCAAAATTTTCCTTTACAGGGGAATAATTCAATGAAATCATTCTACATTAGACATCACTGGGCATTCTCAGGCAGTCCTGGGAGCCTACACACATCTCTTTTCACCGTAGAAGAAAACTTCAACAAATTGGATTTTTCAATCATATCCTTTAAGTGTCTTTGTCTACTGAATTTCCATGCCAGTCTTTTGAAGCAGGATAAGTGAATTGGAGATTCATTCCCCACACAAGTGTCTCATCAACAGCATGAAGGCAATCCCCTATGGACCTAACGCCGTCATTTGACTCACATTCTGGGCTTCAATAAACCAGAGCATTTGGAGAGGTAATGCCTCAAGGGACAAAGAAAACAAAAATGAAAAGCAATAGCTGGCTCCATAAAAAATAAGACCGAGCCATACAGGTCAACTCTTACCTTACAGTGTCTTGCTGAAGCACACAGACTGGAATTCCTCTCTTCCATGGAGCCCTCCCCATTCTTGTGGGGTTCTGGCAGCTGAGAGAAGCCTTCTCCAAGACATTATCTCCATGGAGATGGAGAAGGTTCTGGGAAATATTAATGCCTGAGAGACTGACTCCTACTACTTTCAAAGGCAGTTCAGCCAAGAACAGGGAAATCCGGCACCCATTGATCAAACACTGCTTGTGCACTAACCATTTGTCAGACATGATGGCAGAAACCTGTGATCTAAAGAGGAAACAGTACCTCGCCCTGCCTTCAGGAGGCGCAATTATGCATAGAAGCTTCTAAAGCACATTTGGTTCCCAGAGGCATTAATTAGGGAAATGGAGGGTTCTGTGTGTCTTTTTAGGAGCTGGGAAGCGTGAGAGGCACCTCCCAGGCTCCACACAGCTCTCTCACTGATTTCTAGCACCACAGAGGTAAAAACAGCAGCAATAGCCACTCCAGTTTCTCCCTTAGGGCCTTAAAAAACAATAGCTACCTGGAGCTTTCTCTTCAGGTGGCACCTAAGGTGGAGCCGCCCACCCCTGCACATCCTAGGGAGCTAGTCACCTGGGAGACAGCATGAAAGGTGCCAGAAAATTGGCTCTTTTATAACCTGTGGGTATTTCCACTTCATAAACTTAGAGGCCAGGGGAGCAAGGGAACATAATATCTCATATATATCTAACACTGTATACTTTACTAAAGGCCTCCGTGCCCAACTAAAGAAATATTTATGAAGCATTTAACAGAAGCCAAGCAACGTGCTAGGCACTTTCGGATCTATTACTTTGTTATAAATTTGACACTCACCCTGTTAGCTAGTTATTATCATCAGAACTGAATCAGAGAAATGATGAGTTTGATACAAGTTCAAATTTCTCAAAAGTGGCAGCAGAATTAAATATTCTGGCTCTATTAAATCTCCTATGTTCATTGTATTGCCTCCAAGCCCTTTGCCCACAGGCAGCCTCAGAGGGGAATATCGCTTTAGAGTAAATGTCATTAATAGTTTGAATCTCTTACTACAGCCTGAAGAAATGGTGAGGGGAGCTAACATTGACTAAGCACCTCCTGTGTGCTGAGCCCTTTCATACACTAGCTGCCGTGGGCTGAACTGTGATTCCTCCATCTGTGTACGTGGACACTCTGATGCCCAGTAACTGGGAATGTGACCGTATTTGGAGATGGTGCCTTTAAAGAAGTAATTAAGTAAAATGCAGCCATATGGGTGGTGCCCTAATCCAATATGACTGGTGTCCTTATAAGGTTAGGACACAGACAACACACAGTCTGAGGAGCGGCCATGTGAGGACACAGTGAGAAGGTGGATGTCTGCAAGCTGAGGAGAGAGGCCTCAGAAGACATCACACCTGCCAATACCTTGTGTCTTGGGCTCCCAGCCCCCAGAACTATGAGAATATAAATTTCTGTTGCTGAAGCCACCCAAAATGCTGAAGGTATTTTGTTATGGTAGCCCTGGCAAACGAATATATTACCTCATTTTATTTTTATAGTATCTCTATAAAAATAGGTATAATGTCCATGTTCAAGAAGATTGACCAGAAGCTTAGAAAGGTAAAGTAACTTTACAGAGGACACACAGCCAGCAAACAGGAAAACCAAAATCTAATTCTAAATTCGCTTCTCTTTTTACATCCTACCTGACCTCTCAGACCACACTCCATTCTAGCCCAGAAACTTCCCTCGTGCCTTATTCCAAAACCCCTGGCGTAGACATTCCCCTGAGAATGTCAACATTCCCAGAGAGCACCACACAGGAGCCTGTGCCAAGAATTTCAAAGGCTCTAGACTGGGCCGGCTCTTTGAGTAAGATGAGGTGCCATGCTAACTGCAATATTTCTAGAAACGCAAAGAAGAGACTGACTTCCCAGCTCTTCTTTGAACCACAGGCTTTTAAGTTAAGGAATTTCTCACATGTCTTTCTTCCGATAAGAGTTTACCACCTTTTCTGGTTCATAAGACACAACTGATAATTATGCTTTTTAACTGGAAAATCTCCCAGATAACTCTTTGCATATCTGCTTGCTACCTAATTAACATTAGTGTGGCTGCTAAAAATACTCAATTTGCAAGCTACATGATCCAAATGTGCAAAATAATAATGATAACACCTTTCTTTCCTTTTCCGTAACTCAACTTCTGTTTTATGCACCAATTCTGCCTATTGGCAGAAACTTGATCAAATCCCTCGAGGTAAAAAACACTGGTCATTTCAAATTTAAACATGGTCATTTCCATATTCCGCTCCCCCATCTTCCTTACCTTAGGTGGCATCTACATTCTAGGGGTCTGCATGGCATGATGGCCTGGGACACATGGGGCCTCTGCTTGTTGGCAGTCATCCATGCTACCCTCACTCCTTCATGGACACCTGTCCCCACCAGCAGATTTGCTGGAAAATCTGAGACTCTTGGTTTTCAGCCCCTGGTGCATCTGGGTCTCTCTGTTTCTGCCTCATCCAGGTTTCAAGGTATACAGGCCATCACTTGGTTAACTTTGAGCCCCTCTTAACCACCCAGGAGATTATTTGGGCCCTTCTTCCTGATGCACCATCCAGACAGGAGGAGGGAGACTCAGAAGGGCTGTGTCAGCCCAGCTACCAAGACCCATGCAGCCCTCTCTCTCCCTCTGCTCTACCTCTAGAGGCATGGTGGCCACCTCCTACAGCAAAAGGTGGCCTTGGCTCTCAGATTCCCAGCCCCTCACATCGTTTCATCCCAGAGTGGAAGGCCAGACTCAGAGCCCACTTCCACAGCCACTGAACTTGGCTCTGGGGTCTCCTGTTCCCATCTAACTAACTCTCCTCTCTCCCTACCCAGCCACCCTGAACTAGTCTCTGAGGGAGCAGGGCTTTTGGTGGCTCAGCATTTCTCTAACAATCTGCTGGTTTCAAACAGATTATTAAAAGGGATTTGACTCTTGCAAATCAAAACCTCAGCTCTTAAAATAACTGTTTCTACTTCAAGTTTAAGAATATCTAAGCCCTGATTCCTCACCTCAGAAATGGACGTAATTATACCTACTTTACAGGAAAATTATAAGAATAAAGCAATCTATTTTGGAATACGAAAGCCAGGTATGTAACTCATTACTATCAATAGTTGGATACCTCAACTGATTCAGTCTCTCTCAACTGTTGAAATCTCACCTGATACAATCAGTTTACTACATGAATAGAGGCTAAGTTCAGGGGTGGCAAGGAACTGCAAAAAGGGAAAAGTGCTCAATTATTTTCTCTAAATCTTATCCCCACTCTATTAAATTTCTCTGTCATTGTGGAATGGGAGATTATTTTCAGCTGTCTTCTCCCTGCTAAAGCAGATACCTGCTTAGAGCGCAACACCTTCATTTCACAGCTGCACACTTTACCCAGAGACTCACAGATCTCCCTTGATTCATTCAGCTTTCTGCTCAAATGTCCCTGTTTCAGTGAGGCCATCCCTGATCCCCTCTCCCAAAAAACAATGGACTTTGACTGCTTTGCTCAATGTCACATATTTAGTGACCGGAACAGTGCCCTGCATGCAACAGACACTCTATAAGCGTTAATTAAAGGAAGAAAGGAAGGAAAGGAGGAAGAAGACAAGCCAGGCTGGCTATCACCCTGACTCCCTGACATCTCAAACCTCAGAAGGCACTAGCTAAGGGAGCCACAGAGTCTTGAAAGGGCACTTCCCAAAGTTCCTGTGTCCTTCTCCCTTTCTCCTACTCCGGCTGCCAATAGCACAGTTCTCAAAACAGCAGCCATGGCCCTTCCCTAAATGTCTTTCTCAGAGCGTTTCCCCCTACAGAGAGAGCCCAGAGATCTCTACACTTCTCAACCCAGAGGTCACTGGGCAGGATCACCCCAAACCCTGTCTCTCCCCTGCCTCCCCAGAATAAAGCAAACAGAAAGAAACATGTGGAGCCAGGAACTGGGGTCGTCAAGGGATGCAACGTTTTACTTTCTCGTGGCAGGCTGCTCTCCACCTTGAAGTCTGCATGCTGGCCCAGAACCAGAGGAAGTAAAGCCCCCACACTCAATCACACAGGGACAGCCAACTGCCCTGCCAAGAGGCCAGCTCCTCCCGGGGCTCCCTTGCACACCAGGTTCCAGCTACTGCCACACATCCTTTCATCTTCCATTCTCTCTGGGCTTTTGTACACATGGCCTCATCTCCCTAGAATGTCCTTGATAACCTCATTTGCCTGCCCAACTTTTCCTCCCTTTCAGGACTCAACCCAAATATCAAACTTCCCTGACATCTACCTCCTTCTCAGTCTGAACTGGTCCTCCATCCTCTCCTAACCCCTGTGTTCTGCTATATCCTTAGTTATCACGGTGCACTATAACTGTAACTTGCCTCCTTGCAAATGAGGCTATTGAAAAATAAAGCTACGTCTTATTTCTTGTGTATCTCCTGTCCCTAACCCCAAGTCTGATACACAGAGACATAGTGCAATGAATGTCTGGTCATTCATTTATTCATTCCACAAATATTGGACCAGGCACTGTACTTGGTGCTGAAGGTACAAGAACAAAAAGGGCTGAGAGTATGAATCTCTCACCTCAAGGAGTCTGTATCCTAATAGGGGTGAGACAGACAATATCAAGTAGAGAAATAATTGTGGATAATTATAATTATAGATTTTTATTATTATAGATTATTGAGTCATTATAGATCATGATTAGCAGTAGAGACATAACTGTAGATTAATAGTTGAGAGGGCTCACTCTGTGCCAGAATATCAGGTCCACACCCACACACGTACACGAAGTACAAGTGCTTACACACCCGTTTATTAGATTATATTGGACAAACAAGACAAGCTTTGGCTGATTCTCAACCTTGCCCAAGGCACAGTGTATTAGACTCTCAGTCGAAGAAAATAAACAGGGTTCTTTCATCGACATCAACAAAGGGACCTTACTTTAGGAAGGGGATCACGAGAGGCACAGAAGAACGAGTGAGTGAGTGAATGAGATTACAAACACAACGAAGCTGGGTCCAGAATGCAATGGTCACTAGAAGCCCCTTCATCCCGGGATAGTTTCTGACACCTCAGGATCCAACTGGCAGTAGGGATTTAAGACGGGTTCTATATGCAGACGACAGGGCAGATTCATTTGCCCAAATCTCCCCTTTCCAGTGCTTATCTTCAGGGTCAGTGAGAGAGGGAGGATTGGGATTCTGGAAACACAGTCAGAGTAAAATGCAGCCATTCCTGAGAGCTCACTGTGTTGAAGCCCTGAAGTTGGCCTTGGGGATACCATTAAAAGATCTGTGGACCTCTCATTCAACCCCACCCCTGTCCTACGCGGGGGAGGCACAGGTGTAAACATCTAATGAGGCAATAGGAGAAGCGCCATCACAAGGGTGTGTGCACTGGGCAGATCACAGAGGACAGGCAGGTTCTTTCTGCTGGGATGGAGAGGGCAGCAAGCAGGGAGAGGCAGGGAAAGCTTCCGAAATTTATTCTGAGCTGGGCCATGACTGTAAGATGAACAGAAAAGAAAATGAACAAGAATATTTCAAGCAGAGAAGAGAGCAGGAAGAAAAGCAAGCAAGGACGGAAGCACAAGGGGTGGTGAGTGATGCTGAGTGGTGGTGGAGGAAGGTAGAAGGAGAGGATGGGTCTCAAGGTTTGCTAAGGCCACATACCCTCTGATTCTGAAAGGCAGCTTGCAAAGGGTCTGGAAACTCAGATTCAAATTCAGAGACAGCATCTGCAAGAAATGCCTAGTAAAATTCCCTGCCCTGGAAGGTAGGGCAGGGACAACAGGGCAGCCCCTACTCCCAGGGCAGTCCCAGCCTTAAAGAATACAGCCATCTGGAGTGGGGGGAATACTGGGAATTCAAAGAAAGGAAATAAGGAAATGGAGTTGGTTTCTGCCTTCTTCAAACCAACAAGAAAAGAGAGTCACCCCAAGTTCAGGCCTCAGGCGCCACAATGCCCATCCACTGATGCACCTTCTCACAGACAGCACTGTTCGGGGGTGGGAGTACTGGGGAAAGGAGAGCTCCCGGGTGAGAACCCTGCAGCAGCCCCCCCAGGTGCCATCCTGCCCCCTGGAGCTTACGAAATGTGCCACACCTCCTGCAACAGGTGCAGGGAATCGCCAGAGCATTTAGAAGCAACAGCACTTCCTGGGCCTCCTAAGAACCTGGCCCGCACCCAACAGGCTGGCATCTGTGCTCTCCAGGGGAGGGAGAAATTGCCTGCAATCATCCTTCCAGGTGTTCTATCACAAAGACCTCCTTGTGAGACATTCAAAAGGCCAAATCTATAACCTACCCTTAAAGGGAAATCGTGATAAATACAGGCAATACAGCAAATACAAGACAATTTCCTAATAAGAATAAATAATACCCAAAATGCACTGAGTGCTTGCTCTGTGCCAGAGTGTAAGTGCATACATGCATATGCTCGTACACCAAGTATAAGTGCTGATATACCAGTTTGTTAGGTTATACTGGACAAAGCTTTGACTGTTTCTCAATCTTGCCCAAGATACATTCCCACTGGGAATTCTGACTTCTGTATCTCTGTGTGAGGGACATCTGGGGAAAGCCTCCATTCCTGTAGGATTAAGGTTCTTCACCTGTAAGACATGTTAACTGTTTTCTTAAAAAGTCTCAAGTCTGCCAGATGAAGGACACACACTGTTTCTTACAGTAAGTGTTCAGGAGAAGGTGTGGGGAAGTGTCTATGCAACAGTGCACACCTGCTTCCCAGTAGCTCGTTAGCTCACCCACACCCAGGTCACAGGGAAGGCAGGGGACAGGTGCTCATGGGGCTCCCTGCCCTGCTCTGCCAGTGCCTTGGGCTCCTTGATCTACTTCCTCAGGGAATTTCCCGTGTCATAAATCTGCTCCCTTCCCTCTCCCGACCACCCTGTCCATCCCCTGAGCTGAGCTCTCCATGTCCTTCCAGTCCAGCTTCAGTGTCTCTGAGCTCCCCAGGTGTGTTTTGAACTGCATTCTCTGATCAGAACTCAGCTCTCTGAGCACCTGGGCTCAAGTCATTGCCTTTGGCTCCTCCTCCATATCCCAGCACCACTTTGTAATGGGCTGGGTGGGGCAGAGAGCAAGGGAAAGAGGAAATAAAAAACAGAGAAAGAAGAAAAGAGAGACAAATAATGAAAGCACAAAAGAGCAGCAAAGAGAAGGGGAGAGAAGAGGAAGAGGAAAAATGCTCAGGCAGTCAAAAGATGAAGAGCCAGGGAAAGAAAGTAAGGCCACAGGAGACTGAGCTGGGAGACCCAGCAGAGTGTTAGGGAGAGGACTGACTGTCAGGGGCAACTGCAAAAATCTGCACTTGTCCTAGGCTAGTGGTCATCAAACTTGAGTGTAAATAAAAATCACATAAGATGCTTATGAAAATGCAGATTTCTAGTCCCTGTTCCAGGGTTCTGATTCTTTAGGTATGGTGGGGTCCTATAAATCTGTACCTTTAAAAAATAACCAGCCCAGGAGCTTCTGATGGAGGTGTTGGGAAATACTGATGTCCATTCTCAGGAAGGCACTTTGTGGCACACGAAACTGCGGAAATTCTCCTCAGAATTTGATATTTTAAATGCTCAACTTTGGAACTCAACTGTCTTGGACCATGCAAGCAATAGCTGGGCTCCAGGAGTGGCTCGACTCTGCTCTCCAGGGAACTGCCTGAATCTGGGAGGATGGCAGGTGCTCTCTGATGGACAGATCTCTCCTCTGGGATGTGGAAAGTTAGAATAGAGGGTCTCCAAGGACCTTTTCATCTAGAAGAAACCCACCAGTCTCCCGAAATGTGATGCCCATCTTGATCTAACTAGATAGACACATATATTCTGAGGCCAAAACTTGACCAAATGTTCATTCTCCAGCCATAGGTGTTAGACAATACAAGTGCCTTTAAAAAAAGAAAAAAAAAAGAGAAAGAAATATTAAGGCTAGGCATGCTGACTCATGTAATCCCAGCATGTTGGGAGGCCAAGACAAGAGGATCGCTTGAAGTCAGGAGTTCCAGACCAACTTGGGCAACATAGTGAGACCCCATCTCTACCAAAAAAAAAAAAAAATTAAATTAAATTAGCCAGGCATTGTGGCACATACCTGAAGTCCCATCTACCCAGGAGGCTGAAGCAGAAGGATCTCTTGAGCCCAGGAGTTCAAGTCTTCAGTGAGCTATGATTGCGCCACTGCACTCCAGTCTGGGTGAGAGTGAAACCTTGCCTCTAAAAAAAATTAATAAACACATAAAAAAATTTAAGAACTGATTTTGTTTTTATGACCTCCTTTAAATTTAAGTTAATGCCAACATGTTTAATTACATGTATAGCATTTTACAACTTTCCTCCAGTATTTCTAGTTCCTTACAAGGATGATTATTTTGTGTTTTAAAGTATTTTTTAAGAGACGATGACCAAGTGTGTTTTATAGCTTGGTTATCTTAATGGGTTGGGGAGTGTAGTGTGTTTGATATAAATAAGTTAACTCTTAGAATGCCAAGGTTTTTTTAAAACTTTTATTTTAAAATAAAAGGAGTGCAAGTGCCAGTTTGTTGCTAGGGAAACTTGTGTCATAGGGGTTTGTTGTAGAGCTTTTTCATCACCCAGGTATTAAGCCTAGTACCCATTAGGTATTTCTCTTGATCCTCTCCCTCCTCCTACCCTTCACCCTCCAAAAGGCCCCAGAGTCTTTTTCGCCGCTTATGTGTCCATGTGTTCTCATCATTTGGCTCCCACTTATAAGTGAGAATATGCAGTACTTGGTTTTCTGTTCCTGTGTTAGTTTGCTAAGGATAATGGCCTCCAGCTCCATCCACGTTCCTGCAAAGGACATGATCTCATTCCTTTCCATGAATGCCAAAACTTTGATTCCATCATCTTCTGGTAGATACCTTCTAAATTGTGATGCTCACATTTCTGCCTTGGGAAAGGGGAAAAGGGGACTTACTAGATTAACTCCTCTGCCTTATTTATAAAGCCCAATATTAATCCTATAATAGCTCATTTCTCTTCTGCAGCATCACTTCCAGCTGCCCCATGAATAAATCTTCCACTTCATTTATTCTTCCCCCTGTACCTTTGCCATTAGACCTTCAATATTCTGGAATACCCTCCTTGATGTTCAACCCACCTAAAACTCCCTGTCCATCAAAAGTTCCAAGAGCTAATAATATCTCCCTCTTTTCTATGTCCCATATGCAGCTCTTAGTAAGCATTCAGCAAAAATTTATTGAATGAATAATTCTGTCCCCGCCAACACAGGTTTGATTTTCCTTCTTATAATTAGAAACCCCTTTTACAGTAATATTAATATTTATCTCTCATACTACAGTTTTCTCAATGAATTATTATACCCATGTCACCTTGTAACTTAAAAAAAAAAAAATGACCAGGCATGGTAGCTCACACCTGTAATCCCAGCACTTTAGGAGGCTGAGGCAGGCAGATCACTTGAGATTAGGAGTTCATGGCAAAACCAAATCTCTACTAAAAATATCTCGAAAAAAATAAAAAATTAGCTGAGTGTGGGGGTGTGCACCTGTAATCCCAGCTACTCAGGAGGCTGAGGCAAGAGAATCGCTTGAATCCAGGAGGCAGAGATTGCAGTGAGCCAAGACCATGCCACTGCACTCCAGCCTGGGCCACAGACTGAGACTCTCTCAAAATAAATACATAAATAAATAAATATTATTGTTGCTGTTGAATCCTGGGATACTTGAAGGGATAACTTTTGCCCACAGATCAATCCTAAAAACCATGAGAAGTTCCTGGCCTGATTTCCAAGGTCACCTATAATCTCCATCTACTCTACATACCCAATCCTTTCTCCCACTAGTTCCCAACACATTTGGTCTGCCACTTATACACCGACACTTCAACTGTTCATGTGTCACCCTCAGTGCTAACCTTTTTGCTTTGCTCATACCAGTCACCCATATCCAAAGTGCCCTTTCACCTCCCTCACACGTCTTTAAATCCCACTCAGCAAAAAAGGTTGATGATGCATCCCATCATTTCCATAAGGTTCACCCTCACTGCTATAATTCACACTGAGCTCCCCTTCCTCCAATTATGTGACACCATGTTTATTCTTACAGCATAAACATGGTGTCACATAATTTTCTGTATCCTATATCATGGCGCTTAATTTATACCTGATTTTCACATATTAGTTTTTATATCTGTTAGTCTTTTTCCTACAAATGGATTATATAGTTTGAAGGAAACATCTGGGTATAGAACAAGCTGTGTGTCTGCTTCACCCAGAGCCCCCTTTTAAAGGGAATTAGACCAAATAAGCAGCCACACTGCATTCCTGTATTTGTTCGCTGGGGCTGCCATAACAAAATGCCACAGACTACATGGCTTAAACAATAGAAATGTATTTCTCACAGCTCTGGAGGCTAGAAGTCCAAGATCAAGGTGTCAGCAGGTCTGGTTTCTCCTGAGGTCTGTGTGCTTGGTTTGCAGATGGCCATTGCCTTGCTGTGTTCTCACACTGTCTTTCCTCTGTGTGCCCTGCTATCTCTTTGTGCATCCAAATTTTCTCTTCTTATAAGGACACCAGGCAGAATGGATTAGGACCTATGCTCACAACCTCACTTTAACCTTATCACATTTTTCAAGGCCATATCTCCAGATACAGTCACATTCTGAAGTACTGGGAATTAGGGCTCCAGCATATAAATTTTGAGAGGATGCAACTGAGCCCAAAAGAGCTTCAATCACCTCTATCATAGATTAGAATGGAGCAGATGCCTGATCCATAGGCATGAGTTAGCTATTAGCCCAATCCATTGGTTAGCTAATAGTTCATCAAGTGGCTTAATATGAAAACTCTGTGCAGTGGGGGACTATAGTAAATACATAGGAGAAACATATTCTTTCCTGAGAACTTGAAGGAGAAAATATGCCTGCTGGCCACAAGAGGAAAAGCTGAAATATGAATGTTGTATATTCTTAGTCTCTTCCCTCCCATTTGTACCATACCCTGGTGCTTAGCACAGCATTTGAGATATACTCTGAGTCTGGCTTTGAGTAGCTTCATTCTACCAGCAGTGTTACATTTTCAAGAACTTTTTTTCTTCAGGCAATATCTGGCATTCGGCCTCATTCCCTCAACACCTAATTCCTCACTTCTAGTTTAGTAAAAATGAAAGATTTTGGCTGGGCATGGTGGCTCACACCTGTAATCCCAGTACTTTGGGAGGCCAAAGCAGGCAGATTGCTTGAGCTCAGGAAGTTCAAGTCCAGCCTGGGCAATATGGCAAATTCCCATTTCTACCAAAAAATACAAAAATTCAGTATGGTGACATGCACCTGTGATCCCAACTACTTGGGAGGATGAGATGTGAGGATCACCTGAGCCTGGGAGGTTGAGGCTGCAGTAAGCCAAGATTGCACCACTGCACTCCAGCCTGGGTGACAGAGTATGACCCTGTCTCAAAAAAAGAAAGAGAGAGAAAGATAGAGAGAGAGAGAGAAAGAAGAAAAGAGGAGGAGGAGGAAGGAAGGAGAGAGAGAGAGGGAAGGAAGGAACAGAGAAGGAAAGGAACAGAGAAGGGAGGGGAGGGGAGGGAGGGGAGGGAAGGGAAGGGAAGGAAGGAAGGAAGGGAGGAAGGAAGGAAGGAAGGAAGGAAGGAAGGAAGGAAGGAAGGAAGGAAGGAAAAGAAAGAAAAAGAGAGAGAGGGAGGGAAGGAAGAGGAGGAGGAAGGATCTCCCACATGTACCTTCAAAAATGCCTTCTATTTGGAGGCAGTGGAAATAACAATAACTGCAGAAAAAAACATTTATATGTTCCCAGTGAGATGCAAACTATATTCAATGTTCCAGTCCCTACTGCTGTCATACAGACTACTCAACACTTAAGACAAAAACAAACCAATTTTTTTTTTTTTTTTTTTTTTACACTGTACCCACATATTCTGTGGGTCAGGAATTCAGAAAAGGACAGCTTATCGCTGTGGTACAATCTGAGCTGTCAGCTGGGAAGACTTGAAGCCTGGGGGTGACTTGACAACAGGAGATTGAAATCTTCCAAAAACTCACTCACTCACACGTCTGGTGGTCAATACTGGCTGTTGGCTGGGTCTTCAGCTGGGGCAATCAACTGGAACACCAGTTGCAGCTGAGTGGTTTTCTCAACCAGCTCCCTGTCTATAGTAATAAACGGGGAGTCCAAAGGTCTCAGACTTTCATTTGTAGTGCTTCTGTTCCTTTCTGTGCAAGCTAATATGATTCTTTTAAAAACTTTGTGAACTATTGGCATATTAACTTATAATTTATTCCATTAGACGAAGAGCCACAGCGGCAAATCTCTCTGAGCTAAGTCTTTCTCCACCTTGGGCTCCCTGTAAGGCTGTCATGGAACAGTGACCTTAAGATTCCTATAAGGCCTATTGTTAAATAGAGAGGAAGGCAAGCTCCCAATTGCCTCCCTCTAGCAAAAACGGAGTGAATCCTGGAGGAACACTGAGGCAGGGAAGCTGAACCTGGCATTTTCATTCAAAGTCAAAAGCTACAAGGAGGGTGGCAAGTGGTGCCTCCACTGGCACAAGTCAAAGTCAAGCCCTCTCTGGAGGAAGGGTCACCAAGTTAGACCTATAGGACTCACATCTCTTTAAGCTCAAGTAATGAACCAGTGAAAATGACCAAGCACACAAGAACTCAAACCACTAGTGACAACAGATTTAGACACCCAAGAATTGCAAATTATGGAATTGTCAGATTTTTTAAAAAATAATTGTTACAAATGAAATCTTTAATGAAATAAAATATTTGCTGCAATAGCAAAAATGAAGATACAAGAAACCACCAGCAGTGAAAAATCTTAAAATACTACTCCAACTCCTGACCTCAAGTGATCTGCCCATCTCAGCTCCTCAAAGTGCTGGGATTACAGGTGCCCGACCAGCCTGGTTAACATGGTGAAACCCCGTCTCTACTAAAAATACAAAAATTCGCTGGGTGTGGTGGTGCATGCCTGTAGTCCCAGCTACTCGGGAAGTTGAGGCAGGAGAATCGCTTGAACCCGGGAGGCGGAGGTTGCAGTGAGCCGAGATAGCACCATTGCACTCCAGCCTGGGCAACAGAGCAAGACTCCATCTCAAAAAAAAACAAAACAAAGAAAAAAAACAACAACAAAAACTACTCCACAAGTTGCTTGTTAACTTTAAAAAGGAGGGAACGAAAGGTATCCACAAATGGAGAAATTTGGTGGAACCAACCTCACTACGTGATCAAAGTGAACATCAGTATTGGAACTCTGTACTGTCTTGGGCCTCCTGTGGTGATGCACGGAGAGGGACACAGTATCATATATGCAGTATTCCTGCCCCAAATATTTAATCAGAATCCAAGAATGAGGAAACAATTAGATCAATCCAAATTGAGGGACATTTTACAAAACAATGTGGCTTGAACTCTTCAAAGATGTCAAGGTGAGGCTGGGCACGGTGGCTCATGCCTGTAATCCCAGCACTTCAGGAGGATGAGGCAGGTGGATCACCTGAAGTCAGGAGTTTGAGACCAGCCTGGCCCACATGGTGAAACCCTGTCTCTACTAAAACTACAAAAATTAGCTGGTCATGATGGCGTGCACCTGTAGCCCCATCTACTCAGGAAGCTGAGGTAGGAAAATCGCTTGAACCCAGGAAGTGGAGGTTGCAGTGAGCCAAGATCAGGCCACTGCACTCCAGCCTGGGCAACAGAGTGAGACTCCACTGCAAAAGATGGAAAAAAAAAAAAAGTTAAGGAGATGAGAAAAAATTTTTTAAAGAGGGGCTCAGGACTATTCCGGATTTATTTATTTATTTATTTGAGACAGAGTCTCACTCTGTTGTCAGGCTGGAGTACAGTGGTGCGATCTCAGCTCACTGCGACCTCCGCCTCCAGGGTTCAAGCGATTCTCCTGCCTCAGGTTCCCAAGTAGCTGGGACTATAGGCTCCCGCCATCACGCCCGGCTAATTTTTGTATTTTTAGTAGAGACGGGGTTTCACCATGTTGGCCAAGATGATCTTGATCTGTTGACCTCGTGATCCACCCGCCTCGTCCTCCCAAAGTACTGGGATGACAGGTGTGAGCTACCGCGCCATGCCTTATTCTGGATTTGTAAAAACTAAACAAATAGAATAGCTAATGGAATGAGTGATTCTTGATTCTATCCTGGATTGAAAAAGAAAAAATATTTTTAAAAATATTACTGTTGGGACAATTGGAGACATCTGAATTTGGCCTATACATCAGATAATACTATGTTTTCAATGTTAGATTTCTTGAATGTGATACTTGTATTGTTATGTTGGAGAATGTCCTTGTTCTTAGAAGACATGTGTTAAGATATTTAGGGTAACAGTAATTGAATTCTCTGTGAAATGAATTCTTAAATGGCTTACCAAAAAAATATTTGTGTGAACATCCAAGTGTGTAGAGAGAAAGAGAAAAAGCAAATGTGGTAAAATGTTAACAATTAGTAATCTAGATAAAGGGTAAATGAGCACCATTGTGCTATTCTTGTAAGTTTTCTGTAGGTCTGAATTTTTTTAAAGAAACAAAAGTTTGGGGAAACACTAACCACTACAAAGAAAAAGTAGAGCGTATCCAGTTAACTATTAGTATCAACACTCCCACAGACATGTTGGGGCCATTCCTTTCTGCAGGCCAAAGCAGAGCTCAGCCACTCCAGACAACACACAGGGAGATGAGGTCACTTTGCCAAGGTCACAAACACCATCACCACATTGCCAGAACTTCCCTACCCACATGAAAATATCTCCTTCACCTTGGCTGAATTGGAAAATTTAAATAAAGAATTCTGCTCCCTTTTATATCATTAACTAATCTGTTGTACAGATTAAAAGATTAGAACATACAAAAACATAAAACGAAATAAATTTAGGCATGCTAGAGTGGAGAGATTCAAGCTGATGCTCTCTGGCATTTTTCCTTCATTTCTTTGATGTTGTTTTAAAACTGTTTGGCCAGAGAGGAGAGAGGGCAAGAAAAGAAATCAGTGCTGCTATGAATAACTGCCATCAACCACCAATTTAGGGAGTCACCAGAGCAGAACATTTCTCAGATGTCAGTTTTTCTCAGCTACACATTGTCCTTTCCTTTGATTATCACTGGCATGTCACCATATTCTGCAAATCTCAGCAACACCGCACCTTCGGCCCACTGTTCACTCATGATTAAAAACATGGGGCTGGGGCAGTAGACTGGGGGTATGGCGTCAGCCAAACCACTACGGAGGCAAAAGAGTTCGTAGGGCTCTGTAGTTCTACTGGCTTAAAAAAAAAGAATTATCTGTACTTGCATGGCCTTGAGGAGAGACAGGACTGTTGGAGAGAGATAAGATTATTTTCTTTTTCCTTCTCTCCAGTGAACCAAACACAATTCTCTTTCTGGCTTTCTAGACTCAGGGCTCATGTTTGAGCTTTTCTCTTCTCACTTCTCTTGGTCAGAGGTGATCACTTTTGCAGCTCATGACATATGTGTGATTTTATGTACAATACCTTAAATAACACTTTTAGAAAATCTGTTTTCTGTCTAGGGGCAGTGGCTCATACCTATAATCCCAGCACTTTGGGAGGCTGAGGCAGGTGGATCACTTGAGGTCAGGAGTTTGAGACCAGCCTGGCCAACATGGTGAAACTCAGTCTCTACTAAAATTACAAAAATTAGCCAGGCATGGGGGCACAGGTCTGTAATCCCAGCTGCTTGGGAGGCTGAAGCAAGAGAATCGCTTGAACCTGGGAGTCAGATGTTACGGTGAGCTGAGATCGTGCCACTGCACTCCAGCCTAGGTGACAGAGCAAGACTTCATCTAAAAATAAAAGAAAAAAAGAAAAAGAAAAAGAAAGAAAAGAAAATCTGCTTTCTGGTTAACCTAAAATGGCTTGTTGTGGAAGAGACACTGACTGTCTAGGAAACAAAGCCTGCTACATGCTGAGATTTTGTACCTCTGAGGTCTTCTCAGAAGCGAGTTGTAGACTGCAAACGGTTGCCTGGACTATTGTCAGGACTCCCCCCTAAGGAAAACCATATTGCAGGGAGGACTGTGGGACAGTGAGTGTTAATGAAGGACCTAGAAAGCTGAACTGGTAGAGATTCCTGACGGATAAGAGATGATGGGGTTTTGTGTGTTAACACAGAGATACTACAGTACTTCTCTTTCTGCTTCTGTCTCTGGGAGAGAAGTTAGGCACAAAAATGACCAAAAAAAGCATTCTACTCATCTCTTCCCACCTCTTCCCTGCACAGTCATCCCTCTGGTAACACAGGAGCTAAAACCCAATCACAGCTACCACAATAAAGGGACTTGAGCGCTCAGTGAATGCATAGCCGAACTCTGGCTAAGGTTAACTTGTTTCCATTCACCAAGTCAGATTAAGAGGAAAAACAAATCAAAGTTATCCTTATAATCACATATTAATTCTAAAAATAATTGTATGTTCACCTCCTACAGTGTGCTAGGTAGGCTTGGAGGTGCAAAAATAAATAGCACACAGCCCCTTCTCTCAAGTCACCCGTAGTAGAATAGAGATGAGCCTTCCTGAAACCAGGGTAGTAGAACCACTAGAAAAGGAGAGAAAGTCAATTTGGGAAAGACAGGATAAATCATGAGGCAGCATCCAGCAAACATGGGAAGAGACAGGGTCTGTACCCAGGGACTGGAAAAGGGACATCTCCTCCACAGAGACAAAAGGGAAAGAGGAGACAGTAGATCATTTTCACGGGCAACAAGGTCACCATCATAACTCTTAGTTTGTAATGAAACTAATTTGAGCCATGATGGATTTATCACCAGCAGTGTCCCCAAAAGTTTCTAAAATCGATGGCTTACATTAAAGAAAAAAGAAAGAGAAATAATTTAGAATCATTAGAATAAGGATTTGTAGGGCAAGTACTTAATTATAGCTAAGTGTAATTTCCTTAAGCAAGTCATCCTCTCTTAGTTATATGATTACACTTATATTATTCTTAAGTCTGGTGATTAATAATGAATTTAACATTTTAAATAAAAGTTTCAGTATTATGTTAAGTGAAATAAGCCAGGTACAGAAAGACAAATGCTACATGATCTCACCTATATGTAGAACCTAAAAAAATTGAACTCAAAGGAGCAGAGGGTAAAATCACCATTTTACCAGAGGCAGGGGGCTGTGGAATTGGGGAAATGTTGGCCAAAGGATACAGAATTTCAGTTAGATAGAAGAAATAAGTTCAAGAGTTCTACTGTACACCACGGTGACTATAGTTAAAAACAATATAGTATATATGTGAAAATTGCTAATAGAGTAGATTTTAAGTGTTTTCAACACAAAAAAATAAGTATGTGAGGTGATAGATATGTTACATACCTTGATTGAACCATTTCGCAATGCGTACATATATCAAAACATCATGTAGTACCCCCAAAATATATGGATACCATTTTAATTTGTCGATTAATAAATTAAAATTTCAATATTTAAAAAAAACATAACTGTTTATATAACAATATAAGGCAACAAGTTAGTTATTCCCAAAATATAAACATAAAGATAAAATCCGGAGAATAAGGAAACACAATCATCTAGGTCAAATGGCTTCTGTGATGACCTACACTAAGTTTAATCACAATTCAGTGAACTTGATCTTCTCTCAGGCCTAAGTTGTACATTGATTTTGAGTCCAATCCTAGAGTCAGAAGTTCTACAACCCTCATGAAACATCAAGGTTAGACTTGGCTTTGCCTTGAGCATTTCACAGCCTTTGACCAGCCAGCCAGTTGCATTAGCTATTAGCCGCTTACCCTTGTTAAAATTACAATGCTCGTCAATTTCTGGACTATCAGGATTAGAAAAAGCTCCTCCTCGTGCTTCAAGCTACAGAGAAAATGCAAAGGATGTGGAGTCTGGGCAGGCAGCACCTCTCCCTGATTGTCCCACCAGTGAGAAAGACATTACTTGTGGTAACTAAATTTATGTCTTATTTCTTATTCCTGACTTCTCCTTCCTTCCCAGATTGCTATTTCAGTAACTTCTTGTCATTTTTCAAGTATCTTAAGTGTTTTTTGATTTTTTAGTCTAATGTCATTTTAAAAATTCAATTTAAACATTAGCCAATATTTGACAAAAACTTTTAAAATGAAATTACAGATTCCCCACCAAGATCTCCTTTCTTCCCCATATTCTCTGAGTATCAGGAGATCTTAATAAACAGAATGCTGGGTGTTCCATGGGTGATTCTGGCCAAGCAACTTCTATCTCTGGCATTTCAACAGTGGTGTCTACTCAGGAGCTTCTCCACTACTGAGTAGGTTAGGTTTCAAAAAGCTGTAATAGTCCATTTTTTCAAAAGTCTATAGTGAAGCTAAATAAAGAACCAGCATTACAGACAGTATAGCACTCTGATGTGCAGCCTCTGGAGCCCAATTTCCTAGGTTCAAATCCCAGCTCTGCCAATTATCACCTGTGACCTGGCTATGTAATCTCTGTTGCTGTTTTCTCATTTTTAAGATGGGGAAGAGCACAATACCTCTCTGCTGTGAAAATAAAATTAGTCCATACATTTAGAACAGTGCCTGACACATAAAGTGTTCAATAATTGTCAACACGATTAGCTAGTGACAAAAACTGAAATTGCCGCAGAGAACTATAGATATTGATGGCATTAGTTTCACCTCTTTTATTTCAATTCTCTTAAAAATATGTTCTTATTTTGTCTTTCTTATCTTTACTACATATAAAATTTATAACAAGCTAGGTCTTACACAATTATAGACATTTTCATAAATCTCTTTTAGTTAGGATCCAGATATCTAGACAATGAGAGTATCTTTTCAATAAACTGAAATGCCTGTAATATCAAAATGTATTAAATATGACCTTTTTTTAGCTTATTCTTTTTGTCTTACTTTGCTTTTCAAAAAAAGCAAAACCCAACAAACTGATGTTAGACTATGAATGAGGACAACTCTAAAAAGACCTAAGGTGACTGCTAATACCACCTGGTGGTGGGGGCAGAGTTAATATGCTTTAGCTTTGGGGCATAGCTTTGTCATCTGAGAAAATTATAAGTTGAAAGTGTCAGGCCTCTGAGCCCAAGCTAAGCCATCATATCCCTTGTGACCAGATGGCCTGAAGCAACTGAAAATCCACAAAAGAAGTGAAAATAGCCTTAATTGATGACATTCCCCCGTTGTAATTTGTTTCTGCCCCACCCTGACTGATCAATGTACTTTGTAATCTCCCCCACCCTTAAGAAGTTTCTTTGTAATTCTCCCCTCCCTTGAGAATGTACTTTGTGAGATCCACCCCCTGCCTGCAAAACATTGCTCCCACCTCTACCACCTATCCCAAAACCTGTAGGAACTAATGATAATCCACCACCCTTTGCTGACCCTCTTTTCGGACTCAGTCCACCTGCACCCAGGTGAAATAAACAGCCATGTTGCTCACACAAAGCCTGTTTGGTGGTCTCGTCACATGGACACGTGAAACATTTGGTGCCAAAACCCAGGACAGCAGGACTCCTTCGGGAGACCAGTACACTGTCCTCATCCTCACTCCATGAAGAGATCCACGTACGACCTCGGGTCCTCAGACCAACCAGCCCAAGGAACATCTCATCGATTTTAAATCGGGTAAGCGGCCTCTTTTTACTCTCTTCTCCAACCTCTCTCACTATACCTCAACCTCTTTCTCCTTTCAATCTTGGCACCACCCTTCAATCTCTACCTTCTCTTAATTTCGATTCCTTTCATTTTCTGGTAGAGACAAAGGAGACACATTTTATCTGTGGACCCAAAACTCCGGCACTGGTCACGGACTCGGGAAGGCAGCCTTCCCTTGGTGTTTAATCATTGCGGGGACGCCTCTCTGATTATTCACCCACGTTCCATTGGTGTCTGATCTCCACGGGGATGCCTGCCTCGATCATTCACCCATGTTCCCTTGATGGCAAGTCAATTGTGGGGACGCCTGCTTTGGCTGCTCACCCACGTTGCAGCCCAGGGTTGCTCCCCACCCCCTTCTCCGTGTCTCAACCCTTCTCTTTAAACTTGCCTCCTTCACTATGGGCAAACTTCCACCCTCCATTCCTCCTTCTTCTCCCTTAGCCTGTGTTCTCAAGAACTTAAAACCTCTTCAACTCTCGCCTGACCTAAAATCTAAGTGTCTTATTTTCTTCGGCAATACCGCTTGGCCCCAGTACTAACTCGACAGTAGTTCCAAGTGGCCGGAGAATGGCACTTTTGATTTTTCTATCCTACAAGATCCAGATAATTTTTATCAAAAAATGGGCAAATGGTCTGAAGTGCCTGACGTCCAGGCATTCTTTTACACATTGGTCTCTCCCTACTCTCTGCTCCCAGTGAGACTCGTCCCAAATCTTTCTTCTTTCTCTCCTGTCTGTTTCTTCAGTCTCCACCCCAAGCCCTTCTTTTCTATGGACTCATCTGACCTCTCCCCTTCTCCCCAGGCTGCTCCTCGCCAGGCCAAGCCAGGTCCCAATTCTTCCTCAGCTTCTACTCCCCTACCCTATAATCCATCTATCACCTCCCCTCCTTAAACCTGGTCTGGTTTACGGTTTCTTTCCACGACTAGCCCTCCCCCACCTGCCCAGCAATTTCCCCTTAAAGAGGTGGCTGGAGCTGAAGGCATAGTCGGGGTACATGTGCCTTTTTCTCTATCAGACTTTTCCCAGATCAGCCAGCATTTAGGCTCTTTCTCATCAGACCCCACTAAATATATACAAGAATTCCGATACCTAACTCTGTCGTACAGTTTAACCTGGAGTGACTTAAATGTCATCCTAACTTCTACCCTCTCCCCACATGAACGGGAATGAGTTTTTTCTCTAGCCCAATCTCACGCTGATAACCGCCGGCTTCATGAGCCAGACGTCCAGGAAGGCATTAGAGCAGCTCCCCGAGGAGATCCCCAATGGAACTATCAGGCAGATTCCCCAGGTATAGCTGGGCGAGCTTACAAAGCTGTTAATACAACAAACTTAAAAAAACTACCCAAGGTAAAGACGAAAACCCAGCCAAGTTCATGGCCTGTTTGGCAGTAACCCTTAGACACTTTACTACCCTAGACACAGAGGGGCCAGAAGGCCATCTTATTCGCTATGCATTTTATTACCTAATCCCCTCCTGGCATTAGAAAAAGCTCCAAAAATTAGATTCCAGCCCTCAAACCCCACAACAGGACTTAATTAACCTCGCCTTCAAGGTGTACAATAATAGAGAAGAGTTGCAATTACTTGCCTCCGCTGTGAAAGAAACCCCAGCCATATCTCCAGCACACAAAAACTCCAAAACACCTAAGCCACAGCAGTCAGGCGTTCGTTCCTTCAGGACTTCCTCCCCCAGGATCTTGCTTCAAGTGCTGGAAATCTGGCCACTGGGCCAAGGAATGCCCGCAGCCCGGGATTCCTCCTAAGCCGTGTCCCATCTGTGCGGGACCCCACTGGAAATTGGACTGTCCAACTGACCCAAGGCTCTGACTGACTCCCTCCCAGATCTTCTCGGCTTAGCAGCTGAAGACTGACACTGCCCAATCCCCTCAGAAGCCCACTGGACCATCACAGACGCTTTGGGTAACTCTTACAGTGGAGGGTAAGTCCGTCCACTTCTTAATTAATACAGAGGCTACCCACTCCACATTACCTTCTTTTCTTTTTTTTTTTTTTTTTTTGAGACGGAGTCTCGCTCTGTCGCCCAGACTGGAGTGCAGTGGCCGGATCTCAGCTCACTGCAAGCTCCGCCTCCCGGGTTTACGCTATTCTCCTGCCTCAGCCTCCCGAGTAGCTGGGACTACAGGCGCCCGCCACCTCGCCCAGCTAGTTTTTTGTATTTTTTAGTAGAGACGGGGTTTCACCGTGTTAGCCAGGATGGTCTCGATCTCCTGACCTCGTGATCCGCCCGTCTCGGCCTCCCAAAGTGCTAGGATTACAGGCTTGAGCCACCGCGCCCGGCCTACCTTCTTTTCAAAGGCCTTTTTCCTTTGCCTCCATAATAGTTGTGGGTATTGACGGCCAGGCTTCTAAACCTCTTAAAACTCCCCAACTCTGGTGCCAACTTGGACAACATTCTTTTATACACTCCTTTTTAGTTATCCCCACCTGCCCAGCTCCCTTATTAGGTTGAGACATTTTAACCAAATTATCTGCTTCCCTGACTTTTCCTGGGCTACAGCCATACCTCACTGCCACCCTTTTCCCCAGTTCAAAGCCTCCTTCGCATCCTCCTCTCATATCCCCCCACCTTAACCCACAAGTATGGGATACCTCTACTCCCTCCTTGACGACAAATGATGCACCCCTTACCATCCCATTAAAACCTAATCATCCTTACCCCGCTCAACGCCAATATCCCATCCCACAGTACACTTTAAAAGGATTAAAGCCTGCAGCATGGGCTTCTAAAACCTATAAACTCTCCTTACAATTCCCCCATTTTACCTGTCCAAAAACCAGACAAGGTACAGGATCTGCGCCTTATCAACCAAACTGTTTGGCCTATCCACCCTGCAGTGCCCAACCCGTACACTCTTTTGTCCTCAATACCTTCCTCCACAACTCACTCTTCTGTTCTTGACCTTAAAGATGCTTTTTTCACTATTCCCCTGCACCCCTCGTCCCAGTCTCTTTGCTTTTACCTGGACTGACCCTGACACCCATCCGGCTCAGCAAATTACCTGGGCTGTACTGCCGCAAGGCTTCACAGACAGCCCCCATTACTTCAGTCAAGCCCAAATTTCTTCCTCATCTGTTACCTATCCCGGCATAATTCTTCATGAAAACACATGTGCTCTCCCTGCCAATCGTGTCCGACTGATCTCTCAAACCCCAACACCTTCTACAAAACAACAACTCCTTTCCTTCCTAGGCATGGTTGGATACTTTTGCCTTTCGATACCTGGTTTTGCGGTCCTAGCAAAACCATTATATAAACTCACAAAAGGAAACCTAGCTGACCCCATAGATCCTAAATCCTTTCCCCACTCCTCTTTCCGTTCCTTGAAGATAGCTTTAGAGACTGCCCCCACCCTAGCTCTCTCTCCCTGACTCATCCCAACCCTTTTCATTACACACAGCCGAAGTGCAGGGCTGTGCAGTCGGAATTCTTACACAAGGACTGGGACTGTGCCCTGTAGCCTTTTTGTTCAAACAACTTGACCTTACTGTTTTAGGCTGGCCATCATGTCTCCATGCAGCAGCGGCTGCCGCCCTAATAATTTTAGAGGCCCTCAAAATCACAAACTATGCTCAACTCACTCTCTACAGCTCTCATAATTTCCAAAATCTGTTTTCTTCCTCACACCTGATGCATATACTTTCTGCTCCCCGGCTCCTTCAGCTATACTCACTCTTTGTTGAGTCTCCCACAATTACCATTGTTCCTGGCCCAGACTTCAATCCGGCCTCCCACATCATTCCGGATACCACACCTGATCCCCATGACTGTATCTCTCTGATCCACCTGACATTCACTCCATTTCCCCGTATTTCCTTCTTTCCTGTTCCTCATCCTGATCACACTTGGTTAATTGACGGCAGTCCCACCAGGCCTAATAGCCACACACCAGCAAAGGTAGGCTATGCTACAGTATCTTCCACATCTATCATTGAGGCTACTGCTCTATCCCACTCAACTACCTCTCAGCAAGCCGGACTCCTTGCCTTAATTTGGGCCCCCACTCTTGTAGAAGGACTATGCATCATTATTTATACTGGCCCCATATCCTGCACCACCATGCTGTTTTATGGACTGAAAGCTTTCCTCACTAGGCAAGGAGGATTTAATGCCTCTTTAATAAAAACTCTTCTCCAGGCTGCTTTACTTCCAAAGGAAGCTGGAGTCATACACTGCAAGGGCCATCAAAAGGCATCAGATCCCACTGCTCAGGGCAATGCTTATGCTGATAAGGTAGCTAAAAAAGCAATTAGTGTTCCAACTTCTATCCCTCATGGCAGTTTTTCTCCTTCTCATCTGGCCACTTCCACCTACTCCCCCACTGAAACTTCCACCTATCTCTTCCCACACAAGGCAAATGGTTCTTGTACCAAAGAAAATATCTCCTTCCAGTCTCACAGGCCCATTCTATTCTGTTGTCATTTCATAACCTCTTCCATGTAGGTTACTAAGCCGCTAGCCCGCCTTTTAGAACCTCTCATTTCCTTTCCATTGTGGAAATCTGTCCTCAAGGAAATCACTTCTCAGTGTTCCATCTGCTATTCTACTACTCCTTAGGAATTTCTCAGGCCCCCTCCCTTCCCTACACATCAAGCTCAGGGATTTGCCCCCGCCCAAGAACGGCAAATTAACTTTACTCACATGCCTCGAGTCGGGAAACTAAAATACTTCGTTGTCTGGGTAGACACTTTCACTGGATAGAGGCCTTTCCCACAGGGTCTGAGAAGGCCGCCATGGTCATTTCTTCCCTTCTGTCAGACATAATTGCTCAGTTTGGCTTTCCCACCTCAGTTTCTCAGGCTCTTGGTATTCAGTGGCACCTGGTTTTATCTCAAACTGCCACCCTTAAGTCTCTCTCTAAGTAGACAGAAGATTGTTTTGTTTAATTTAATTTAGGAGAGCTAAATAATTAAACATGAGGCCAAAGTACATAAGAAAGTGGCAGTCTTTTATTGCAAATATGCGCACACTCTCAGGCGAGGTTCTGTGGTCCTCGGGAAAGGGCCAGGGAAGTCGCGCCGGCGCTCTCCGGTGAAGTTCTCCAGTCCACAAATGCGGAGGCTGAAGAAGTCACACCCGCGCTCACTGGCAGCGGACTTTTATGCCTGGGAGCTGGAAGGGGAGGAGTTTGGGGCGTGTGTGTAGGAGTGGCTTCTTGAATTTCGGTGTCCCCGGCTTGACGTCACTCTGCGCATGCTCAGTTGATTTGGTTCTTTCCCGGGCACGGGAAAATCTGTGATGAAGAACCCGGAAACAACAGGGACTGCTCCATCTTGTTCACCTTCCTCCATCTTGTCCCTTCTCCCTCACCCAAACAAAGATCTTCAGTGACAAAGTACACTCCAATACTTTCACCCTGATGAAGTCCTATTCTTTACTTTTATACTTTACTCTTACTGTCGTTCCCATTCTTATGCCACCCTCTACCTCTCCCCAGCTATCTCCACCACACTATCAATCTCACTGTCTCCTAGCCATTTCTAATCCTTCTTTAACAAACAATTGCTGACTTTGCATTTCTCTTTCCTCCAAATTCAACCAGGCCCTGACTTACTCACTGCTAAAAAAAAAAAAAAAAAAAAGAGGGGACTCCGTATATTTTTAAATGAAGAATATTGTTTTTACCTACATCAATCTGGCCTGGTATGTGACAATGTAAAAAAACTCAAGGATAAGCCCAAAAACTCGCCAACCAAGCAAATAATTACACTGAACCCTCTTTGACACTCTGTAATTGGATGTCCCGGGTACTCCCAATTCTTAGTCCTTTAACACCTGTTTTTCTCCTCTTATTCGGCCTTGTGTCTTTCATTTAGTTTCTCAATTCATACAAAACTGCATCCAGGCCATCACCAATAATTCTATACGACAAATGCTCCTTCTAGCAACCCCACAATATCACCCCTTACCCCAAAATCTTTCTTCAGTTGAATCTCTCCTACTGTAGGTTCCCACGCCGCCCCTAATCCTGCTCGAAGCAGCCCTGAGAAACATTGCCCATTATCTCTCCATACCACCGCCCAAAATGTTTGCTACCCCAACACTTTACCACTATTTCGGGGTTTTTTTTCTCATTAATATAAGAAGACAGGAATGTCAGGCCTCTGAGCCCAAGCTAAGCCATCATATCCCTTGTGACCAGATGGCCTAAAGCAACTGAAGATCCACAAAAGAAGTGAAAATAGCCTTAACTGATAACATTCCACCATTGTAATTTGTTTCTGCCTCACCCTAACTGATCAATGTACTTTATAATCTCCCCCACCCTTAAGAAGATTCTTTGTTAATTCTCCCCTTCCTTGAGAATGTACTTTGTGAGATCCACCCCCTGCCCGCAAAACATTGCTCCCACCTCTACCGCCTATTCCACAACCTATAAGAACTAATGATAATCTACCACCCTTTGCTGACTCTCTTTTCGGACTCAGCCTGCCTGCACCCAGGTGAAATAAACAGCCGTGTTGCTCACACAAAGCCTGTTAGGTGGTCTTTTCACATGGACACACGAAACAGGTCATAAGTAAAGGATGTTCTATACCAAAATAAGAGGTTGAAAAATACATATTTCTCTTTAAAAATATGTTTATTCTGTGTATCGTCGGTGCCCAGAGGAATGCTTGGCAAATAAATAGATATACAATTAATGTCTACTGTTGAATGAGCAAAGGCCGAGGACTTTCGTAAATGCTCTACGTATTTTTTCTATGACACCTACAACAAACAAAAAAAATGGGTAGTATGATTTTCTACACTCTAGAGATAAGGAAACCAAAATTAAGACTGGTTAAACATTGTTCATGTGGCCATCTGATTCTAAAGCCCTCCTTTGCTGTAACTCAAGGTCTGGAATTCATTTGAGGTATCATGCTGAGTACAGGAGAAAGTGCAGATAGCAGAGGGCTCCAGGCTGAAACTCCCTGGAGTGAAACTCCAGGGCTTCTGTGAGTTCACAGAATGAAGCTGAAGCACAAGACGCCACATCTTAGTGGAGTAAGAGGAAGAACACAAGTCTGCAGGCTAATCTGAGAAGAGATCTGGAAGGACTGCCAGGAGGGATGGAATCCAGCCAAGACTCGTTTACCTCTGGCCCAGGAAGGCACAGCCTCCTTTCTTTGCTTTCCATCATTTTTTTGTTATTTCTTCTTTTCTTTTCTTTTTTTTTTTTTTTTGAGACGGAGTCTTGCTCTGTCACCCAGGCTGGAGTGCAGTGGCCAGATCTCAGCTCACTGCAAGCTCCGCCTCCCGGGTTTACGCCATTCTCCTGCCTCAGCCTCCGGAGTAGCTGGGACTACAGGCGCCCGCCACCTCGCCCAGCTAGTTTTTTGTATTTTTTAGTAGAGACGGGGTTTCACCGTGTTACCCAGGATGGTCTCGATCTCCTGACCTCGTGATCCGCCCGTCTCGGCCTCCCAAAGTGCTGGGATTACAGGCTTGAGCCACCGCGCCCGGCTTCTTTTCTTTCTTTCTTTCTTTTTTTTTCTTTCTTTTCTTCTCTTCTTTTCCTTTCTCTCCTTCCTTCCTTCCTTCCTTCCTTCCTTCCTTCCTTCCTTCCTTCCTCTCTTTCTCTCTTTCTCTGTCTGGCTGTATCACCCAGTGCAGTGGCACCATCTCAGCGTACTGTAGCCTGGACCTCCTCTGGCTATATCACCCAGTGCAGTGGCACCATCTCAGCATACTGTAGCCTGGACCTCCCTGGCTCCTCCCACCTCAAGCTCCCAAGTAGCTGGGACAACAGGAACACAACACGGTGCCTGGCTAATACACACACACACACACACACACACACACACACATATATATGGAAATATATATATATGGAAATATATATATGGAAATATACATATATATATATATATTTATTTTTTTTTTTTTTGGAGAGACTGGGTTTTGCCATGTTGCCCAAGCTGGTCTTGAACTTGTGAGCTCAATTGAGCCACCTGCCTCAGCCTCCCAAAGTGCTGGGATTACTGGTGTGAGCCACCATGCCCAACCTTTGTATTTCCTCATTAATTTCTCTTAAATTTTCCGATTATAAAAGGAAAAAATTCTCAATTAAAACAAAATTCAGGCAGCTCAGAAAGGTACTTTTAAAATATAAAATTTTCTAATCCCACCACATAGAGCTAACACTGTGCTGTATATCCTTCCAGATTTTTTTTCTGTTGTGTGATTATATCTGATCTTTCTTAAATGCACAGAGTAGGGCCCCTTTTGAAAGCCCAAGGATGCACCTCCACAGACCTACTTCCATTTGCCCTAACAGCACAACAAAAGTTCAAACCTGTTGCCTGATGCTCGCAGCCTCAATGTTTATTTGTAAATTGAGAATAAGATCAGCACCATCTATCACCCCTACTTTATTAAAAGTTAGGCATTTGTATTTAAAATAAAATTACCTATATCCTTGGGCTTTGGGCTTTGGAGGATATTCTGTATTTTAAAATTAAAGTGCACAACTCTTACTACAGTCCTCCCCTGCTGGCATCTGCATAGAAATTATAAAAAGTAAATCCGCAAAATGAATAGTTACACTTATTTTGAAATTCTATTTTAGGCCAGCCATAGTAGCTCATGCCTGTAATTCCAGTACTTTGGGAGGCCAAAGTGGGCAGATCTCTCGGGCCTGGGAGTTCAAGACCATCCTGAACAACATGGTAAAAACCTGTCTCTACTAAAAATATAAAACTTAGCTGGGTGTGGTGGTGGGCACCTGTAGTCCCAGCTACTTGGCAAGCTGAGGTGGGAGAATCGCTTGAACCCAGGAGGTGGAGGTTGCAGTGAGCCAAGATCGTGCACTGTACTCCAGCCTGGCCTGGGTGACAGCAAGACCCTGTCTCAAAAAAATAATAAAATTAAATTAAAAATACATTTTAAATACTCACCTGAAAACATACAAGCCCATGACTTATTCAAGGCACACTGATAAAGGCCTCATGTAAAATGTTGGCTGTCAGAGATCCATATAGGGCTTTATTTTAATGTGAGGGGCTTTCTACAGCACCCAATAGATATCAAATCAATCTTCAGACAAATAAAATAAGTAATTGTAATTTTTTTTCAACTTTGTTGAAGTAAACACGCTATTTATTTTCCTCTGGCTGTTCTCTTTAATTACAGTGTTTTTGTTGAACCACAACAGGTGTTGCTTGTAAACGTAATATCACGCCCAGGGTAGGAATGGTAAAGGCTGGCCTGAGGAAGCTGACTAGCCTTCTCAAGATGGTTGCTCTAGAGGAAGCACGTCAGCCCAAGACAGACAAGAGGCAGGCAACCTGCTGTGCACCTACTCATTTCCAAAAGGTGGAGTATTTATGATCCCAAGTTCTAGATTCCTGGATCAACTGCTAACTAGCTTGTAACTTTACGTTTTTATAAAATAGTGATAATAATAGCACCCACCTCTGTGTGGTGGCAAGCATTAAATGAGTCAATTCTTAAATTGGCCAGATGTGGTCAATATTCAGCAGATGATAGGTAGGCCAGTCATAAACTAATTTTCCTCACTTTGTTTTCTTTGGATGCCGTAGGTACCAAGCACTGCAGGGAACACAAAGAGAAGGTTCCTGCCATTTATTGGGCATTACCAAACATTGGGCTAGGTTCTTTATTTACATTGTGTCATTTAATCCTTACAACAACTTGATGAGGAGGTATTCTTAACCTCATTTTTCAAATAAGGAAACTGAGACTCAGACAGATGACTCTTGTTCAATGTCACCCCACCTAGAAAGTCCTTTCTCTAGAGAAGAAAGGAAAGGGGGCTGTCTTAGTCAGTTTGGGCTGCTGTAATAGAATACCATAGACTGGGTGGCTTCTAAACAACATCAATTTATTTCTCCCAGTTTTGGAGCCTGGGATGTTCAAGTTTCTGTGTCTGGTGAGGGCTTGCTTCTTCACTCATAGATAGCACCTTCTCGTTGTGTCCTCACATGGGAGAAGGGGCAAGGGATCTAGCTGGGATCTGTTTTATAAGAGCACAAATCCCATGAGGGTAAGGGCTCTATCCTCATCATCTTATCACCTCACAAAGGCCCTACCTCTGAATACCATCACATTGGAGATTAAATTTTAGCATATGAATTTTAGGGGGGACACAAGAATTCCATCTATAGCAGGTACACATACATTTATTAAGGGCATCACTAACTATATACTTAACCTAACATGTGTAAACCAAATAAATTCTACATGAATATTTATGATACCCAATGTTGGTGAGGGTGTGCAGAAAGTCACTCTCACATATTTAGTAATAACTATCAAAAACATGTAATGTATGTGCCTTTTGATCCAGCAGATTTAGTAGTAGGAATTAACTCATCTATTGAGACAAGTGTGCCAAGAGCAAAGTATCATGATATTCACTACCACATTGTTTTCAACATCAAAATGTAATACGAACATAAAAATCTAGCATGTAACCAGACAAATTACACTGAGATACCGTATAGCCCGTAAAGAATGAGGTAGATAAATAGGAAAAAGTATTCAAGTGTCAGTTCTAACGTCAAAGAACAAAACTATCATAGGCAAAGAGGCAACCAAGGGTGGCTTCTGAGAGAAAATTGAACTAGATTTGAGTCTGAAATGAAAAATCAAACTATTCTGGCCAGGCTGAGGAGAAAAGGAAGGCCCTCTATGATGGAGTAGCCATCGAACATCGACCAGAAAATGATGTTGGGCAGTGGAAAGACCACTGGTTGTGGATTCTGAACCTGAACCCCTGGCTCTAGAGTGACCTAAGGCAGAGCCTCCCAGTCCTTTTATGTGGAAGTACCCAGGTTGGCAGTGAAGAGAGCTGCATTCCCCACGAAAACAAAAACTGGCCTAATGGGAGTGAGGTTTATTTTAAAGTCTCAAATTTCCCTACCTCTGACTTTGGCTAATGGACACTATGTTGTTTCATTGAGACTGACAAATTAGGAATGCTGAAATGAATTAAAGAGATGTGGTACAGCATATCAAGTTCAATTTCTTTTTTTGTTTCTTAGAGATCTGGTTTTTCAAGGACCTGGGCTCACATAATTATGTGGGCATAAATAGTGGAAAGTAGAAACTAAGAATCCAGAGCTATTTTAACAGATAGTTTAACCTGTTTGTCAAAGCCAATGATTTTTCTTTATTTTTACTTCTTTACATATGTTTTTGGTGAGGTAACTAATTTTTCAAAAAGTAAACTGTAGCCATAGGCCTGTGGGTACTCCTCAGGAAGAACCACCACTTCTCTGCTTTGTCTGATCTATGTTGGGATTCTGTGTATAATATTATTCGAAAAAAATCCATGGCTTAATAGAAAAAGATTTAAAATCACAGCTTGAGAAGCTAGCTAGTAAACTACAGGCAAGATTCTACACCTTAAATAGCAGTATCCAGATTTATTTGAACATTTAAGGTTCCAGAGGAGCTTTTCCTCCCAAAATTAACTGATACTGACAAAAACACAAAATACATATTTGCAACTAATGAATAAATTATGTCACATTTATTAGTAAAGAATTTTCTAAGTGAATATTAGCACTGACCTCTGCTTCCAAAAATGGCAGCAAAGAAGCAAACTGGCTTCAGTCATTCCCACAGAAAACCAAAAACAAATATACAGCACTAAGAGTATCACCAGAAATATCCCAGAACTCAAATATGAATATGAGACAGTTCCCAGGGCCACAGAGAAGTGAAAAAACTCCAAGCAGGCAGTAAGAGAATCGGACTTCCACATTCACGATGCCATTCCTCCCATTCTACTCAGCATCAAGCACACAGAAAATTCTCTACCAACTCACTGTTTCTACACTGTAAAAAGTGAGATCAAGGTGAATAACTAGCCTCCTCACCATCTTGGGTTCCCTGGCAGGAGACCTGTACCTGCCTTAACCCATGGGAAGCATCGCTAGTGCCTGAAGGAATAAATATCCCTGAGTTCAATCAGAGGCAAAGACAATGGGGGCAAAGACTATCATCTCCAGCCCTGGAAACTCTACTCTGTAACTCAGCCAAAGGAAAAGCCAAATCAGATGACTGTTCAGCAACACAGCGCTGTAAAAGATTCACTTTATTGGTCCCCTGGGCACTAACCCCTAGTCAGTCTTTCCACAATGCTGGGATATCACCATTTGGATTATCCCAATTCAGGAAGAATAGTGCTTCAATCATTTACTTAGGCCAAGATAAACTTGGAGTTGAGACATCACCTAGAGCTGAAATCTGACCTAATGGTAAAGATTTGCGAAGCAAAATATGCAATAAAAACCAATACAAGCCAGACAGAAACAACTGGAATAAGTAACTAAACCTTTCAATGCAAACACAAAGAGGTATACCCATAAGGAACAACAACAAACAGAGAACCATGACATCCTCTAAAGGAAAAAACAAAAATTCAATGACTGACCCTAATGAGATAGCAATTTGTGAGCTCTCTGACCAAGAATTCAAAGTAGCAGGTCTAAGAAAATTCAGTGATCTCCAAGAAAACAGAGAAAAGCAATTCAGAAGTTTATCAGAGAAATTTAACAAAGAGATTGAAATAATAAAAAGTCAAACAGAAATCTTGAAACTGAGAAATACATTTATTGAACTAAAGAACTCATTAGAGGCTCTCAACAGAACAGCAGACCAAGCAGAGGAAAAAAATCAGTAAACTTAAAGACCACCTATTTGAAAACACACAATCAGAGGAGAAAAAAGAATGAAGACTACCTATAAGATATAGAAAATCTCCTCAAAAAACCAAATCTAAGAATTATTGGTGTTCAAGGAGGAACTAAGCAAAAGCAAAGACTAGAACATTTATTCAAAGAAAGAATAACAAAAAACTTCCCCCAAACTTTAGAAAGATATAAATATCCAGGCACAAGAAGGTCTGAGAATACAGATTCAAACCAAATAAGACTACCCCAAGGCATGGAATAATTAAACTCCCAAAGGTCAAAGACAAAGAGGATTCTAAAAGCAGCAAGAGAAAAGCAGCAAATTACATACAATGAGCTCCCATTTTTCCAACAAGAGACTTCTCAATAGAAACCATATAGGCTAGTAGGGAGTGAAAAAACATTTTCAAAATGCTGAAATAAAATAACTGCTTTACAATAATACTGTACTTAGCAAAGTTCTCCTTCAAATATGAAAGAGAGAGAAAGTCTTTCCCGGACAAATAAAAGCTAAGAGAATTCACTACCACCAGACCCATAGTAAAAGAAATGCTAAAAGGAGCCCTTCACTTTTCAAGGTATAAAACCCACAGGTAAAATTAAGTACATGGACAAACCCATAATACTTTATTACTGTAATTATGGTGTACAATCCACTCCTAACTCTAGTATTAAGCCCAAAAGACAAATCTATCAGAACAATAATAGCTACAACAACTGATTAACAAATAGGTAATATTAAAATATGTAAATTGAGACAACCAAAAGTCAAAATATGGGAAGGTGGAGTTAAAGGGTAGAATTTTTGTGCTTGTCTTGCCTTTGTTTGTTTCTATTCTTGTATTTGTGATCTAATAAGTTGATATGTCTTTAAAATATCTTGTTATGTCTATAACATGTTTATGTAAACCCCATGGTAATCACAATGCAAAAAACTATAATAGATTCACTAAACATAAAAAGCAATGAGTTAAAACATGCTACCAGAGACAATCACTTAACCACAAAGGAAGACAGTAAGAAAGGAAGAGAGGATTTACAAAACAATCAGAAAACAAGAAACAAAATTTGGCAGTAGCAAGTCCTTACTTGTCAATAATGACACTGAATGTAAATGGATTCAATTCTCCAATTAAAAGGCACAGAATGGCTGAACAGATAAAGAAACAAAACCTAACTATATGCTGCCCTACAAGAGATCCATTTCACTCATAAAGACACACAAAGACTAAAAGTGAAGGGGTGGAAAATATTCTATGCAATTAGACACCAAAAAAAAAAAAAAAAAAAGCAGGAGTAAGAATACTTATATCAGATAAAATATAGTACAAATCAAAAACTGTAAAAAGAGTCAAAGGAGGTCATTGTATAATGATAAAGGGATCAATTCAGCAAGAGGATAAAACAATTATAAATATGTGTGCATCTAGCACCAGAACTCCCAAGTATATAAAGCAAGCATTAATAGATTTAAAGGGAGAAATAGATTGCAAGACCACAATAGTAGGGGACTTTAACAGCCCACTCTCAGTAATGGCTGTATCATCCAGACAGAAGATCAACAAACACTCGATTTAAACTACACACTAGACCTAATCGGCCTAACTGACATTTATAGATCATTTCACTCAACTGTTGAAGAATACACATTCTTTTCATTAACACATGGAACATTCTCCAGAATAGGCCATATCTTAGGCCACAAAACAAGTCTGAACAAATTTTTTGAAAAGTAGCAAGTATCTTTTCTCACCACAATAATAAAATAAAACAAAATAAATAAACAAAAAATTAGTAACAAGAAGAACCTCAGAAACTTCATAAACACATGGTAATTTACCAACATGCTCCTGAATGACCGATGGGTCAATGAAGGAATTAAGAAGATTTTTTTTAAAATTCTTAAATGAAAACAGAAATATAACATAACAAAATCTATGGGATACAGTAAAAGTACTGAGAGAGGAGTTTATGGCAATAAATGCTTTTATCAAAAAGGTACAAAGACCACAAATAAACAACCTCAAGGAACTAGAAAAGCATGAACAATCCAAATCCAAAATTAGTACAAGGAAAGAAGTGATCAAGATCACAGCAGAAATAAATGAAATTGGGATGAAAAAAATATATAGAAAATCAACAAACAAAAAATTGGTTTTTTGAAAAGAAAAGCACAATGGACAAAACTTTGGCTACACACACACACAAAAAGAAGACTCAAATAAAAAACATCAGAAATGAAAAAGGAGACATAACAACTGAGATCACAGAAATACAAAGCATCATTACAGACTATCATGAACAATGCTGTACCAACAAATTAACAAACCTAGAAGAAATAGATTAATTCCTGGACACATACAACCTACCAAGATTAAAATAGGAATAAATAGAAAACCACAACAACTGAATAATAATTAATGATATCAAAGCTATAGGGAAAAGTTTCCTATCAAAGAAAAACCCAGGAACTGATAGCTTTACTGCTGAATTCTGCCAAACATGTAAAGGAGAACTAATATCAATTCTACTCAAACTCTTCAAAAAGGCTGAAGAGGAAAGAATACTTCTGATGTCATTCTATGAGGTCAGCATTACACTGATACAAAAACCAGACAAGGACATAACAAAAAAAAGAAAAACTATAGGTCAATATTGCTGATGAATATAGATGCAAAACTTTTCAACTAACTACTAGCAAACCAAATTGAACAACACATTAAAAAAATCATTCACCACAATCAAGTGGGCTTCTTCCCAGGGATGCAAGAATGGTTCAACACATACAAACAAATAAACATAATATATCACACTAACAGAACCAAGAACAAAAACTATATGATTATTTCCATAGATGCTAAAAAAGCATTTGATAAAATGTAACATTCTTTCATGATAAAGACCCTCATCAAACTGGATATAGAAGGAACAAACCTCAAAATAATAAATGTGGCTTACAACAAACCCATAGCTAACTAACTTACTGAATGGGGAAAAAATGAGAGTTTTCCTCTAACTTCTGGAAAAAGAAAAAGATGCCCACTTTCACCACTTTTATTCAATATAGTACTAAAAGTTATGGCTGGAACAAACAGGCAAGAGAAGGAAATAAAGGGCAACCAAATTGGAAAGTAAGAAAACAAATTAGCCTCATTTACAGATGAGGTGATCTTATACTTAAAAAACCTAAAGATTCCGCCAACAAAAAAAGAAACTTGTTAGAATAGATAAAGAAATTCAGTAAAGTTGCAGAATGAAAAATCAACATACAAAAATCAGTGGCATGAAAAAGAAATCAAGAAAACAATCCCATTTATAATAGCTTAAAGAATGTAAAATACCCAGGAATCAATTTAACCAAAGAAACGAAAGCACTATACAAGACAAACTATAAAACACTAACGAAACAAATTGAAGAGGACACAAAAAAATGGAATATCTTTCCGTGTCCATGCATTAGAAAAATTAATACTGTTAAAATGACAATATTACTCAAAGAAATTTACAGATTCAATGCAATCTCTACCAAAATATCAATGACATTCTTTATAGAAATAGAAAAAGAAATCTTAACATTTATATGAAACCACCACAAAAGACCCCAAATAGCCAAAGCAATTCTGAACAAAAAGAACAAAGCTGGAGGCATCACACTACTTAACTTCAAAATGTACTATAAAACTGTAGTACCCAAATCAGGGTGGTACTGGCATAAAAACAGACAGACCAGTGGAACAGAATAGAGAACCCAGACATAAGTCTACACATTTACAGCCAACTCCGTTTCAACAAAAGTGTCAAGAACATACTCTGAGGAAAAGACAGTCTTTTCAATAAATAGTTCTGGGAAAACTAGATAACTGTATGCAGAAAAACGAAACTAGATCCCCTATCTCTCACCTTAAACAAATATCAAATCAAAATAGATTAGACTTAAACCCACGACCTGAAATTATAAAACTACTAGAAGAAAACATTGGGAAAACATTCCAGGACATTGGTCTGGGCAAAGAGATTTTGTGGAAGACCTCAAAAGCACAAGCAACCAAAGCAAAAATAGACAAAGGGGATTACATCAAGCTAAAATGTTTCTGCACAGCAAAGGAAACAATTAGCAAAGTGAAGAGACAACACACAGAATGGGTGAAAACATTTACAAACTACCCATCTGACAAGAGTTTAATAATCAGAGTATATAAGAAGCTCAAACAACTCAATAGCAAATAAAAGAGTCCAATTTAAAAATGGGCAAAAAGTCTGAATAGA
Source organism: Papio anubis (assembly GCF_008728515.1). Classification (NCBI taxonomy): domain Eukaryota; kingdom Metazoa; phylum Chordata; class Mammalia; order Primates; family Cercopithecidae; genus Papio; species Papio anubis. The sequence continues at coordinate 192,094,365 of NC_044976.1, read as the reverse complement.
CATTTCTCAAAAGAAGACATATGAATGGCCAACAGGTATATGAAAAAAGGATCAACATCACTAATCATCAGAGAAATGCAAATCAAAACTACAATGAGATGTCATCTTACCCCAGCAAAAATGGCTTTTATCAAAAGACAGGCAATAACAGATGCTGGTGAGGATGCAGAGAAAGGGGAACCTTCCTACACTGTTGGTGGAAATGTAAATTAGTACAGCCACTATGAAGAAGTATGGAGGTTCCTCAAAAAAGTGAAAATAGAATTACCATGTGATCCAACAATTTCACTACTCAGTATATATACAAAAGAAAGGAAATCGATATATCAAAATGACCCCTGCACTCTCATGTTTATTGCAACACTATTCACAAGAGTCAAAATATGGAATCAATGTAAATGCCCATCAATGGATGAATGGATAAATAAAATGTGGCATATGTAAGCAATGGAATGTTATTCAGCCATAAAAAAATATCCTGTCATGTTGTTGCAGCATCATGGATCGATATGGAGGTCATCATGTTAAGTGAAATAAGCCAAGCCCAGAAAGACAAAACATCACATGTTCTCAGTCACATGTGTGAGCTAAAAACTGGATCTCATGAAGATAGAGAGTAGATTGGTGGTTGCAGAGGCAGAAAAGAGTGGAGTGGGGGAGAAAGGATGAAAAGAAGTTGATTAGTAGGTATAAATATATACAGTTTGATAGAAGAAATAAGACCTAGTGTTAAATAAATCCGTGAGTGACTATAGTTTACAATAAGCTATTATATATTTGAAAATAGCAAGAAGAGAAGAATTTGAATGATTCTAGCATAAAGAAAAGGCAAACAGATAAGGTGATAGATATTCCAAGTACACTGATTTGATCTTTACAAATTACATGAATATATTAAATTATCACATGTACCCTGAAACCATGTTCATCTATTAGGCATCAATAAAAATTTAAAATGGAAAATTTTAAAAATTAGCTCTAAAATGCATAAGAAGAAATCTAAGTCAAGGTATCTCCCCTTATTGAGCCCACATCTGGGAGGCGGCATGGAGAAATGAAATGAACAGGAGCAACAATGGAAAGAGAACAGGCTCTGGAATCAAGCAGGCCTTGATGTGACAGGCAATGGAACCTTAGACCATCACATAAGCATCAAACACTGAGCTTTCTCAACTGCAAGACACAGACAACAATATTCATTTCATGGGTCTATTGTAAGCATTGTCCATGATATATTTATAGTGCCTGGCACAGAGTAGGTGCCAAAATTTGGTAGTTATTAATAGACAATTCACTTAACTCTGAGCTTAGTTTTATTATGTATAACAGGAAGGCAATAATTCCTATGAGAGAATAGACATAAAAAGGATTTCTGAGTTTTAAAATTCTCTGAAGAGTTAATATTGTTATGAATAATTGGGAAGTCAGTATATATAGATATAGAGCACTGGCTAATACATAGGTTACATAAAAGTGTATGATTTCTATCTCTGGAAATACCGTAAACCAGGGCTGCAGGGGAGAGGGGAAGGGGCAGGTTGCAGTATTAAAAATAGTGGTCAAACAAGTACATGTAACTGCAGCACTATTCACAATAGCAAAGAAATGGAATCAACCTAGGTGCCCATCAACGAGGGACTGGATTTAAAAAAAAAAAAAAGTGGTACGTATACACCATGGAATACTTTGTAGCCACAAAAAAGAATGAAATCATGTCCTTGGCAGCAACATGGATGCAGCTAGAGGCCATTACCCTAAGCAAATTAACACAAGAACAGAAAACCAAATACCACATGTTCTCATTTATAAATGGGAGCCAAACATTGAGTACATATGGACACAAAGAAGGAAACAATAGACCCTGGGGCCTACTTGTGGGCGGAGGGTAGGAGGAGGGTGAGAATTGAAAAACTACCTATCAGGTACTATGCTGATTGCCTGGTTGACAAAATTATCTGTACACAAAACCCGTGTGATGTACCATTTACCCATGTAACAAACATGCACATGTACCCCCTAAACCTAAATTACGAGTCGGAAAGAAAAAAGAATAGTAGTTAGAATGGGTCTCATTAAGAAAGCAAGACTTGAGCACAGACTTGTGGGAGGTGAGAGAATATCTGTGGGAGGGGCCTCCTGAAAGAGGGAAAGGTTAGAGCCAAGGCCCTACAATGGGAGCGGGCCTGAGTGTTGAGGAGTGGCTCCAGGCCAGTGTGGCTAGAGCAGCACAAGTGTAAGGAAGAGTGATGGGCAAAAACTCCAAGAGGAAACAGCAGTCAGATGATGCACAGCCCTAGTGCGCATGTTAAGGGCTTTGACTTTTACTCTCAGTGAAAACTATGACAGAGTTTTAAGCATAGGAATAACATGATCTGACCTATGTTTTAGAAGAATTACTTTGAGAATAAAATTTCCAGTAGCAAGTAGAGAAGCAGGCTAACCTGAGCAAAAGCTAACACGGGGATCCAGGTAGCAGATAGTGGCTGAAAGCCAAATTAGAAAGAGTTTAAGAGAAAAAATGGCACAGCTAAGAGATTAGCACAACTCTTGACTATGAAGCTGCAACACAAAATTCAGTGCAGGGCCTGGAGAGTGCTCATGTGAGTGAGGGGCCCTGACGCTTAAGCTCTGTCAGCATCCATGCACACCCACCTCTGTACAAGCCAAGGCCCCTGGCCTGGTCAGTTGGGTGGATGGTGAGGTGCTTACCAAGTTGGGTACCCAGGAGGAGATGAGAGTTTGCAAGCAGGAAGAAGACAGATCATGCATTTCATTGTGAGATTTTTGAGATTCAGGGGTCAGTGCAACATCTAAGTGAAAATGGCCAGGCTCTTTCTGTTCCTAACGAAACTGCCCAGAGCTACGAGGATGACCTTTCTAAAAGGCACATCTGATCAAGTGACTTTCCTGCTTAAAAACCTCAGTGCTTCCCTTTGCCCATATTCCTTTAAAAAGAAACAGTGTCTCACAGTCTAGCCCTGGCCTGTCTTTCCAACTATGTCTTCCTCCATTCCATCCCCGGCACACTGCTCCCTCTGACTTGCAAGTCCCTCTGTCTACAATGTCCTTCTCTAACTACCGAACTCCTCCTCTCCCTACACTGCCCTGATCTAATAACTTCTGTGAAACCACGTTCCCTCCTGCACCTCCTCCAAGGCAGGACTAACCACTTCCGCTCTGCTGACTCAAAGCCCTCTGTACACAGTTCCATGAAATCCGCACCCAGAAATATGAACCCATAGAGGCAGGGTCGACAGTGGAACAATTATGGGCCTTAGAATTAGATTAACCTGGGTTAAAACACACAACGCGTGCTGTATATAACTTTAAGCATGTTATTTAGTTTCTCTAAGCTCAGCTTCTTATAAAGGTAATGCCTATTTTATAGAATCGGTGTCAAGATTAAATGAGATAATTTAAGTAAATCACCCCAGATAGGACCTGGCACACAATAGGTCTCCAAAAATTATCATTTCCCTCCAGACCCTGTTCCTCTTGGGCAGAAAATATGTTTAATTTATATTCTATATGTCCCATTGTCACTGGTCACCCAGCACATAATAGGTGCTTGATAGACATTAACCTGAATGAATAGACCCTGGCTTCTCAGAAACATTTAAATATACATTTTAGAAGCACATGAGTTCAGAGGTTAGGATAGAAATTCTAAAGTGGACCTTGGCATGTAAATCCCCTAGGGTCTAATATCAAACCAATTGCTTCCCCTTGGCAGCAGCAGCAGAGCCCTTCTGTGTCTCTGGGGAGCATTCAGCCGTCCAGTCTGTGAAGATTTCCCTCATTGCTCTTCAGAGCTTCCGTTACATCGTGCTCTTCTCACTTCCTTCTCAGCTGTGCTCCCACTCCTGAGCCTTGTTTGTTCTGTTTCCCTCCGCCATTTTTCACCACACACCATATGGCCCTTCCCTGCCTGCCTTAAGCTTGGAACTTCACAGCCTTCTCCAGGCTTCCCCAGGGCAACCTGGGCCCTCTGGACCTGCTGAGCACTCCCTGTCACTAGCAGCCCTGCCATGACGCTTACTTTGAAACCCAACACTGTTCCTAAGGAGACGCAGGACACAGAGTCTTTCAGTAAATTCACGTCAGGGGCTAGTTCTGCCAGTTAACTATGAGCCTAGAGTGTTTTGAACAGGTGGTGATCTTCCAAACACAATATGATCGTGTGTTTAATCTTAGAATCGTGAGAGGCTAGTAGGGCAGATACAGAAAAACACAATTTTACCTATTTTTTTCAACCTCCTCCAGCATCCAATGAGGCAGCCTCCTAGCGCAGAGCATCCTGTATGAACTCTGGAGTCTCGTGGACACAAGTTTGTGTCCCAGCTCTGTGTCTTCCTAGTGGTATTGTACATATGCTTCTCAAGTTCTCTAAACCTTAGTTTCTTCATTTGTGAAACTGAGATAACAATACCTGTCACACAGAGTTATTAGTTGGTATCATGCATTTATTTGTTATCTAGCAATGCATAACAAATCAACTCAAAACTTAGTGCCTTGCAAAAGCAATGTTGTTTATTAGCTTTTGTGGGTTTTGTGGGCCAGGAATTTGCCAGCAGCCAAGCTGAGCTAGTCTGACTCGGCGTCTCCCATGAGACTGAGGCAGACTGGTCAGTGGCTAGAGCTGGGGTCAATTTCAAGTCTTCTTCATTCACAGGTCTTGTTCCTGGGCTGGGAAAACAAACAGCTGGAGCAGGGGCTGGAGCAGCTGTGGCTCCCCAGGCACTTCCCTCTATCCCTTTGGGACCCACCACATGGTCCTTCCACATGTTCCTTCAAGGTCTCTGGATTTCTTATGAGGTAGCTCAGGGCTCCAAAGGCATTTGTCTCACTTGAGAGAGAAACAGATGAAACCATATCATCTTTTCTGGCCTGGCTGGAAAGTCACACAATAGCATCACTTCCATTGCCTTTTATTTGTTAGAAGCAAGTAACTACCACCAGACTGTATTCTAGGGGAGCAGAATTAGACCCCTCCTTTTTTTGAAAGAGTGCTGAAAATTTGTGGACATCCTTTAAAAACACCATAGTGTGGGTAACGCCCAGTCCTCAATAAGTAGCAGCACATTTTTTTATGTATCAGATGAGTTGAAAAATAAGACAAAAAATACCTGTGTGCCCTATCGTTCCTATCTTAACTCTCCACAAACACACGCACCATGAAACAAGGTGAAAGCACTTAGCAATGTAGGCAAAAGGTAAAAAGGAAGCATAAAAAGGGGAGACAAAAATAATGATCGTTGACATTTATTGATCACTTGCTCAGTGGCAAGCCCAGTGTTAAATGCCTTACATACATTATCTATTTTAATCCTCAGAACAATCCCAGGGGTTCATTATTAACCCTCTTTTTTGGAGGAGAATTCTAGAGTCTATCAATGTTAGTGCATTGTCCAGGATTAGACAGTTTTGTAAAGACATAACAAGGAGTGGAACACAGGTGAGCTGACTCCAGAACCCATGTTCCCAACCACTGTGCCCACTACTGAGATCATTTCAGCTGAGACAAGCAGCTGGGAAACCTTTGGCTTAATTTTTCCCTCCCTTGGAAACACCAATTTGAGAGGCAGGGTATCTGAGGGAGCAGGTGGAATAAAACCCAAGAATTCAAAAGTTCTTGAGTCTGGAAAGAGAAATGCCAGGTTGTTGTTGATGGGAAGAGAGCACAAGAAGTAAAAGACTGCCAGACAGCCAGGTAGCAGGGATCCTGGGATGCCTGGCCCCACTCGGCCACTTACTGAACTCTCCCCACGTGCTTAGCAGAGAAGGCCTTGAGCAGTCTAACAAGGGTCTCTTCCACCACCACTGTGCCAGCTTAGCTATCTCAGGCTTGTGCAGTTTAGCACCACCTCCTACTTCTCCTCCCACCAGGAATAATTCAGGGGATTTCCCACAGCCTCTCCTTCAGGATGTAGAAACTACCCCACTTTGAGTTGACAGGTGTCCTGAAACTTTACTGGATGATTAAACAGGAAGAGACTGTTGAACAGGGACTGAGGAAAATCTTGTCATCAGATTCAGTCCTTCTGGTAAGGCCTTGGGTGGGGCACTAAGGGGATGAAGCACAGTTTTCTCCAGGGCCCACAAGAGCATCATGTGGCCCAGACCCTGGACCCAGGCCCATGGAGGTTCTGGCGCAGGGAGAGATGAGCTGTGGTCTCACTCGGGGCTCCTGAGAACTAGAGCAATGGCTCTTGCACTTGGCCACACTTAGGTCCTCACCCCAGCCTCCTCCAGTATCTCATTCCTTGGATGCCTTCTGAGATCCACTCCTGGGTGTCCAGGGCCCTCTCCTCATTTGTTCCTTGCCATCCCTCTTGTCTGAACTTGTTTTAGACTATAGTTGCTCTCAAAGTACTTTCTTCTTTCCTATTCTAGGATAGCCTTCAAAGTATCCCTAATTCAATATATTCAAAGTCCATCATTCAAAAAATGTTTGTGAGGTACATACTATCTGCACACATAGTTCTAGGCACTGGGGATTTTGCAAGAAACAGGATAGGCCACGTCCCTGGCTTCCCTGAGCTTATAGTCCAGGGAGCCTTAACAAAAGGAGAGTTCAGATTTCACACACACACACACACACACACACACACAAAAGCGTAGGTGGGTAGGGGCAGCACAGGAGAAACATTTGAAATAATGTTGGTAATTTTCATTTTACACCTAACTGAAACTACAGCAGCCAGAGTTTGTGACGCATGATGGAAGTGAGATGCCATCTCTAGCACTGAACGACAGCCTGCAGCAAGTCACTTGGCCTTTCAGCCATCCTTCAAGGGCCACCTGTGCAGGCTGGACATTCACCCATACAGACCTTACCTGTGGCAGGAATGTGGTCTGTGCCTGGCTTCTGTCATCACTCCCTGCCTGGACTTTCCAGCCAGAGGATTTGTGGGAGGGGAAAATTGCTCCAATCCACCCAAGATACTTCCTCTTGCCTTGACCTCTCCCCGGTTTGCAATAGTGATCTCATGGACCTTTGCAAGCTCTGTCCACAGATTGCTTCTAGAAGCAGGTGCTTGGCTGGTTGCTATCATGTGGGGCACAAGCCTTGCCAGGGGTTGACGTAGCCTCACTTTAAATTGAAAATGTACATGGCAGGAAGCACCAAATAATTAAACTGTTAAGTAGATAAAAGAGGAGTTTTACATTAAGAACAAGACATTTTAAAAACTGGAATGAAAATTTCACATGAATTTCAAAGTTTAAGAACATAGGAAGTCAAATAAATTTCAGCTTTTTGGCTGGCAGCTTTAGGCTTTGCCCCCCGCCCCACACCACTCCAACCAATTCTACAGGGCATTTACTTTCCCTCTCCTCTGCCCTACATTGTAGATTGGTTTGGAAAGTTCTGGTAAGAGACATGCACTCTGATGGTGCCCTTGCCTTTATGATAACCTCTCCCAAATGCTCTCTAAGAAGGGAGAGGCAGATGGGAGCGAAAGAGGCAGCTTCGCTCAGCTGTTAGCATGCTCTTATAGCAGCAAATCCAACTAGAAGTGGCCCTGAGCAACAAGGACAAATTATTGTCTCTCACAATAAGAGCTTCCAAAGTAAAGAAGCTCCAAGGTTGCTTAAATGAGAAGCTCAAAAATGTCATCAGGGACCAAGATTCTTTCCATTTTCTCTCTCTCTGCCATTCTCAGTTTGTTGATATTTGTTCCTGTAGTATCCAGACAGTCAAGCATCATATACACACACAATGATAAGGGGGGCAGGAAGAGAGGGAGCACTCCTACCTTGAATCCTTTTTAAAAAACGAGAAGAACTTTTCCAGTAGGTTCTGCCACCCTAGCAGATTTCCCCTCCTATCTCACTGGACAGAATCATTGCACAACCTCACAGGCAGGAGGAATAGAATTTCTGGAATTGGCTTATCTAATCCAGATTCTTCCACCTCCTAGAGGTGCTTCTCCCTAAAGAGTGTGGCCACTGATACCTGAGCCAAATCAGGGTTCAGTAAGTAAGGCAGAGTGCAGTGAATGGCTGTCGGCAGCTACGCAGCCACCGGAGCGTGACCTCAACACCCCCATCATCCCCCACCCACCATCACAAAGAAACCTGTGGGAAAGCAGGGTGATTAATGGGGAAAAAACAAACGTCAAGTGGCTCTCTGTTCCTGAGATGAAAGAGCTTTGTTATGCTTTTGTTTTCAATCATCTGGTTTATGCAACACTTCATTAGCCAAATCCATTAAGTTGCTTTCCAAATTTGGAAAAGTTTCGTCAGCTTGGAAGAAAGCAGCGGACCGAGTTCTGCTGAAGCCTGACCTCTTCCACTGAGCAGGTTATGGATATGCCTCCCCACTGAGTGGCTGGGCACACACTTGTATGCCAGGGTCACTGGGAAGTGTAATCAGAAGAACAGAACATGAAAGCTGGGTCTTAGTGCTCATCCACTCTCCTGAATGCTATGCATCTCATTACAAAGAGAAGCTTGTGGAAGAGCAGACAGGAAAGCGCTTGCCCACGGTCAGGCAGCAGAGTGGCAGAGGCAAGAAGGGAGCCCCATGTGGCATTCATCTGTTTTCACAAAGTCTCTTAGCTCCAGCTCGGGCCCACCTGGCCAAAAAGCCTTCTTACAATTCTATAAATACCTTCAAATAACCAGAGTCCCGTATAGCAGACCACAAGAACAGGAAGCGAGGTGGAGAGGCGGATGTGGGGAAGGGAATTGGGATGACCTTCCTGAAATATAAACATTCCTGAAACCTACAGAAAGTGGGCATATCTAATGCTGGAGTTGAATAGAAGGAGCTAGTTCATCTTCTTTAGCTGAAGTGGATAAGTTGCAAGACACCAAAGGAAGGAAAGAAGTGAAGAGAGCATTTAATGATCCAGTTAAAAGTAAATATGATACTAGATCCTAACAGACAAACGTGAGTTTAACTACAAAAAAAGAAACGGCCTTTGTTCTTGCTTCACATTCTCCATAGATCTAAACAAAGCTGCCCAAATATCTCACAGGCTCTAAAAACTTCCTTTCAGAAGTCCTACTTTTTATTATCTCAAGCATATGAAGATACACACATATCACACATTTAAAATAATTGATATATAACACAATAAGAGTTAAGTGGTAGTCAATTTCTTTTCTAATTGAAAATAAATATTTCATAGACATTAACTTAAACATTCACTTCTTTTTTTATATTGCAGTTTTCTGTACGTTTTGTGTTTACATTTTCACCATGTCTCACATGTCGCAAATATTTTAACAGACCCTTGAAAAGATATAAACCCTAGACCCATGCTCACAGCATCAAATGGATAAAATGAGAAACCATGGATCCTTAGACCCTGTGACTCCACAGAGAGGGAGTGGTGGGAGTTGAATTGAGCCAGGCACTCTTAACATCTGTCCCTTACCTTAGCAGTATGCCTAACAGGACTGGTTTGTATCTATGTAATACTTTGTAGCTTACCCAGATCTTTTGTGCATTTGATTTCATTTGGTTCTCTTCAACAGCTTAGGATATAGACACTAAATTAGTTGTATTGATAAGAAAATTTTCATGTAAAGTGATTAACTTGTTCAGTGTCATGCAACCAGTAAGTGAAGAAACCGAAGTTTAGAGGTCTTACCGCTCTAAATAATCATCTGCCTTGGATCACAACAAGCTGCCTTCAACTCTTTGTTGATAAATATCTTCTGAGTTTTCTCCTTCATGACTGAGAAGGAATGAGCCATCTCAAGGTCTGAACCCTTTGGATAAGTTGCACTGGAGGAGGAAGCCTGAAAGAGAGATGTCACAATGCCTGGGATGACGAGCAGGCCCACTAAGGATAAAGGAGGATTCTGTCTTGGTTCATTTGAGCAGCTATAACAAAATACTACAGGGTGGGTAATATATAAACAATAGAAATTTATTTTTCTTGGTTCTGGAAGCTGAGAAGTCCAGGATCAAGACACATTAGCATTAGCGACTGGTGAGGGCTGCTCTCTGCTCCCGATAGTGCCTTGTTGCTACATCCTCCAGTGGGGAGGCCCTGTCTTGAGGGTGCTAATTGCATTCATGAGGGCAGAGCCCTTGTGACTTAATTACTTCCCAAAGGCCATACCTCTTAATATTATTGTATTGGGGATTAAATTTCAAAGTGAATTTTGGAAGGGACACCATCAAATAACAGTAACTCCTAATATAAACCAAAGAAAACACCCTCTTCTGGGTGGTATTTTTAACATGCCAATAGCTGAGTGGTTAGAAACTCAACTCAACACTCTGACCCAAGGCTTGAACCCCAGGAAGGATGAAGTTATTTAAGAGGGCTGATCTAAGAGAGCTCTTGAGGTAATCAACCTGTTTAATGTAATGGCTATGTGGGCTCCTAAAAGCTGTAAGGCCTGTGTCTGTGACAGTGTCTTGTCACATAATAGGCACCCCATCCATGTCTGTGCTCACCTCTTTGCTTGGTCAACCCTCATTAATGACTCCTAAGTTATCTTTCCAATCCCCATCCCTTGATCAGATTGAATTGTGCATGTGATATGCCAATTAGAAATCCAAAGCGGGGTTATATGCATTTCAAGTGATTGTGCTGGTGTACTCTTTCAATCAGAACTTCCTTTTAAAACATTGGTTCATCAAGTTCTCTTTTGAAGGACAATTCATTATATTAATAGTGCTAATCCTGATATTGTAAATCACATACTTGACATAGCATTGTTTATAGTCAGGCGCACTTCTTTCGAAAGCCTGGTGATATCATAGGAAACCAAATATTCCTCCCTTATCACTTCCCATGCAGGCATTCTTTCCTGCACTCTAGAAATGATATTACGTAGTTTTTAGTAAATGGTAGCAGGGTGGGGGAGCTGCCATTGCGAGGTTGACTTCCCACCACATTTGGAATAAAATCCAAAATCCAAATCTTTTCCACAGCCCCTGCCAACCTCTCCAACCTCTCCAATCTCATTTTCTATTCGATCTTTTTGTTGTTGTTGTTGTTGTCGTTTTTGTTACAGGGTCTCATTCTGTCACCCAGACTGGCATGCAGCGGCAAGATCATAGCTCACTGCAGCCTCAACTTCCCAAGTTCAAGCAGTCCTCCCGCCTCATCTCAGCCTCCCAAGTAGCTGAGACTACAGGCATGTGCTACCACGGCCAGCTAATTTTTGTATTTTTTGTAGAAATGGGGTCTCAATATGATACCCAAGCTGGTCTCGAACTCCTGGACTCAAGGGATCTTCCTGCCTCAGCTTCCCAAAGTGCTGGGATTACAGGTGTGAGCCACCACACCCAGCCCCAATCTCATTTTCTAATACTCTCCTTCCCCTCAATATTCCAGCCACATGACCTGTCTTTTAATTCTTTGAACACTCAAGTCTCTTCTTACCACAGTGTCTCAAAGTACAGTGTATACACCTCCTAGAAAGATTTTTCACAACTGATTCCTCCATCCTCAGGTCTTGTTTTAATGTGACCTCCTTCCTTGACCACAAAAGTACAGTAGGTTTGCCCCTCCACACTTTGCCTCTTATTATCCAGTTTTTATCCTTTGAAGCACTTATTCAAATTTATAATTGAATATTTTGTCACCTTCTCTGTCTTTTTCAGACTATAAACTCCTGAGAGCAGAGATGTTTGTCTTGTTCATGATGGCGTCTCTAGTGTCTATCACAGAGCATAGCACCAAGTAGGACCTCAACAAACATTTTGTGTTTTTTTGAGACAGCATCTCACTCCATCGTCCAAGCTGGAGTCCAGTGGCACAATCTCGGCTCACTGCAACCTCCACCTCCTGGGTTTAAGCAGTTCTCATGCCTCAGCCTCCTGAGTAGTAGTTAATAAATATATTTTGAATGAATGAATGAACAAATGCTTTAAGAGAGAGTTTTGCTCTCTGACTTTCTTTCCTATTTACCCATTTCAGATTCTTCCTGGAGACTGAGGAGCATTGTCTTCTATTCAGAGGAGTCTTCTAGGGAATAGAGATAAATTAGTTTGGTGGGGGTAGTGGGAGGGTAGTTGGGTAGTTGGCTCCTACCTACAGGATAAGGTATGAAATGTACCAAGAATGAAGAAAAATGTGTAGAATGTAGGTTGGAGGTCATGGTGAATTCAAGAACTCAGTTCCAGGGAGTAGAAATCTATCCTTACAATCTAAAGGAACTACTCATTTTGGAGCTGTCCATAGCTTTGTAGGTGAAAGATTAGAACCCCTATCAAATGTAGGTCATATGCCATCCCAGGGTAAGACTTATCATGGGTTTTATCATTTTGAAAAGATTACTTAGGACTTGCCTAGCAGAAGAGAGTTCCTGGGTCCTTCAGGAGGAGAAGATGCTACAGACCAGAAACTGACTTTCCCATACTCCTTAGTCTATCCGAGCCCAAAGCAGGGTACCAAGCAGCCCCCTGTGGCATTCGCTGGGTGTTGCTGATGATGACCTTATTTAGAGAGCATGATTGGGGAGATTGTCCCCTAGTCTGATTTTAACTTTCCATGGAATTCTAACATGGTAGTGTTCACTAACTTTCCATGGAATTCTAACACAAGATGTTCCACTACCAAATGTCCCAAATAAACCTCAGCTCAGCACATGTAGACAGAAGAAAGCTGCCACCCTACCACAATTTACTTTCCAAGACTCCTATTTTCTCTTCCTTCCTTCCTTCCCACCCTCCCTCCCTCCTTTCTTTCTTTTCTTTCTTTTCTTTTTCTTTCAATCTTTCTTTCTTTTTTTTTTCCCTTCCCCTCCCCTCCCCTCCCCTCCCCTCCCCTTCCCTTCCCTTCCCTTACCTTTCTATTTGAGACCAGGTCTGCTTGGTCACCCAGGCTGTAGTTTGGTGGTGTCATTAGAATTCACTGCAGTCTCAAACTCCTGGGCTCAAGTCATCTGCCCACCTCAGCCTCCCAAGTGGCTGGGACTACAGTTGCTCACCACCATACCCGGCTACTTTTTTTTTCTCTGAAATGGGGTTCTAAGCGTGTTGCCCAGGCTGGCCTCAGACTCAGATTCCTATTCTCAATGGTTTTAGGCACTGCATAATTGTCTGGCAGTGATATCACTGGGCTCTGGGGTTTCTAGCAGTGCTGAGGGAATATTCACACAACTTAACCCACTCCCTAATCCATATCACTGTCCCATAGTAGGCTAGCAATTCATTGTTATCACAGATCTTCTGCCTAAAGATCCTAGCTCTTCCATATCTAGACCTATTACAGGTAAGATTGATGAATAAATTCTTCATTAATCTCTTACCTGTCATACTAACCTGTGATCTTGTAGAAATTACTTCAACTCTAGATGCTTCAGTCTCCTTATCTGTAAAATAGGGATAATATTAGCATCTACCCCTCAGGATTAATTACTAAATGAGCTATTATATAGAAAGCATATAGATGTGTTTAATAATAATTAGTCCTCAATAAATGTTAGCTGATTACAACTAGTAGTATTGTATCATTTTTTCACAGTGAGCTCCTAGAAGGGAAAGAATTGAACTCATCCATTCCTATGTCTTAGGGGCCTGATCCACACTGGACATACTGAAGGGCTCAACATATATATGTTGAATTGGATTAAACTCCCTTGACATTTATTGTCTGCTCCATTCATATGCTGCTTTTCGCCTAGTTGCTTTCTCTAACTTTTAAATGATTTTAGCAAATCATTTAACTCCAATTGAGCTGTTTTTTCCTAGAAGTACAGGATAGCTCATTCACCTTTGTATGCCCTACACCATCTGGCTCATAGTAGGTGCTTAGTAACTCTTCACAGCCTTAAACTGACTACATTCCTGAATCTTGATAACAAGGATTCTATCATACAGAAAATGTATAAGAGCAGCTGGCATACATGCATTTTTTTCTCCATTAATACTACAACTTAGCAGTGGGAGGAGATGTCTAAAGCATCAAGGCACCAAATTGGGATTGACATACAGTGGTGGGGTTGGGGAGGGATTGCCTAAAAGCTGGACTGTACAGTAGACTATATGTTCCTTGTGGGCAAAGACCATGTTTCCTTCTTTCTCAAGCACCTTGCCTGACATACTCTATGCACTCAATGACTGTCAGTCCCATTAATGATTTTATTCATGTTTGAAATCCCAACACAGGCAGCTCTCATTGCTCCCTAGTGTCAGATATGTGCTTGCCAGCATGCCCCTACACCTGAACAGTGTTCATTTCTCACCCTACTCTCAGTATTACACACTCTCCATCCCTGGCTAGTGTCACATGCATCCGTGTGAAGAGACCACCAAACAGGTTTTGTGTGAGCAACAAGGCTGTTTATTTCACCTGGGTGCAGGCGGGCTGAGTCTGAAAAGAGAGTCAGCAAAGGGTGGTGGGATTATCATTAGTTCTTACAGGTTTTGGGATAGGCGGTGGAGTTAGGAGCAATGTTTTGCTGGCGGGGGGTGGATCTCACAAAGTACATTCTCAAGAGTGGGGAGAATTAGAAAGAACCTTCTTAAGGGTGGGGGAGATTATAAAGTACATTGATCAGTTAGGGTTGGCAGAAACAAATTACAATGGTGGAATGTCATCAGTTAAGGTTACTTCCACTTCTTTTGTGGATCTTCAGTTGCTTCAGGCCATCTGGATGTATATATGCCGGTCACAGGAGATATGATGCCTTAACTTGGGCTCAGAGACCTGACAGCTTGATCCTTACCTCAATCTCAAGTTGGCAAGATAAGTGTCACACTTTGAAATCATGTTTGTGCAAAAATTGCTGCAATCAACTAATGCCTATCTGACTTGAATCTCTTCTTGGTATACAGAAAATCATCAACAATGAATCCTGTCCCCTGGATTCATTGGAAGACATCTTTCTTTGTTACCTATTGAATATATTCTCTTTTTGAAACAGCTCAATCTTAGGAAATAGTTTTCCCATCAGTAGCAGGTCTTTGAAGAACATTAGCAGAGAAGACTCTTCAGGAGACAGACCAGCCAGAAGTGCTTGTCAAACATGGCTGCCTTCTTTCTCTTTTCATATGTGAGAAAGGAAGTTTTTAAACTTGGTGCTATGGTTTGGATGTTTGTTGCTTCCAAACGTCATACTAAAATTTGAACATCGATATTAAAAGTGGAACCTAATGGAAGGTGTTTTGGTCATGGGGATGGATCCCTCATGTATAGAGCAATGCCCTCCCTAGGAGGTGAGTGAGTTCTCACTCTATTAGTTCCCATGAGAGCTGGTTGTTAAAAAGAGCCTGGCAGCATCAACCTTTCTTTTGCTTCCTCTCTCACCATGTGATTTCTGCATATGCTGGTACCCTTTCACTTTCCACCATGAGTGGAAGCCCCCTGGGGCCCTCACTAGATGCAAATGCCCAATCTTGAGCTCTATAGCCATCAGAATTGTGATCCAAATAAACCTTTTTTCTTTATAAACTACCTAGTTTCTGATATTCCTTTACAGCAACACAAAATGGACCAAGACACTCAGCTTCCCGGGCAACATCAACTTTCCAAAGTCTGTGTAAGATAATTTGGGTAGCAAATGATAGAAGATCTGACCAAGAGTAGCTTAAACAATAAGGACATTTATTATTGTGCATAACATGAAGTGTGGAGATACAGCAATTTCAAGGTCGATTAATTCACTGACATGATACAGTATAGATCTAGCTCAGTTATTCTGCAGTTTTCCTCCACAATCTCAAGATCTGCTGTGGGTCAGGTTTCATATGCTATCAACAATTTTCAGAGGCAGAAAAAGAGAATGTCCCAATCTTGTGTCCCTCCACCAGATGTCCCCTTATCTTTCCTTGTCAAGAATCAGCATAATCTATCCCTGATTAAACAATCACCAGACAAAGAAAGGCCACCATAAATTTGCCTAAACCAATGAAGATTCACCTTACCATCTATGATTGGGTAGAGACTAAATTCTTAGAAAGAACATGACCCCTCAGAGGAGGGTTACTAAAATCAGGGTTTTGATAGCAAGGTAGAAAGGGGGAAATAACTCCCTGGTGGGCAACCAACAGTGTCTGCAACAGAGAAGGTTGGACACGTTGACCTCTAAGTAGTAGGTAATGAGTAAAATTACTCAATTTTATGCTTAGGAGAATCAAGCCAATGTAAGACAAGGACCCTTCTTACTCAGAGCTACAATCTGGTTTCAGAGATAAAGCCTTTTCAAAAGCATTAGCTCAAGATGATTTTACAATCATTACCCATATAGGCTGCAATAGAAGCAAAGCACTACCAAAATCTTCTAGTATAGAAAATGTTCAAGTAGGCTCACTAATGCAAAGCAAACAAAATCTTCTTGTAATGCTAGGTCACAAGGTTTGTACACATCCTAACCCAGATAAATATCAAGAGTGAAATCGTAATATTTGGCCTCAATTTCAGTCTCTGTTACAAAATTGACCAATGCCTTCCTCTGGAGAATACAATACCTTTTTTTTTTTTTTTTTTTTTTTTTTTTAAATGGACCAAAACACACAATTCACAACTTCCCTGGAGACTCTGCTAAGGTTTTATAAAGATTTAGTTTTTTCCTTTCTTTTCTTTTCTTTCTTTTTTTTTTTTTTTTAACATGAAAACATCTAAGTCCTCGTGAAAGAAATAGAAAAACAGGTAGGAGAACTGTTTGACCCTGCAGACATGCCAATAAGTTTCCCTTGCCAAGATTTCTATTAAACACAAAATTTGATTATCAAATTGTTGCTACATTTGTGACTCATTATTCATTTACTTAACCTTAGTTTGGCCATTCTCTCTCCCATTCATGTTCTCTGAGGTCTGGCAGGACCAGAGGTGCTAAAACCTCAGGTCTCCACTGCTTAGTATTCTCAGAATGGCCAAAAGGGAGTCATTTGGGCTGAATTATGTTCCCCCTAAGAGTCACATGTTGATGATCTAACTACTGGGACCTCAGAATGTGGCTGTATTTGGAGCTAGGGTCCTTTAAAAGGTGATCGAGTTAAAATGCGGTCATTAGGGTGGGCCCTAATCCATTTTGACTATTGTACTTATAAGAAGAAGAAATTTGGACACAAAAAGAGATACCAGGGGCACACAAAGGAGAGACCATCTGAGGACATAGCGAGAAGGCAATGATCTGCAAGTCAAGAAGAGATGCCTCAGGAGAAATCAAACCTGAAGACACCTTGATTTTGGACTTCCATCCTGCAGTACTGTAAGATAATTCCTGTTGTTTAAGCCAACCGGGCTGTGTATTTTGTTATGGCAGCTCCAGAAAATGAACACAGGGAGCAAAGGGGCATAACCTCAGGGAGCGTCCTTTGATTTCTCTACTTCCTCCACCCCAGGAAGTCTTCGCTATTGAGTCCTACCTTTACACTGCAGCTGGCCTTCCGCCAGCTGCGGAGCCCTCCACCCATGATGAATGCAAACTGACACTCAGATTCCTCAGCGATGAGCACTGAACACTGTCCACATTACACAATCTCTTCCTTCCCTGACTCTGCTTCTCTCCAGAGAAGACTAGGGTGTGTTCTGGACTCAGGCCACAGGCGCAAATTTTCCCTAGAAGAGCCTGCAAAAGAAGCAGTAAGTCACGGAGCTGCAGTTAAGTTACAAGAAAACTCACCTGAAAAAACAGCCAGGAGTTTTCACAGGGCAGGCCAATTACCAAAAGCATATCTCCACTGTGTGTTGTCTTAAGAGAATGAGGCTCCTGTCCATCAACAAGAGCTGGCTGGAAGCAGAGGGATCAGGTAAGTAAACCTTCAGGAGGACTGAGTTTCAAATGTGGGTCCCTGCCAGACAGGGATTGTATGTCCTCAAGTAGATGTCCCTCCCCGTGACCCACAATATCAGCAGTGTGTAGCCCTTTTCCAGGCAGGAGAAGTGGAAATACCCATGTATAGTTAGGAACTGGGGATTACTATGAGAGAAGGGAGGAAGAAACACAGTGTCTAAAAATTAGCAGACTACCAAACTTAAAAGTCCTACTTCATCATTTATTTGCTAACTACACAGCTTGAACACATTTTTCAACATCTCTAAACCACCATCCACTCATTTTAAAAAATGGGAATACTAGTAGCTATCTCAACAAACTGTTGGGTGGAGTTAAATAAGATATTATAGTAAAGTTAGCAGATTATAGGGTATATAGGCAAGTGAATAGCAGCAGCAACAACAGCAATAGGGATGGTAGTTATTAATAAAACGAACGACCAAGCAGGATTTCACATTTCAAGAGCTCTGACACAGGACTGAGCTCTGCACTTCTTGGTGATAATAGAAGTAGAAAGGAGGAAGTCGAGATGTGCGTGAGGAAGCTGGGCCAGGTCAGAAGGTCCTTCTGGAGTGGAGGAATGTTGAGTGGAGCCAGGGTTAGATAAGATCTTGAGATAGAGGGAGAGGTTGTAGGGAAACCTTCCTATGGTACGGAAGTTTCTGTCCTCTTTTAGCTTAGTATGTTAATGAAATGAGTTAATGCTCTCCCCACTAGAAACAGTCAAGTTACTTCATCTCAGAAATAATCTCCCCCAGGAACTATCACACTTAGAATCATAACAACAAAACTACCTCAGACACATCCCAGGGCAATAGTCCAAGGGACAGAACTCTCAAAAGTTCTAGAGCCTGCTATTTTGAGTAGATTGAAAAGTAGGAGCCCCTCTAAATGAGGTCAAAAATCAGGACCCATGTCTCAGAGCTCTTCTAGCCAAGAAAGTCCATCTGGAAAGCAAGCTACCCAGAGAAACCAAGCCACCCAGACACACCCTGACCAGCCTAGCATCAGCAGTGTGCTTGGTTGCTTCTTAGACTGAAAGCTGGACTAGGGAGACAAGTGCTAGAAAATGAAGCATAAAGCATGAAGGTTACTTTTTTCTCCATTAACAGAACATTCACACAGTCCCTAGTGTCTATAAAAGTTAGCTGCTGTCAGTAAATAAATGATTATCTAACAACAAAAAAAAAATTACAGTGAAACCATTTACTAGGGAAAAAATTCAAATTTGAACCTCATTATAAATCTGTATAAAATTATCTCCATATGGGTTAAGGATTTAATATTTCTATAAAGGAAGAAAAGGAAGAGGAGGAGGAGGAAAAGGAAGAGGAGGGGCAGGAGGAGGGAGAGAGGCAGAAACAAGCTAGAAGAGAACATAAGTGTACATTTAACCTATCTTGGGGTGCTGTGGCAATTTTAAAATATGGCCACAGATTCCATGCTATACTTCCCATGACACACACTTGAATGTGAGTAGGCTTGAGATTGCTCTCACCAACAGAGTAGCTGATGTCCAAGGCTTTGTCATAAAAGGGCTTACAGCTTCCTCTTTGTTTCCTAGAATACTTGCTTTTGCAGCTGTGGGTTACCATGTAAAGGTTCTAACTACCCCAAGATCACTGGATGAGCCGCATGCAAGCACTTTATTGGACATCTCTGCTGAGCCTAGCCTTCCAGCCATTCTCACCAAGGCTCCAGACACATGAATTACACCATCTTGGACTCTCCAAACCAGCCCATCCACCAGCTAATTAACATTGAATGACTTCTGTCAACACCATGCATAATGCAGAAAACCTACCAGCTGAACCCTGCCCAAATCCATGACCTATGAAAAATTATAAAATACAATAAAATGGTTGTTTTAAGCTATTAAGTGTTGAGGTCACTTGATATGCAGTGACAGAGAAAATTGGACTGGTAGTGAAGGACCTTCTAAGCAAAAAAGTTCATTAGGAAGCCAAGGAAAGAATAATAGATTTGAAATTGTAAACTGCTCTATGTCAAAAGTAATCATCACATACAAAATTAAAAGGCAATGACAAACTTGAAAAACATCCTTGTAACACATCTAACAAACAAGAAGAAAAGCACAATAGGAAAAAAATGTACAAATAACAAAAAGCAGTTATCAGAAAAAAATTAAAAAGACAAAAAAGAGAAATGCTATTTAATTTTTAGTGGCAATTACTGGTAAAATAAATATAAATAAGATAATATGACACCTATTTGGCTTCAAATTTGTGAAGATGTTTTTAATTGATAACATTCAATACCTGCAAGACTGCAGTGTAGCAGGTTATTTACAGTGTAGTAGTGTTATTTACATACCACTGGTGGGAATGTAAATTGGTAATCTTTCTGGAGAATAATCCAATTATATAAATCAAAAGCCTTAAATGCCTTTTGCTCAAGTAATCCCAGTTCTAAAAATTGATGAGACATGTGGCCAAACATTTCTTACATTCTCATCACAGCACTATTTATAATACTGAGAAGTCATAAACAACAAACCATATAACAGTAGAACTGTTCCTAAATTTCACATAATGGAATACAATGAAGCTATCAAAAGTCATGCTCTCTCCGAAATATTCATTGCCAAGGGAATACATTCATGATATAATTAAAGTGAAAAAAAGTGGTTAACCATATGCAAAAGGAATAACCAGTGTCATTCACATACATGATAGACAGACTTAAAAAATGAATGGAAGGAACACACTAAAATATTAATGGTAGTCTCTGAAAAAAGGGTTTAAGTATTATTTCCTTCTTTCTCTTTGCCTGTGTTTTCCTAATTTTCCAACAGGAAACTATATTAATTTTATAATCAGAAAAGCAGTTTTCATTTAAGCAAATTTTTTTTGAGTTTCACAGTACTCCAACACACTTGAACACAGGATTTCAAGCACTAAAGTTTTCCCAGAAGCCAGGAGTGCTCCCTCAAGCGACAAGCTGTGGTCTGTTTTAAACATGTCTAACTTCTAAGCCATGCTGCATAGATCCCCAAGCTCCAACATTATCTCTCTATTATCCCTCCCTTTTTCCCACCATACCTCCTGAACACATCACCACACACAAGTAAAGATTCTTATTCCTTCAATGACCTCCTGTTAGCATAGAAATCACAAAAAGTCATCCTTAGGCCAAATGGGGTCTATAGATCTCTTTTCTTTGATGCCCCTTTCCAAAATGTGTTGATTTTCTTTTCACTAGTTGTCAGTATTAAAAAATGAAGAGAGATTTTCACCTCCAGGAAGATGGAATGGACATACTCTTTCCCTATTCCTCTCACTGAGGGCAACTAAAAATCCTGGGCATTATTTATAAAACACAAATGGCTCCAAAATGTAAAGAGAAGAAGCTAGATTAGATAGAGACTTAGGACCTGAGAAACAGCAAATTAGTGAGTTCCATGGGTTTTCTTTTTGACTCATACATCCCAGACTTAGAACTGAAGAAGCCCACAACCCAGAAACACCAACTGGAGCAGACAAAAATAGTGCCAAGAAAAGTGTGCCATCCCTAGCCAGAAAAACAGGAAAAAAGCAACCTAGCAAAACAGAAAACTTTCAGACAATAACTGCTCTATTCCAACCAAACACTAGAGGAGTGGTGGGGGGAAATGTGGCTCCACTTCACTCACAACAGCAAAGCCCACTACGGAACTTAAACTTCCACAATCAAGAGGCTATATCACAAGTCACTCCAACTACCTGACCGGGGTGGTGTCAGTGAAAGACAAGGAATGAGGTAGGACTTTCATCTACTATGACCTTCCCCAACATGGGGAGCCTGACCACTATGTAGCAGTAACGAGGCACATCTCTCATTCTCCAACGGGAAGGTACGAGAGGAGGCCTCACAGGGTATAAGAACTTTCACTCCTAGCCAGCAGTAATGAAGACGCCCCCACCACTGGAGTCCCCATCCCACCAGTAGTAATAAGGAGTTTTTTGAACCCTCACCACCTGTCAACGAAGGTCAAGTGGTAAGCCTGGACTTCTACCCCAACCTGAAAGTTGTAAGGTGGCAGGCCCCTCTTACCCTGCGGGAATGGTGTCAGAGGAGACCAGCTAAAAGAGTAGATTTACAGAAGATTTAGAGCCTAATAACATAAATGTAAAATGTAGAGGTTTCAATAAAAAGTTAGTCATCATCCCAAGAACCAGGAAGCTGCTCTCAAACTAATGAAAGAAGTCATATGCTAGGTGCCAATACTGAGATAACAGAGATATTAAATTTATCTAACAGAGATTTTAAGGCAGCCCATGATGAAAACACTTCAACAAGCAGTTATAAACATGTTTGAAACAAATAGAAAAATTGCCTCAGGAAATAAATGTAAAATGTCAGCAGGAAAATGGAAGATTAAAAAAAAAAAAAAAAAAAGAACAAAGTAGAAAATTTAAAACTAAAGGATTGTTTTGTTTTGTTTTGTTTTGTTTTGAGGCAGGGTCTCACTTTGTTGCCCAGGCTGGAGTGCAGAGGTGTGATCACAGCTTACTGAAGCCTTGATCTCCTGGGCTCAAAAGATCCTCTGCCTCAGCCTCTAGAGTAGCTGGGATTACAGGTATGTGCCACCATGACTGGCGAATTGTTTTATTTT
Organism: Papio anubis; assembly: GCF_008728515.1. Lineage (NCBI taxonomy): Eukaryota > Metazoa > Chordata > Mammalia > Primates > Cercopithecidae > Papio > Papio anubis. The sequence goes on along the minus strand of NC_044976.1, from coordinate 192,072,056 downwards.
TTTTCTTTTGCAGAGATGGGGATCTCACTGTGTTGACCAGGCTGGTTTCGAACTCCTGGCCTCAAGCCATTTCCCACATCTCGGCCTCCCAAAGTGCTTGGATTACAGGTGTGAGCCACTTTGTGCAGCGCAGAACTAAAAGGTATTAGCTTTTAAATCCAAATGTAAAAGCTCAATATATGGACTTCTATTAGTTCTTATTGCCGCCGTGACTAATTACCACAAATATAGTCGGTTAAAACAACACAAATTTATTATCTTATAGCTCTGGAGGTCAGAATTCTGAAATGGGTTTTGCTGGGCTAAAATCAAGATGAGTCAGGACTGTGTTATCTCATAGAAGCTCTAGTGAAGAATCTGTTTCCTTGTCTTTTCTAGTTTCCTGAATCTACTTGCCTTCGTTGGCTTGTGGGTTCCTTCCATCTTCAAAGGCAGTAATGACCTGTCATGTTTTCTCACATTGTATCAGTCTGACAAAGACTGTTCTGCCCCTCACACTCACTTATAAGGACCTTTGTAATTATATTTGGCTCACCAGGATAATCTTTCCATCTCAAGAGTCTTAATTTAATCACACGTATAAAGTCCTTTTTTCCATGAAAGGTCATATATTCATATGTTCCAGGGTAGGGATGTAGACATCTTTGAGAGGCCATAGTTCTACCTACAGTAGTCTGCTCCCAGAGATTCATGTCTGTTCCACAAGTAAAATACATTTGCCACACCCCAAAGTCCCCAAAAGTCTCAATCCATTACAGCATCAACTCAGAGTTCAAATTCTCATCTAAATCTCATCAGCTTAGAGGCCCCAAATCTCTTCTTCTATGTCATTTAAATATATATGGGTAGGACTCTGAGTATGATCAGCTTGGAGTAAAATTCCTCTGCATCTAGGATCTATAAAACTGAAAACAAAAACAGGGCCAGGTGCAGTGGCTCATACCTGTAATCTCAACACTTTGGGAGGCCATGGCAGAAGGATCACTTGAGCTCAAGAGTCTGAGGTTACAGTGAGATATGATCTCCACCCCAGCCTAGGTGACACAGTGAGATCCCATCTCTAAAAAACAAAGCAAAACAAAATATCTGTTTTCAAAATACAATAATGGGATGATGGGACTGCCGTAATACACCAATTGTAGACATTTCCATTCAAAAGGAAAAATGAAAGAAAGGAGTCACAAGTCCCAAAAGTTATTTGGGACTTGTTATTGCTGGAACTTTTGGGAAATGCAGCGAGACAAATTTTTAGGCTTCAAGGCCTCTATGGCACAAAGCTCTATCCTCTGAGCTCACAGTACCACCCTTGGAGTCATCCTTTCTTTTCCATGAAAGGCAGTGCTTGTTTGCAGCTGCATAGTTCTATCAGCCTGTTTCTTATCTGTAGAATTTTAGGGATTGGACAGCCCTATAGATCTTAAAATTGAATTAGTAGCTTTTTTAAAAAGAAAAAAATTTCCAAGCATATATGATATCACTGGAGAATTGTATCAAACATTTAAAGAAGAACTAAAAACTAATCTATACAATCTCTTCCAGAAAATAGAAGAGGAGGGAACATTTTCCAATTTATTTTATGTACCTAGTTTTGCCTAGACACCAAAACCAGACAAAGACAGTACAAAAGAAAGAAAGTTATAGACAAATATCCCTCCGAAATATAGATGCCAAAATCCCTAACAAAATATTAGCAAATAGAATTAGCAATATATGAAAAAGAATTATAAACTATGACCAAGTGAAGTTTTTCCAGAGATGCAAGCCTGCCTAGTTTATTATTTGAATATTAATCAATGAAATCTACCATACTAACAGGCTAAAAAGAAAAAAAATCACATAATCATATCAATCAATGCAAAAAATTTATTTGACAGAGTTCAACACTTATTCATGATAAAACCTCAAAAGAAAACAGCAATAGAGGGTAACTTCCTCAACTTGATAATGAGCATCTACAAAAAAACTGTAGCTAACGTTGTACCTAATGGTGAGAGACTGAGTACTTTCCCCCTAAGATGAAGAACAAGTCAGGAAGTTCACTCTCACAACACTTATTCACCATGGTACTAAACATTCTCGCCATCGTAATAAGGCAAGAAAAGGAAATAAAAGACATGCAAATCAGAAATAAACAAACAAATAAATAAAACTATATCTTTTAGAAGAGGACATGATTGTCTATGGCTGTACCACCCTGAATGTCTGATCTCAGAAGCTAAAGAGGGTTGTGCCTGGTTAGTACTTGGATGGGAGTCAAGGACATGATTGTCATAGAAAATCCCAAGAAGTCTAAAAACAAATATGTCAGAACTGCAAGTGAGTTTGGCAAGGTCTCAGGATTCCAAATAAACATGCAAAAACCAATTGTATTTCTAGACACTAGCAATAAGCATGTGGACTCTAAAATTAAAAGTATAGTATCATTTATAATTGCACAAAAAATGAAATAGATAAAACTCTAAGAAAACATTTATAGGAATTGTATTTGGAAAACTACACAATGCTGATAAAAGATATCAAAGAAGACCTAAATAAATGGAATTGGCAAAGGGATGGACTCACATATTAATGAAACAGAATGGAGAACCCAGAAGGAGACCCACTCAAAGATGCCCAGTATATTTTTGATAAATGTCCTAAAGCAATTCAGTGGAGTAAAGACTTTCAACCAGTGATTCTGAAGTAAATGAACATCTGTAAGGAAAAAAAAAAATGACACTCTGCCTACCTTACATAAAAATTTGCTCAAATGGATCTTGAACTTAAACGTAAAATGTAAAACTATAAAACTATTAAAAACATAGAAAATCTTCAGAAATTAAGACTTGATGAAAAGTTTTAGACTTGATAACAAAAGCCAAGAAAAAGGAAAAGTTAATAAACTGACTTCATCACAATTTTTTTAAATTTGCTTTCCCATAAACTCTGTTAAGGGAATAAAAAGACAAGTTACAGAGTGGTAGAAAAAATTTACAAATCACACATCTGACCAAAGATGAGCACCTAGAATACATTTTTAAAACTCTCAAAGCCAAAATAATTCAATTAGAAATAGCTCACACATGTAATCCCAGCACTTTGGGAGGCCGAGGTAGGCTGATTGCTTGAGCCCAGGAGTTTGAGACCAGCCTGAGTAACACGACAAACCCTGTTTCTACAAAAAATTCAAAAAACAAAAATTAACCAGGCATGGTGGCACATGCCTATAGTCCCAGCTACTCAGGAGACTGAGGTGGGAGAATCATCTGAGCCCAGGAGATCAAGACTGCAGTGAGCCATGATCATGCCACCGCACTCCAGTCTGAGCAGTGGAGTAAGACCCTGTTTCAAAAAACAAACAAACAAAAACAGTTTTCTCCTACTATACTCTCAACACTGATCCCTTCTGGTTATCAAGATGTCGGGGGTAGGTTTTCTCCACACACCAAGCAATTCTTCAGTCCTATGATTCAATTCAATTCTGACCACAATCTACCTGGACATAACATCAGATTCCACAAGTTAAGGACTAGGTCCTACAGGACTGCCCACATTTCAGATGCCAATTGCTAGTCCAAGGTTGTTTTTCTGTGCTTCTGACTGACTGATTATAAATCAGAGGTTCCCGCAACCTCCCGGCAGATTCCATCATTTGCTAAAATGGCCCGCAAAACTCAGGGAGACACTTTACTTACATTTACCCAGTGATTATAAAAGGATTCAATTGAGGAACAGCCAGATGGAAGAGATGTATAGAGCAGGATATGGGGCAAGGAGCGTGGAGCTTCTAAGCACTCTCTGGGCATGCCACCCTCCTGGCATCCCCACATATTCAGCAAACTAGGAATTCTGTGAATTCTGTCCTTTTTGGTATTATGGAAGTTCAATATGAAGACATGATTAATTAAATCCTTCTCAATTGGTGATAAACTCAACCTCCAGCTCCTTTCCTTTCCTCAGAGGTTGGGAGGATGGGGCTAAAAGTTCCAATCCTCTAATCACAGGGTTAGTTCCTTTGTCACCCAGCTCCCATCCTAATGATATCAAGAGCCCCTAGCCATCAGCTGTCTTATTAGCATACAACAAGACACGTCACTTTGGAGAGTCCAAGCATTTTAGGAGCTGTGTGCTAGGAAAGGAGGAGAAAGACCAAATACATATTTCTTACTGTAAATCACAATGTCGAACTTACTATTGGGGGAAACTGGGTAAGGGTATAAGGCACCTGTCTGTATTACTTCTTACAACTGCATGTGACTCTACAATCTTCTCAAAATAAAAAGTTTGATTTTAAAACGTTTAATGTGGTTTCACATAAAAATCTAGATCTCTACCTTCTCTGAAAAAAACTGCAAGATCTGACCCACTTCCAAACATGGCTAAAATGTGCTGGAGAGGAGCAGCAGTTGTACTTCAAGCCTGCCCAGTTATCCCATGCGCCAGGTCATCCCAGTCCTCACCATTCCCTATTGTCTATCAGCTAGGCTCAGGTTTCTTTGCTATCTATCATGCAGCTTGCCCTGCTATTTCTCTTACATCCACTCAGAATCCCCTCCCTGAACCCCATGGGCATTTGAGTTTTCCACTTTTGTAGAGTCAAATTTCTTATGCCAGTAAAGCAGAGCTAAGTCATGCTGAGGAGTTAGCTCATAAAACATCTAACACCTTATGCCTAAAAATGCATACCTGAGACATAATAGAGTGGAAATCCTTACAATTCAGAAAGAACTGAGTTATAATCATGGTTTTCCTGCCTAACTTGAGCAAACTACTTGAATTTCCACACTTTATAAAATGGTAACAATAATACGTAACTCAATCCAACCAAAACACCCACCACCATAGAGAAGGTGCTCATTAATATGTTTTCTTCCCAAAGCAGGATGCCTCTCTCTTATTGCTGTGATTTCCGCCTTAGTAACCAACACCTTATGCTAAAAGAGATTGGCTCCCACTGGAGTTTTACACATATATTTACCATAGACTGGGAACTAAGGTACTACTTTGCTAAGCATCTCTCTAGAACTATCTCACAATCCTTACAATAATTCTACGAAGCAGTCACTCGAGTGTATCATGCTCATCTTACAAATGAGAAATTTGAGGCATGGAATTATTTGGTTATTTGAGCTTCATCCAATAAGTTTGAGTCTAGAACCTGTGCATTTAATTACTTTTCCACCACCTCTCATAGTTTCAGGCTTTGGCAAAGCTCGGTAGAACAAGAGACTTTCCAGACTCTCCAGGGACTAACCTTTTCCTTCTGTATCTCTTTGCCTATTACTCAGGTAAGGTCAGGAATGATTGCTTCCTGGTCAGCCTCATGTTATTGCCTTGGGAAGACTTTGAGAATGGCCATCTCTGTTTCACCTTGTTTCCCTGGCACATGAAATGTCTTTTGGGATGTGTGTGTGACTCAGGGACCTGTAGGCCACACTGTCTTTGAAGATTTTCAGATACTATATGCCAAGCACAGAGTATTATTATTGAGGATATTTTCCTATACAGTTTTTTTGGCATCTTCTTCACAAGCCAGTGATCTTTTATTGGCACTAACTTATATTGGCAAAAGGAAGAGGACAAAAAACAAAAGAAACAGGCTGAGTGAAATACCAGCTCTCCCCTGAGGACTGGTTGCTGGCTGAGATGCTCAAGCCTGTCACTCACCAGAGATGAAGATACTCAAGAACAGCAAGATCCTCCCTGCTTCTTGACAGAGTGTCCAGGACCTTCCCAGGAAATGAAACCAGAGAAACATCTTAGGCTTACTTCTCAGTGGTTAGAAGCTGAGACTTTTCAGGAAGACAAAGCTGGATTTGATTCCTGGCTCCTCTACGTCTTGGCTGTGTGAACTTGGGCAAGGTTCATAATCTCTCTTGCTAAGCCTTCCTTTTCATTTTGTAAAATGGAAGTGATAAACATAATAATGCCTTCGTTACAGGCTCTTTGTAGGAAATAAACGAAGTGATGCGGAAAGGTGCTTGCTACAGTGCCTTATACGCAGTAAGCACTCGATAAATGCTGGTGTATTATATTAGCGGTGGGATTTGAAATAAGCCTGGGGTAAAAAGGGGATGGTGGTGGTACTGCTGTTGGTGACAGTGGTGGTGATGGCAGTGGTGGTGGTGATGGTGGTGGTGATATTTTAGCAATTATCAAAAAAAAGGCAGGAAAAAAGATTAGGCTTCAAAGAATACTCTAGGGAAGCTCACATCCCACAAAAGCTGTATGCCTGAGAGATTATCTGGATTTAAATATTTAATAATTAAACCTTGTTTTTCTATTAGATACCTTTATAATTCCAGAAACATTTTCTGTTTGATTTTGATAAATTTAACTCTTTACTTTAAACGATGTCCTTGTGTCACCTCTTTCTAGTTTTATGTCCTTAGAAAACCTTATTCACTTTCTTTTTTTTTCTTTGAGATGGAGTCTTAGTGTGTCACCCAGGCTGGAGTACTGTGGCTCAACCTTGGCTCACTGAAGCCTCCACTTCCCGGGTTCAAGAGATTCTCCCACCTCAGCCTCGTGAGTAGCCGGGAACACAGGTGTGTGCCTCCAGACCCAACTAATTTTCTTTTCTTTCTTTTTTTTTTTGTATTTTTGAGTAGAGATGGAGTGCGTAGGCTGGTCTTTGAACTCCCAGCATCAAGCGATCTGCCTGCCTTGGCCTCCCTAAGTGCTGGGATTATAGCCTATGCCCAGCCTATACACTAATTAAAATATCATTTTTCTTCATCTGTAACATTAAGCTCTGCAATCACCTCAGATAATGTCCATGCAAGTGCTCTGTAAATGTGTAATAGCCCCCTATAGAAATGGTAAATTATGGCCGAGTGCTGTGACTCACACCTGTAATCCCAGTACTTTGGGAGGCCGAGGTGGCCGGATCACAAGGTCAAGAGATCGAGAACATCCTGGCTAACATGGTGAAACCCTGTCTCTACTAAGAATACAAAACTTAGCTGGTAGTGGTGGCGTACACCTGTAGTCCCAGCTACTCAGGAGGCTGAGGCAGGAGAATCCCTTGAACCCAGGAGGCAAAGGGTGCAGTGAGCTGAGATTGCGCCACCGAACTCCAGCCTGGCACCGAGAGAGACTCCATCTAAAAAAAAAAAAAAAAGGAAAAGAAAAAAAAGAAATGGTAAATTACAATGGGTCCAGTGCTACTCTCAGGTGGGCTCCTTAAAGTAAAATATACTTTCAAATGGAAAATAACAACAGCTTAGTTTGCCCTATTAAATTTGACTTTTGTATAATATATTTTCTTAAAGAAGACAAAACTGTGGAGAAAATCGTGCTCAATGAAGTACAAGCAATATGAAGAAAATATTGAAAAACCTGATTACACTTGATTAATATCTTTTTTTTTTTTGCGGAGGAGACAGAATCTCATTCTCTCACCCAGGAGGGAGTGCGATGGCGCAATCTCAGCTCACTGCAACCTTTGCCTCCGGGATTCAAGGGATTCTCCCACCACAGCTTCCTGAGTAGCTGGGACTATAGGCGCATGCCGCTACACCCAGCTAACTTTTTTTTCTTTTTGTATTTTTAGTAGAGACAGAGTTTCCCTATGTTGCCCAGGCTGTTCTCAAACTTCTGACCTCAAGTGATCCACCCACCTAAGTCTCCCAAAGAGCTGGGATTACAAGCACGAGACACTACGTCCAGCCTGAAAAACTTGATTAACATCTTAGGAAGGTGACATAATTATTTTGTCATAGAATTTTGTCAGAGAAAGGCAGAGCAATGGGTATAGAACAGAAAAGTTTTCTACCAAGTTATCACAGAATCAGTCTCCTCAGTCTCTCCCAGATTCCAGACAGCTGGCCAAACATTACCAAATTAATTGTGCTAACACACTGGTTTTCATGTTATTGCTCCCCTACTCAAGAATTCCCAGGGGTCCCTAATTGTCCATGTGGAAAGCTCCATTTCCACAGCCTGGCATTTAAGTGTCTTACTTTACCATATGCCCCCCACTCCCCTTCTCTTCCTGGGCCCTGTTTCTCTCTGTGATGTGCATCCTCCACTCCACTCCAGCTTTATTGTCTCCTGATCACTGTGCACTTCCCTCCTACCACAAACATTTGCTCACCTGTTTGTTTTTTCCTCTACTCTTTCACCTATTTCATTCCTACATACCCTGGTTAATTTTCTTCCTTTTGCAATCTACATTGTCTTCATTTTCTGCGATGTTTGTTATTTAAATCCTAGTTGTTCCTAAGGTCCAGCTCCCAATATTCCTTTCCAAAAGCCCTGGCTGGCCTGGATCACTCAGGGCTGGGATTACCCCTGCATCTACTGGAGCTCTTAGCTTTCCTGTGGGTGGATCTGTCTCCACGGCCAGATTGTTCCTGCTCTAAGGCCAGGGCTAGCCCTTTTATTTCTTGTGCATTGTGTTTTGTTTGTTCTGTGATCCTTTCCAGAAGGGCTTGAGGGCAACTTACAACAAACACACACACACACAAACACACACGCGCACACACACACACAAGCACACAGGCACCAATGGCAAAATATAAATAATAATACATAGAAGAGGAGGGCAAAGAAGGCAATTAAGATTCTGACTTCCTCCAGGTTCTGTCAACCATAGGTACTCTATCTAAAGACACTCAAACCACAAAGAGTCAGTGTCCTAATATCCACATGAACACCTTGTTACTGAAACTTTAGCAAGGAAAGAACAGGAAGAAAACCAAACACTAGTGAAAAGAACAGAAGTTGCAACAGAAAGAATCCCAGACTTTGAATTTCTCATTCATTCGTTTATCCCTTTAGGCAATAAAAGTTTTTAAAGCATCTATTGTGTACAATGTACTGGTTATATAACTAGTTCTATAACTTAAGTGAGTCTCTTTACCAAAGCCTCATTTTTTAAATAATAACAATTAAAAATTTAAAAGAGGGATAAACTTATGTTCTTTGCCTAATGAATGCACAATAAATTTGGAAGAAAGCATAATTTCCATAGATAACACTGAAAACCAGGACAGGTCCATGTCCTGTAAATCTAAAACTGGTTTGGAAATTAAACATTAATTCTAAAAGAGATCTAGTGTTTTCTGACTTTTTAAATATTTCATGTGTGACTTTTTTTGGACATTTCCATTTATGAAGAGAATGAGATAAATCTGATCATCAATAAATGTGTAAAATTAGTCAACCTCACTGGTAATCAAGTAATGAAAAATGTAATACTATTTTGAAGATAATGTAAAACCACAGTGAAGGCCGGGCATGGTGACTCACACCTGTAATCTCAGCACTTTGGGAGGCCGAGGCAGGCAAATCACTTGAGACCAGGAGTTTGAGACCAGAATGGTCAACATGGTGAAACCCCGCCTCTACTAAAAACACAAAAAATGAGCTGGGTATGGTGGCACACACCTGTAATCCCAGTTATCGGGAGGCTAAGAGTTTCTTCAACCCGGGAGGCAGAGGTTGCAGTGAGCTGAGATTGCACCACTGCACTCCAGTCTGGGCGACAGAGCAAGACTCTGTCTCAAAAACAAACAAACAAAAAAAACCTCACACAATGAAATCTCACTACACACCCACTAGAATGTCTAAAATGCAAAAGATTTACAATATGTATATTGGAGGGGATGCACCATAAATGGGACTCTGACCAGTGTGGAAATTGGTATAACCACTTTATTTTATTTTGCTTTGTTGTATTTTTTTTTTAGATGGAGTCTCACTCTGTTGCCCAGGCTGGAGTGCAGTGGCATGATCTCAGCTCACTACAACCTCCACTTCCCAGGTTCAAGTGATTCTCCTGCCTCAGTTTCCCAAGTAGTTGGGATTACAGGTGCCTGGCACCACACCTGGTTAATTTTTGTATTTTTAGTAGAGATAAGGTTTCACCATGTTAGGCAGGCTGGTCTCGAACTCCTGATTTCAAATGATCCACCCGCCTCAGCCTCCCAAAGTGCTGGGATTATAGGCCTGGCCAACATGATGAAACCCTGTCTCTATCAAAAAAAAAAAAAATGTACAAAAAAATTAGCCAGGCGTGGTGGTGTATGCCTATAATCCCAGCTACTCAGGAAGCTGAGGCAGGAGAATCGCTTGAATCTGGGAGGCGGACATTGCAGTGAGCCAAGATCTTGTCACTGTACTCCAGCCTGGGTGACAGAGCAAGACTCCATCTCAAAAAAAAAAAAAAAAAAAAGAGTTAAAATGGACATCTACCCTGTGACCCAGCAATTCCAGTCCTAGCTATTGATCATATATATATATATATATATATGTGTGTGTGTGTGTTTGTTCGAGAATGTTCATAGCAGCTTTACTCATCATAGCTAAAATTGGAAATAATCCAGATATTCAGCAACAGGATGAACAAACTGTTATATATTCATACAATAGAGTAATAGCAATAAAAAGGTAACAAATTCCTGATATCTAGAATAACTTGGATAAGTCTCAAAAAGATTATATTGAATGAAAGCATATAGTATATGGTTCCATTTATATGAAATTCTAGAAACTACAGTGATAGAAATAATCAGTGGCTGTTTCTGGAGTGGAGAGTGAGAGGGGTTGATTGGGAAGAGCCAAGGAAACTTTCATGGATGACTGAAATGCCCCATGGACATGCATTTGTCAAAACCCACTTAAAATTTGACCATTTTACTGTATTCAATTATATCTCAGTAAGACAAGCTTTAAGAGATAATGCTGAGGGAAACTGGGAAGATGAGCATGCTTTAATACTGAATTGTGCCGATGGTTACACAACTGTATGCATTTATTAGAAATTATTGAATTGTTCGCTTGCAATGAGTGAATTTTATAATTTGTCAATTGCATCTCAAAAGTGAAAAGATAATGCACATGGCTATTGGAATGTGGAAAAAGATAATCACTCACAGATTCGGGGTACAACTTTTCTTCAGGGAAGTTTGATGATGGCCATCAAGCATTTTAAAGTAAGTATTGCTTCTGGCCAAGCAATTCCACTTCAGAAATTTACCATAAGAAAATAATCAAGGACATGCACACAGATTTAGTTTTAAAGATGTACATTGAATTGTAGTGTTGTTTTTAATAGATAAAAACTGAAAGCAACTTAATATCTACCAATTGCGTTAGTGAAATAATTGTGTATGAATGTCTGCATACATTATAGCTATTAAAATATTATAAGTTAATATTCATCAACATGAAAACTACTCATAACATATTAATAGAAAAAAGCAGGTTGAAGAAAATATGCAGAAAATAATATGTTAGCATTATTATATGTTATGTAGTACTTTTAATATTACATAATAGTGTTCTTATATATAGTTCTGTGAGGATATGTAGCAAGGTGGTAAACGTAGTTATCTCTGGGTGGCAGAATTGGGGAGTAATTTTTTACTCTTTCACAATAATTATATGCGCCTTTTACAAAACATATATATGTTATTTTTAATCTTCAAAATAATACTTAAAATGACTTAATAATGGAAGAAGACAGAGATCACCAGAACTGTGGTTCATGTGTGGTAAATATGGGATAAATAGGATCATAGACTACATGACCCTAATGAGTTCTGAAAATTTCGTACAACAGATGTATGTAAATTGAATTGCATTTTTCCATCATGCTAATGAAAAAATCTGCAAGAAAGCAAAGAATCATTTGAGAATGGGAATAACTAGTGCCTTGAGTTTCTTCTTGGAAGTTCACAGAATTTCAACTTTTAGATTTCCTTAAAGCAGAAAACAACCAAATAATTATTTTTTGTGATATCCTGATCAAATCATTAATCTCAATTATAGTAAGAAAGACCTTGGTTTTTGTTGTGTTTTACCTTCCCCATTTGCAGGATACAGTCACCTCCACAATTTTGGGAATAGACTGAAAGGGAAGAATTCACATTTTTAAAGAATTTGAATTGTTAAATAAAAATTAGAGAAGACCATTGTTTTGGACTAAGCTCCTGCACTAGGCCCCAACAGACCAAATGAAATATCAAAACGGAGTCACCCATGCTAAAATCCACATGGTAAATCTGAAAGTTATTACTGCCTTCCAAGAAATCAGAAGAGTTAACACCGATTTCCCAAACTGGCCAGTTTCAATCTTCAATTGGCATGATAATAAAGTTACCTGTACTTTAATCTTTACACAAAAAGGGAGCCTGAAGTAACCTTATGTTAACTAATCAGTTATCTTTCTATTGTTCTGTCTTCTTGTCTCTGCCCTATAACGAAACTCTGAAATGACCGGTCTACTTTTAGTTCTTTGTTTCTGCTTTCTTCAGCCCTTTCTCTAAAACCAGCCTCCTCTGCTGGACTCATGAGAATACATTCTATTTTATGGAAAAAAAGTCTTGCCCAATTCTAGAATTGCAGTAAAGCCAATTGAGGTTTTTAATTTGTTGTAATTTTGTCTTTTAACAGATTAATTTCTATAACTACTGACACTTGTATAAAGCCGCCTCTAGCAAACTCTGATGAAGAAACAAAGCAATCTCCATGTCCAAGAGAAAAGCAAAGAAAGATGGCACCTCTGGGTAAAGTTAACCACTGAGAGCATCCCTCCAGGAAACAATAACATCTAGAGTGTACTCCAGGGGGTTTGAGCTCTAGACAGTGGTCACTTTGGCCCATTCTGGCCCCATCTGAAGAGACTCAAACTAAAGCACAGAGAGGGTGACTTGCCCAAAGTCATACGGAAAATCAGCAGTGAGGCGTTGATTAGAATCCATTGTCTTCCAAAGTGTCATAGCATCTAGAAAATAAAGGAGACAGTGTATAATAAAAAGACCACTGGACATGAAGTCAGGAAACCCAGGTTGTGACGTTGGCTTTGTTACTTAATCAGCCATGTGTCCTTGGGCAGACACCTATCCTTTCAGTAACTGTGCCTTCTTACCTGTAACATGAGCAGGTTCCAGTTGAAAACAATTAAGGGCTTCTCCAGATCAAACAGCCCATGTTTCTAAGAAGTCCACATCCTTCCCTTCCCTTTGCCCTCAGGTGGAGTGCTAGAAGGCATTCTTTAAAAAATATATATTTCATCCTAACTTCTAATTGATATGGGACAGATAGAGATTCTTGCCACCCTACCCTCTCTCCACCCGTGGTTCCCCTGGGCACACCTGTTCTATGATCTCCAAGCTATGCAAGCATAAAGGAAAGTCCCATGAGTCACCCAAGCAAGTGATGAAATGCTTCCCTTGTTGTTGCCACTGTTTAGCTAGATCCAAGTTAATCTTTTTGTTTTTTCTGCACAACTGGATTAACTAGGCACACATCTGTCTGTAGCTAGAATGATATTGAATACACTTTGCAGAGTAAATAGAAGCTTAATTTTTCTAAAACAGACAATAAGTGCCTGTGGATGTGTGAAGCCAACAAGAGTGATTTTCTCAGGCAGCCTGCCCCTTCCTGGAGCTGGGGCTGCCCAAGTCCCAACCAGGAGAGGAGGAAGAGCTTGGACATAGAGAGAGAGGTCTTGCCACATTCAGCCAGACCAAATTGCAATCCTGTGAAAGGAGAGACAGAGGGAATTAGGTTGTGCTATTAATTCAATTTTCAACTTCAGCTAATTTTATTGGCCTGACAAGGTAGGCACATTGCCAAAATCAATACAGTAGATCTGTATGCCTAAGGCTGGTTTTGGTGCTAATGGAGGCTTTTATGCCAGACAGTCTGTCCTCTGAACGTTTCCCAACGTCCTTCTTGGTCTCCAGCTGCCACATGTCATAGTTATGATTTTGCTATTGAAGGGCATAGGATTAAATTTTAGGTCCCCAACTGAACTGTTGGTTGATAAGGTCTTCTCTCCTGAAAGTCCTTTTCACTGTTTGGAAAAACTTTGTGAACTACTGTATTTTCATTTTATTTAGCATGTAACGTACAATGATGAAAATAAATGAATGTTTTCAAATAAGTTATTGTTAAAATAGTTCACTTCCTAGGCAGGTGTTAAAAGTAAAAAAAGAAAAGCCACTAAAAAAACTGTCTAAAATTTTCTTAACAAAAAATCTTGCTGCAATATTTACACTTCAAGTGAACATCTAGTTAAGCTATTAGTACCTTGGATCTTTCCATTAATACAAAGCATTTCCAGCCTTTGGAGAAACAGGGGAATTACTGTTTTCTGGTTGGACAAAGTTTTTTTTCATAATCTTAGGGGCACAGAGATGCACCACATTACTATCACCAAGAGCCCAGTCTGAGCTGCTAGACTGAGAAGCACATGTAGACAGTGGATAAAATTAGATCATAGTTGGGTGCCTGTAACTCCAGCTACTTGGGAGTCTAAGGTGGAAGGATCACTTGAAGCCGGGAGTTGGAGACCAGCCTGGGCAACATAGTGAGACACTGTCTCAAAAGTAATAATAATAATGAGATCATGAGCAGGTCATGACTGTGATTAGTAAGTGTGTGATAATGGCTAAGCTTAATGTTTAAACAAATATTGTTTTAAAGGGGGTGAAAGTGGAAATATGGCACGTATTTCAGATACACCACAGGTATGGCATAAGTACAGGCATAAGCCTATCACTTTGGGGTTTTTTTGTTTGTTTGGTTGGTTGGTTAGTTGGTTGCTTGGTTGGTTTGGGAGGTTTGGTTTGCTTGTTTGGTTTTTTTTTGACACAGGGTGACTCTCTGCAGCCCAGCTGGAGTACAGTGGTGCAATCATAGTTCACTGTAGACTCAAACTCCTGGGCCCAAGTGATCCTTCTACTTCAGCTTCCTGAGTAGCTGGGACCACAAATACATGCCACCATGCTCAGCAAGGTTTTTTTATTTTTTGACAAGGTTTGCTATGTTGCCCCAGATGGTCTCAAACTCCTGGGCTCAAGCAATCCTCCCACCTCAGCCTCCCAGCCTACCATTTTGGAGCACATGACCTATGGATAAAGTATCACCCACACCTAATGGCAGCATGCACTAATAATAGAGTTATTTTTCTGTGAGATTCCTGTATTAAATGACTGACTGAATGCATTTGTACCTACAAAATCTAGCATATTTAAGCTATCTGGAACATACTAGATTAACAGCTAGTAATTCTCATTTTACAAAAACTGAGATCCAGATATTTTTGTTTTCATGTTTCTGCAGCCAGGTTGACAGCAACCAGCCAACGTCTACACTCAGGGGTGCTGGGGAATTCCGGATGCTTCTCAGCATCTCACTCGCAACGGCTCATGATGCAGCTCATGCCAGGATCCCACGGCTCCTCTAAAGGACTCTTTCCCTTTCAGTCAAAGGTTTATACAAAACTTAAAACGCAAGTCTATAAAGAGGCCAATGTCAACCATTTATAAATCATGTCTGTACATCTTTAGGTGTTTTTCAATGTTCTGGCCAGTCAATTTACTAGTTCATCCTAACAGTGTCCAAATTAAGAAACTGGGATGAAATCGAGGAAGATTAATTTCTTTTATTTTTGTTGTTGTTGATCTCCATGTTCCCTTAAAGACATGCGGCGAGCTGATTTAAAGGCCAAGAAGGAACCAGCACATCATACTTTGATCGGGAAATTAAAATATTCTCCTAAGAAAATCCAAATGTAAAACATGTTCCAAATTTGATTCCAGTTGCAGAAATATTTTTGGCAAGTAAACAGCAGGGGGCTGTTAGAATAGTTCACTGGTCCTAGTGCCAGCCTTGCTGACTCCACCAACTGGGGTGGAAATATCTGACCTATGGATAAGCAAAAGCCCATGCAAGGAAGGGAAATGTTGCTGGCTGGGCCCTCTAGCCTGCTCCCTAGACTCCAAGGCGCAGAGTATTGCGAGTCATTCTGCAAAGGTGATACTGTTGGAAGTGACAGTGCATAGCTGGTGAGAGAGGGAAAAGGAGGTACTAGGCTTGCTAGAGAGCCAATGATACAAACTATCAAGTTCCTAGGCCCAGTGAATCTGAAGGGGGTGCAGTGGGGGAATAAGCCTGGGCCAGCCAGAGCTGTGCTAAGGGCCACTCTGAGCCAGCCTTTACAGGAGCCCTGTCTTAGAGCTGCTCAGAGCCTTTGTGAATAGATGCTGAGGAGCATCTGGAATTCCCCAGCACCCGTGAGTGTAGGGTTTGGCTGGTTGCTCTCAACCTGGCTACAGTAAAAAAGGAAAAAAAAAAAAAGTGATTTTAAAAGAAAATACCCATGATATATGCAACAACACAGATGGATCTCAAAATAATTATGTCAAGTAAAAAAAAAAAAAAAAAAAGGCAGATTTTTAAAATGAGTACATACTCATGATTACATTAATGTAAAACTCTAGAAAATGCAAAATAACCTATAGTGACAGAGAGCAGGTCCCTGGTTGCTGGGGTGTGTGAGGCCAGAGGAAAGGATTACAAAGGGACACAAAACTCTGGAAAGTTTTGGGTGTGAGGGATATGTTTACTATCTTGATTGTGGTAATGATTTCATGGGTGGTTTACATATATCAAACTCACCAAATTGTGTACTTTAAATATGTGCAATTTCTTGTATGTCAATTGTAGTGTAATGAAAAAGATCCCTATACAAACCTCACTCCCAGAGATTCTGATTCAGTCCATCCAGGGTGGGACCTTGGCATCAAAATATTTAAAAATCTCCTGAAATGAGAGCCCAGTTGCCATGGGATGCACCTGTAGTCCCAGATACTTGGGAGGCTGACATGGAAGGATCACTTGAGCCCAGGAGTTCATGACCAGCCTGGTCAACACAGTGAGACCCCATTGCTATGAAAAAACAACAACAACAACAACAACAAAAACAAAACAAAAAACAAAAAAACTTCACCAAATAATTAAGAATGTGCAGCCAGGGTTAAGGTGTAGAATCTTGCATGCCACAGTAAAGACCTTGTTAATGATCTGCAATAAGATTGAAAGCCAGTTAACATTGCAAGAAATTCAAATCAAAACTGTCCTGCCAGCCCCAGTGCCTTTTGAGAATATGGGCCCCTTATAGGCAAGCAGTTACAAATGAAACTTTTATGAACTCTGCTCAAGAGTCTGCAGGGCCATTTCTACAATGAAGTATATCATACAGTTCTGAAATAACTGGAAACTTACATTATTCCACATGTTTCAATTATCTTATTATGTCTATTGGTGGCGTTTGTGGTGGGTGGTTTCTTTTATGTTCCGGGGAAACCTATCACATTGGGACATGGGTCTGTAGGTTTAATGCCAGATAGGAAACTGGCTTTCAGTTGTCAACCCAATCAAGATTACTACTTTGCCCACTGTCTTTAGGTTTGAGAAGCTCACAGGTTGTGTGTGTACCAGCATCTACCACCCTCACATTCTCCTCAGACTTCTTTATGGACTCCTCAGTCAATCTACTTTCCTCTACAGATCAGAACCCTCAGTTCCAGGAACAACTTGAATTACAAGATTCATTCTTTATGGAAGCAATAGTGGCTTCTAATCCTAACACACATTCATTAGGAATGAGGCAGCAGACCAGTTTTCAGAACTGTTTTGTGCCAGAGTGGTTGTTTATTCATGTGGTGGCCTGGGCTTTGGAGTCCAATGGATCCAAATTAAAATCCCAGCTCGTCTACTAAATAGCTCTGCAACTTTGAGCAAATTACTGAACCTCTCTGAGCTCCAGTTTCTTTATAACATGGAAATACATCTCCCTTACAGAATTGCAATAAGAGTTAAATGAGACATCCCTTCACTTATTTGTTTTCAAATACGTATAGTGAGAAAAAGAAAGCAGCCCCTAACATCTGGGAGCTGCCCTGGTATCACTGCTAGGCCCTGGTGTTGCTACCAGCTGGCTCAGCACTCAGAGAGGTTTTGGTGTTCTGTTAAACAGAAACAACTTCACACAACAGAGGAAACTCTGTGACCATAATGGAGCAAGACAAAAACAAGAACACTCCTCTGATCTTATATAAACAGACAAAAATGTGAACATTATTGAAATCTCAAAAATGACTCGACATTCCCCTAGTCTGATAATATGAGTGACCGCTACTTCTTTGACAATCATAGCTTTAGCCTCATTCTAGTCTTCACTCCTTATAGTCTTCATTCCTCATACTCAATTATTCCTGCTTTCTGATAGCATCCAATCCAGAGCAGAGACTGCTTCTTTAAACTCTACTCAAAATAACCTAACACAAGCCCAATCCTTTACTAAGTCCTTCTGGCCCCTTTTTACTGAGACACCCCATGGTTGTGCATGGTGTGCGTTCTGCCTCATTGCAAGGAGTAATAAGGCCAAGTTGTTCAATGACAGGTGTGCTCCTGGTTATCTTTAACTGGAAGGTCAAGTGACAATAATGTCTGTCCTTTGCCAAGAAAGATGCTGAATTCTGGGCTTACGACTCCAAACAAATCATCTTTGCCCTGCCCTCAGGAAGCTCACAGTCTAATGGAGGAGACCTTGGAGCACCAAGCAGAATGACCTCAAGAGTCATGATGAGTCAGACAAAACCCAACAGAGTATCAAGTGTAATAGCCCTAAGACGTGTATGATTCTAAGAATATAAGAGAATAGGAAACCCCATCAAGGTCAAATGTATTTATTATTAACAGGAAGATAATGTATACAAATGTTACGATTCCGTCAAGTTTAAGTTAGAGTTACTTATAGATATATTGACAAATCTTAAGGGACAAGGAAATACAAAATCCAGTGAAGTGATCAATAAGAATGGGAACTACAGGCTTCCTCTGAGTAAACAAAGAATCAGACGGAGTGACAAAGGCCTTGGGAGACCAACTTCTTTAGTGTGAAAGTCTATGACTCTCTATAAGCCTTAAATAAGGCTAAGTTCCATCACAGTCGCCAAGAAGACCACCTTCTGGGCAAAACTAACTTCATTTACCTGTGATGGCAAATGTCTTGCCTTAGGTAGGTTATGTGTTTCCTAACACCAGGAAGATTGAGAATTAAGTATGGAAAGAGTTGAGAGACCCAAACCATAGTATTGATAATTTTGTATTAAGAAGAAAATTGTGTATAGTTGCTATTTTGTGTATTTGCAATTTTTAATAGAATCAGACCTATTAGAATGACAGCCTTGTAAGGCTAATTTAAAATGTAATTAGTAATTGATGTGAAATTTTATGGTTTTGAGTTCTTAAGTTTACTGGAACATACAAGAGAACCTTAGGACCCAATATTTATACATTTAAGAGCTTAAATGTATGTGAGTATTAAAGTACTCCAAAAAGTTCAGTTTGTTAACACAGACAAATGCATATAGGGAAAGAAAGAGATGGAGATTATAACTAATAATCATAGCTTAAAATATTTGAAAGTAATTAACTTTATTCATTGGCCCTTTAGAAGTGATTGCTAAACTCTGCTACACTAAAAAATAAAATAGTAACAAACCTGTACATGTACCCCTGAACTTAAAATAAAAGTTGGGAAAAAATATAAAATAAAATAATTACATATAAATGTTGAACCCAAATAAACTATGTTTTTAATTCTAACTTTAATTATCAGAATATTAATTTTTAATTCAGAAGTAAACCTTTACATGCTGTTTCCAACAAACCTCCCAAAGCCACTTTCAGTGACATCTAGAAACTCCTATAGAAATAAGCAATTGCCATAGTGTGTGATAAGTGCTGTAATGAGGGAAAGATAAAATACTACATGGGAAGAAGTGCGAGAGGTAGAATTTCAGAGTGTCTAAGAGGGACCTTAAGGAGGAGGACTGGGAAGCCCAAGAAAAAGGTATGAGGATTAAGGGAGGGGACAGCCAAAAGGAGTTCATTCCTTTACAAATTCTGAGTATGTGCCAGGCACAAAACCAGCAGTTGGAGGGAGAGTGGTCAACCACACAGGGCTCCTTCCCACTTGGAGCTCAAAGTCAGGAGGTAAGAGGGAGCTTGGCATCTTGGAGGAAGAGAAAGAACTTCAGTCTGAGTGCAGCCCACTCTGGGAGGGTCAGAGAAAGAGCCCACTCACTCCCCCTGGGTGGGTGAGCCTGCAGGAGCTGCTGGATGTAGGTCAACTACCTAAGATGGTGCAGAAACCAGAAGGCCCTCCAACAACTGCTCCTCCTCCTGCAGGAGGTTCTTTGCTTAATTTATTTTTGCGTTGGGGGTCAGAAGCCTATTTGTTAAGCATTTAAACTTTGCTAGGACTCAGCTACTCAAACTATCAGCCCTTTAGTCCAGTATCCCTAAAGCCTAAACAGGCAAAAGCAAGAAAGAAGCTTATCTTTGGCTTGAGCCTGAGGTCATGGGCTGCAGGAACTGGTGGGGTTTGTTTATCAAGACCACTGAAGACCTGTGGGAGGAAGGATCTTATCTCAGTGTTGCCATAGGGACTGCTGGCTGGATTGACTGAATGCTCTGCAGATAATGACTCTTTTTTAAAAGAGAAAATTGTTGCTATTTTCCAAAGGCTAAATGTGGAGTGAAGTGGCAGTGAGGGGGGAAACAGAAGGTCTGTGAGGGTTAAGAAGTGGGGAGCCAGGTCAACCCTGGCTAAAGAAGAATGGGGCCAGGCTGCTTCAGGACTCAGGAGCTTGAGAGTCATCCTAACCCACTCCCAGAGTTCAGGCCTCCACCAGAGGATGTGGCTCTATTCATACAAGAATTGTATACAGAAAATAGTAGATCTGAGATTTGCAAAACTCATTTTCAATTTCATAGGCTACAGCCCTCAAATAACTCCAAGTCACATCACATGTCTAATGGTTGTCTCAAAAAGGCGTCTCCTCCAAAGGTCCTTCAGAAACTATGAAACGGACTCTATTTGAAGAAAATCATTTCCATCAATGTGTGCAGAGCCTCTATATGAGTGTGCAGCACAGCTGAGCCTGTCATCCCTGGGAACACAGACTGGGATTGCCTGGCGGCTATCTGGCTATAAGGACTTTGGACATTATCCCCAACTCCCCGTGGAAGAATTATCCTTGTGTTTCCCACCAACAATACGGAGCCAAACTGCCTTTGAGGTCCCCAGAGTTATCTGATCACCTAGATGACACTGAACAGAGCAAGATGACTGGGAGACAGCAGCTCAGCCCTGACATCTGCTCAAGGCCAGCAGCAAAAGTTCCAGGAGTTATATGAGCCACTAGGTCCATCCAATCTACCATCTGTCACTGGCTTACCTTGCCACCTTGGGTCACTGACTTCCCCACTCTGTGCCATCTGTGAAATGTTCAT
Source organism: Papio anubis (assembly GCF_008728515.1). NCBI lineage: Eukaryota > Metazoa > Chordata > Mammalia > Primates > Cercopithecidae > Papio > Papio anubis. Next base: position 192,050,975 of record NC_044976.1, on the reverse strand, counting down.
AATAGCACACCAAGTCCTTCTGTCTCTCCTCCCTCTTCTCCTGTTCTCTCTCCCTCCCTGCTTTCCTCTCTCCCTTCCTCCTCCCTTTCTCTTCCTTCCTTTCTCTCTCTCTACCTCTCTTCCTCTCCCCCTCTCTCTCCTTCTCTCTCTTTCCTATAGAAGAGAGATGATGTGTTTGTAAAGTGCCTTGAGCTCCTTGGAGATAGAGGGTCTATAAATATAAGCTGTTATCACTGTTACCATGGAAACACACACAGACAACTGTGCTCTGTTTCTGCATTTGCTGAGCATAATTCTGGCCTTCTTGCCCTGCTGGCTGTTAAACAATCAATGGTTTTACAAAGCTCAACAGCCAGGTAATAGGTGGAGCCTCAAGGCTGAACTTGTTTGCTATTCAACTCTTCTTCATGTGAATTTTCAAAAACTGTGTTTCTGTTTGCCAAGGTAGAGGACTCATGTAAGATTGGCCAGAGCCAGCTGTTAAACCATGGATGCAAATAACGACAGGCATAGGTACGCCACCCAACCCAGGGCCCTGATCTGTAACAAGGCTCAGGTAAGGGAGAATTCTGACGAGCTGCAGAAATAATAGTCTACCCATTTCCTAAATTTACTCCAACTCCTAACTCCTCAACTTTACAACCAGAGCTGGCAAAATGTTGGAGTAAAAAGAGTTATGAGTTTGCACCCTTCTGCCAGTTTGTGACCATGTGAAAAGCAGGGGCTATGTCTTTTTCATTATTGTCTCCACAGGGCCTAGCATAGTTCCTCCTCACATAGCAGATGCTGCACAGAGGCTTGTGGAAGAAGAAATGAATAACCGAGTTAGAAATGGCTGTTGTTTTCTATTACACAGGTAAAAGTGTTGCTGAGTGAACTATGCCATTAAATTTTGGCTTGGGCCTCAGGATCTCAGAGCACATCAGTTCTGGCATGGCCAGTCTGCTTCCTTCACCCTACCATCATAGTGAGAACAACGATATCACTTCACTTCTAGTTTTATGGGTGGTCCTGGGAAAGTTGCTCTATAACTGAAAGCCCGATACAGAATGACGTAACCTAGTTGTTAACCAGACAACTGAAAAATCCAGTGCAAAAAGTGAAGGTGTGAAAACCATAGGAAAAGTCCTTATTCCTCTCAGGCAATGCTGTGATCTCAGGGGTAAGTTTTCCAGGCCTCAGTTAGGAATGTAGTGAAATGGGAATGGGCTTTGGACTCAAACACATCAGAACTCAGTGTGTGAGCTCTGCCACTTACTGACCTTCCTAACCCTCCATTCTCCCATTTGTAAAACCAGAATAATAGCACTCTCTCACAGGTTTGAGGTGGCAGTTAAACAAAATTAGTATATAAACCCATAGCTCAGTGGCTGGCACCGTCAATGATTAACGCATGATCATTCCATTCCATTAGTTTGCCAATATGTATGAATATCCATTTATTTTGAATACTTCACTTACTAGTTTATTCTAAAGGCCTGGCAGATGTTTCAGGTCCCACTAAGATGAGGATATGTGATGTCTCTGCCTTTGGAAAGGGGGATTGGAGGATGTGAAGGGAGAGAGAAAATGCTCAAACACACACAGGGAGTCAGGACCTACTATATAATTTGCAGAGTCCAGTGCAAAATTAAAATGCAGGGCACTTGCTAAAAAATTTATTAAGAATTTCAAGAAGATGACACCTGAGCATTAACTCAAGCAAGGGGTTAATTAAAATGAAATTGCTCTGTCAAGCCTGTAATCCCAGCACTTTGGGAGGCCGAGACGGGCAGATCACGAGGTCAGGAGATCGAGACCATCCTGGCTAACAGGGTGAAACCCCGTCTCTATTAAGAAATACAAAAAACTAGCCGGGCGAGGTGGCGGGCGCCTGTAGTCCCAGCTACTTGGGAGGCTAAGGCCGGAGAATGGCGTGAACCCGGGAGGCGGAGCTTGCAGTGAGCTGAGATCCGGCCACTGCACTCCAGCCTGGGCGACAGAGCGAGACTCCGTCTCAAAAAAAAAAAAAAATGAAATTGCTCTGTATGGGGTGTTTATAACTGATTGCATAAATAAGCATATAAATAAGTATTATTTATATTATTATATAATAATATATTCATATAAATAACTATTATTATTTTTATTATTATTTTATATAAATAATTTATATAAAAATCCTAGGATAAAAAGGAAATCTAGGCAAAAGACCATATAAAAATCTAGATTTCTACTAAGCCCTTCAAACACTTAGAACATTTTTTTTTTTTTTGATCTGATACTAAAACTAAGTCACAGAGTAGACAATGGGTTCTTCTGGAGTGAAACAATAAAGCTGTGGCAAAACATGTCCCCTGTTGATAAATTACTGAATTTATTCACAGTGGTTCTCCATCCCCCTCTCCATCCTTGGTCCACTAATAAAAAATGTGCTTTAAATAAGCTATATGCCTCCCCTTTTTTCCGAGGTATAACAATTAATGGCATTAGTAAAAGACTCTACATAAATGTGTTGACACCAATTTTGGGGCACAGGCGTTAGAAGTCAGGCAACCTTGATTGGATTTTGAGTGTACCACTTATTAGGTATTAGTAACTTGGGCAAATTGCATCATCTTCCATTTTCTAATAAACTGCAATATTAATTCCTCTCCAGTTGTGTTGTGTTTTGTTTTGAGGATTAAAAGCATCTAGTAGTGACTGGCACACAGTGACCATTCACCTGGTAATGTGCTCACTCCCTCCCCCAACCTTCTTACCTTCCTTCTATAAGACCTACAGAATGTCATGGGGTTGTAATGTATTTCACTGAAAATTGTGGCGTACCAAGATACAGCCCATGGAAGAGTAAACCAACCAGAGACAGAGTCAAGAAACCCAGGATGAATAAGATCAAGACAGGTGTTGAGCCGATTAAGGATAAACGTTGACTTTATTTTCAACTTTGAATGTGCTAAATCCCATCATTGTGGGTTTCTTCTGATTCCCCTTAGTTTATTATAATCCCTCACTGAATGTACCGTGAGCAATCCTGGCATTTTATCTGATCGAGGCATTTGAAAAGCAGAGTCAAATGGTCAACTTAAAAAGAGGAGGAGAGGTAAACAAAGTGGAGAAAGAAGAGACCTAAGAGTTCTACCTGTTTTTGTTTTTCCAGGAAATAGAACCCTGAACTTCTCTAAGTATTTCTGCATTGTTATACAGTAAACCCATTGGCAATTGTAAATGATAGATTGAACCTAAAGGAAGAAGGGAGATGTTATTTCTCTCACAGTCTATTACACTGGAATGCGAACAGAGAGCTGCTACTGCAACATGGCCAAAGGACCCTGCCTGGGTGCTATTTGCAGGACACCAAAAGCCCCTAATAAACTAAACGGACCCAAAACTCCCCATTACTGGTTTCACATTAAATAAGGCACTGATTCCCAAGGAGTCCCTAGTGCCCGTGCACCCAACAGAACACAGAATTTTGAGGGAATGAACATGGGACGTGGGAGTTCTGATGACAGAGATCTCACTGGCTGAAAATGCAGAAAGAGGATGAAAGCTGCCAAAGATAAGTTAACACACTCCATGGCTTTGTCTGGCCTGGGCTTGGGGCTCTCATGGGGGTTACAGAGTGTTCAAGACAGCTCAGAAGTGCCGTGTGAGGGAATTCTCAGTCAACCTCATCTTATGGCCATCCTTATAGTCAGGACTGCACAATTCTTCTCACTTTGTGCTTGCTCCATCAAAATTCTGTTTATTTCAACCTTTACTAAGATAGGAGGGATTTGAGGTACACTGTTCTAATCCACAGTGTTTCGTTACAAAGAACAGGTTCCCATTCAGGCTAATTCTAGAAAAGAGGGTTTTAATGTCGGGATACAGAAATCTCACAGGAATCCAAGGATAGGGCTGCTTGGTACCGTGGGCCCCATGAGAAGAGGAACTGAGAAGATGTTCAGAACTCTGGCAGAAGCTGCTAGTGGTCTTCCAGTGTTCATTCTTCTTTTCTTCTTCTTAGTAACAGAACCTGTGTGCTTTATGTGGGCATACGGCTGCCAGTTGCACACTACAGTCCCCAGCCTGCCTTGCAGCGAGGTATGACTATATGAGTAATGAGGTATAAATGGAAGTGAGATGTACAAATTTGGCATCATCTTCTTAAAGACAAAGCCACCTGTCCTGGATTTTCTCCTTGCAGTAAGACAGAATGCAGATGCAGTGTTGACTCAGGCTCAGTCAAGCAAAGGAGGACACCACCACTGGGGATGCGAGAGTAACAAGACAGGAGAGCAGGCTCTCTCAATACCCACACAGCAGAGCCACCATTCCAGCCTGGATTATTCACCACCAGGCTGTTACAAAAGAAAGAAATAACTGCTATTTTCTTTGATTCACTGTATTTTGGGGTCACTATTACAGCAGCTTGGCTTACATCTTGCCTAACACAAGAATTGAGGGCTAGCTTATAGATGGAGCTTCCCTTGAGTCAGTGCCCACCCCAGTCCACTCTGCTATAACTGGGTGGAAGGGCCACCGTAGTAAAAACAGCAGTTTAGGTAATGCTTCTGGCACATATCTATAGATCATATCATGAGGCCAGTTCACTGAAGAAGCATTTGAACTCAGAATCTGTCAGGTTCCTAAAAATCCTCTACCAGGAGTATATTAGCTCTGGAAGCATCATATTCTAAAATCCCCAGTGATTATGTTTTCTCAGTGCAAGTCATCAATTCTCCAGCATCCAGTGCTCAGATCATGCCTAACTACAGCATTGGGGAGTTTTATATACACCTGTACTTCTGGTTCTCAAACTCTGGCGTACATCAGAATCAACCAACCCCCACCCCTAAAATTTTTCACTCAGTAGATCTAGAATGGGACCGGAGAATTTACATTTCTGCTAAGTTCCCAGGTCATGCTGATGCCGCTGGTCTGGGGACCACACTGTAAGACCCACTTACACATTGCATGTACTACTGCCCCATGCGATGTAGGGAACGCACACAGCTGCTACTGGCATAGCATACAACATCTTAAAGCCACATGCTAATAGAAACACCAGACATTCTACTATTTTAGAATATTCAAAATACAAGGATGCATCTCCAGTCTGTGACTTGGTAAGTAAACAAAAATGTAATTTATTTAACAAATATTGTAAGTACTTATTCTCTGTCAGGCACTGGAAGCCAGCCATGATGAAACAGACAAAAATATCAGACACTATTCAGCTTAAATTTGAAAGGGAAAAGCTATCATGTATTGATTTCTATTAGGTCTTAAGGCTTTAATTCTCTCAAGTTCCTGTTCCCACAATGACAATAAAATATAGATGGCATTATTTCTGTTTCCCAGATGAGAATGTGGAGCCTCATATAGTTAGGTAACTTTCACAGCCTCAGATGGCTGTGTCTTGGAAACCCATGCACTTTCCATAGCACCACAATGAAATATATCTGCCTGACTCTACAAAGGGGCTCTTAAATAGAATTCCCTATATTTTGTCAGCAAAAAATTTCTTTTTTTAACTACCATAACCCAGAAACATCCCTGAAAAGTTGAGGACCTTGAAGTGTAAGGTCTCAAGCGCTGTGATGGGAGGATCATAGATTTCAAGAAGGGAACAGTTTATAACTCTTGCCAACAACCCACTTTCTAAACCATCTGGACATGTAAGTCACTGCTAGGTTGCAATAAACTTTTGGGGTTCAGAAGAAGTTTACTTTGAATATCAACCTTACATTAAACTAGCAAGTCCCTGGTTAAAACTGGAGATTCCTCCTTCAATGATTTATTCAACATATATTTCTTGAAACTCTTATGTTCCAGGCACTGTGCTGGGAACTGTGGATAATTCACAGGTAAAATAATACTTCATCTCCTTTCTTAAGGAGTTCACAGTTTGAATATAGACTGTCTTCTTAGTTGTTCTCCAGGTACCATGCTTGAGTCCTTCTTAGGGATATTTGCTTATGTTTTGAATACTTCATTGTTTGAATTTTTAATCTTTATTCATAACCCCAACTCATATATCAACTCATTCTGTTTTCTTTTTAGTGGGGCTATTAATATATGAGTTGGATATTTGGCAAAATAGCATAATGATTTATTTTTAAAAGAGAAATGACAATGATTATTCAAAACCTTATTAAAATACTAAAAAGAGGAGGTAAACCCCGGGGCAATGGGAGAAAGGAAAAAAAATCCTTGGAAGGTAAAGAATCTATGATCCTTAAAGAAAAACAGGAAGCTGCCCTAAAGATGAGAGAGAGAAGAAAAGAATCTTAGAAGAGGAAGAAGAGGCCTTTGGTGTTGAGTTTAAAAAGTAACTGGGGTGGGCAGAAAGAAGGACCAAAATGTTCAGTATAACTCTTGTTTTAAAGAGCTTTCACACCATTTGTTGTTAAATTGCATGTTTAGACCTCACTCAGTGTGGTTGGCCATGTGGATTTTCAACTTCAGGACAAGTATACTCCAATTATTTTAATTTTAAAGAAAACAAGGATTAAAGTTCATCAGCTCACAGGTTTAGATAACCTTTAACAGGTGACCATATGTGTGATTAAATCTGGAGGCTGGAAATCAGACTCCAGCTTCCGTGGAGGACTTAGGTTTTGCTTCAGAAGCCCCTCAACAAGGATTTCCTGTCACTACTCTACCTAAGATAGGAGGTTGGTTGCGGGGAGGGCAGATAGTGAGCTACTGGCAACAATCAAGTCTTAGTTTATTTCTTTAAAATTGTCTGTGCACAGGTGCTACTGTGAACACACATTGTTTCATTTCCACATAATCTGGACTCCCTAAGCTCAACTAACAGCTGTCTCCAAATTTTCCTTGGCATTTTCAAATCTCAAAGAGCAAAGTTGTTTTATAAGTTTCTTCTCTCTAAATGTAAGCAGACTGAGGTAGCTCTTGAATACAACAGTCCTATCCTGAAGGCTCATTCCTGTGCGCAGCACGGGCCTCTTAATAATATCTACACTGTACTGTCTTCCCAACTGCAATGGGCTTCTCAAATACTGTGGTGTGTGCGAATCACCTGGGAAGCTTGTTCACATGAGGATCCCAGGTCCCTTCTCAGATACCTTAATTCAATAAGGTTGAGGTAAAGTCCAGGAATCTGCACGTTAATGGAGCTAAGCAGGTAAATCTGATATAGACAGTTCACGTCAATATATTGAGAAACTCTATAATTGCATATTAGGGTTGGAGACAAATGTGCAGGTGCAGCAACTTCATGGATTCACCTAAATTCACTGAGTGCACACTATGTAGCCATCACTGTGCTAGACACAGGGGATACCAAGGTGGCGAAAGCTAGTGCTCATAAAATTAAAGTCTCAGCAAACAATCACATGAATGTAAAATTATTATTTGTGACAAATGGCACAAGGAAGAGTTATACAATGATAGGAAAACCTGTGGTAATGGCATTTTTTTTTTCTTAGAAGTCAAGGAAGTCTCCCCTAAAGACTCCAGAGGTGTTATCTTGCCAAGAGGGGAAAGATAAACATTCCAGACACAGGAAATAGCACGTGCAAGGGTCTTGCAGCCATGGGGAATTTGCAGAGTCGGAGAAGCGACCTAGTGTCCTCAATAATGTGTAGTCCAATGCTGTCAACTCTAATACAAGCTTTCAAGTGTCACTGTGATATTCCATCCTTCTGGAAGGCTAGTGAAATTGAAGGACTAGTGATCTGCTGAAAGTAGCTATTAATTTACAGCTAAATGGGAACTGCACTAAGCCCTACTGTCAGTTAACATGCTGAAACTGGCACCCAGCTGGCATGCTGGGGCCGAGTAACCACACCCCGCCCAGCTGCAACTTGTCCTAAGAATGGACAATAGCTGTCTAAATCCCATAAGCCCCCAAAGAGGCTGGCAGAGATTGCAGCCATGATTGCAACAGGAAGTAGAGAAGGGTGGTGGGTGGGCAGAATATTAGCAGAGCCAGCCCTTGCCAACTGGGCAAGGTCACAGACTGTGCCATGGCACTGCATGCATCTGTTTCTGTGCACTCTTTTTAAGATTTTTCTCCAGCTCTATGCCCCTGTCATTTCCACAGCCATGTCTCCTACCCCAGTGGCCTGAACTCTTCTAATGGTTAGCTCTTCGAATGGCTTGTCTTTCTTACCACAAAAGAAAGAGATTTGATCTTCTCATTGGAGAATAAAATATGAACAATGGGCCCCCTCCCAGGATTCGTTTTTGAAAAAGGCTTTGACAACACTAACACAAAAGAGCACATCAATGTGTGTCAAGTTGCTCTGCATCACTGTAGCGGAGGCAGTGACAGAACCTCTAATTTTTAACAGGGGACAAGCACCCTGAGTAAAGACTGTATTTCCGAGCATCCCATATGGCTAAGTGTTGTCCTGAGACCAAGTTCTGACCAATGAGATAGGAGCAGAAATGTAGGACATCTAGGATGGATATTTCCATGAAGGGTGGTTGGCACTTCTGTTTTTCCCCTCCTCCACCCTGGATGTGATGACTGGTGTCCATGAATGCAAGGACCATGTAGAAGGGATATAAAAAGATGAGCTGGAAGGGGCCTGACTCCCTGAGGACTTACTGGAATAAAACCATCATCCCAGTCCTGGGCTACCTACCTCTGGACTTGTAAGTCAGAGGGAAGTAGAATCCCATGATATTGAAGTTGCTGTTATTTTGGGTTTCTGTTACAGTCAAACCTAACCCTAACTGATAAAGCTATCATGGGGATTTTTTTTTTCTCTTTTTCTTTTTTGATGGAGGATCACAGTGAAGTTTTTTCTTAGAGTCCCTCAAATGTAGGCAATGATATTCTCCATCTTCATGTGTGGCTGCTGCTTCAGTTTAACCCAAGCAGAATCACGAGACGGAAAATGAACGTGGACTGGAAGAATGGGGCCTCAGTCAGAGACCAGCCCTGCCCCAAGTTCACTAGCCATTTGTCCATTCTGAGTTTCCACTTTCTCATATGAAAAATCGCCTCTAAATTCTCATACAAATCTGATCGTTTCTAAGACTTGGCATGCTCAGTTTCACCCAACCCCTGTGCCAATCTGCCAATGAAGGGAAATTATTATTAGGATGAAGAGTTTGCATCTCACCAACAGGTTATGTTTTAAAAATCCATATATTACCTGTTTGGAATTTGCAACACATTTTTCTATAGGTCGATAACATACATAAAGTTTAGCTTTGCAAGTACACTCCCAAAAGATATTTAATTAACTCACAGTTAAATTATAGTGCTGGGAGGTTCACAGAACAGCAACAACAAAAAATTGTACAAGGTGACATTGAGGAGTAAAGTGCTCAGTTTCAAATTGGAGGATGTGATAGAAGCATCTTTTCTTCCACCCATGGCAGAAAAAGAAGCTGTGTTTGGTGCTGAGAACAATACCTGTATTCTGTGTCCTGGAGGCGAGAATAATCATTTCCAGGTAACTGCACTTTTTTCCCCATAAGGGGTAGGAAGAGTAGGCCCTTGTGAGGACTGAGGGGAAGCCCTGTGTTTTGGAGGTGACAACAACACGGTTGTTACCTCCAAGTAACAACACTTCCGTTTCACATCTAGATATGTATGAAAGCTAAGAAAATGGGAGTCTTGATATGTTTCAAATATCCTATGAGATCACTGCCTTGTTTCCTTGAGTCTAATTCTAATTTCATTTGAAATATTGTCCTGTAGGTGAAAAGCCATTCACTGAACACGTCCAAGTTTCCTTAAGCAAATATTATGCAGAAGTCATGGGAGAAGCAAAGGGAGGAAGATTGCTGTCTTTTAGGACAATGTTGTTTTACAGTTACGCTTGACTTTTCCCACTGGCCATCGCGGCACAGAGCCGAGCATCACCCACTTCAACCCAGGAGGGCAGCAGTGGAGAAATAGTGAGGAGGGAACCTGATTTCCTACGCTAGAGGAACTTGTATCTTTCCTTCCTACCCCTTATGAATGGGGGAGTGATGGGCATGAAGTCACAGTTCCCTGATGAACTTGGATCTGCTTCACTCCAGTTCTTCTTTTAGAAAGGCCCATCTATGAATAAAGAAAATTTGGCTCATATACACCTTGGAATACTATGCAGCCATAAAAAAAGAATGAGTTCATGTCCTTTGCAGGGACAAGGATGGAGCTGGAAACCATCATTTTCAGCAAACTAACACAGGAACAGAAAACCAAACACTGCATGTTCTCACTCATAAGTAGGAGTTGAACAATGAGAACACATGGACACAGGGAGGGGAACATCACACACACTGGGGTCTGTCCAGGGGTGGGGGGCAAGGGGAGGGATAGAATTAGGAAAAATGCCTAATGAAGATGATGGGTTGATGGGTGCAGCAAACCACCATGGCATATGTATACCTATGTAACAAACCTACATGTTCTGCATATGTATCCCGGAACTTAAGTATAATTAAAAAAAGAAAGAAAGAAAGAAAAAAGAAAGGTCAGTCCAGAGAGTGTATACTCAGGGCAACTTGATCTATGCTCCCAGGTAAAAATTTAAAAAAGAAAAGGAAGGAAGGAAAAAACAAAGGGCAGTCTTGACCCTGCACTTATAAGTCTTATCTTTTCCATGTTAAAAAAGAAAAAAACTAGGCCTGGTGCAGTGGCGCACACCTACAATCCTGCCACTTTGGGAGGCTGAGGTGTGAGGATCACTTGAGCCCAGGAATTTGAGACCAGCCTGGGGAAAATAGTGAGACCTCATCTCCACAAAAAATAAAAAAATTGGCCGGGTGTGGTGGTGTGTGCCTGTGGTCCCAGCTACTGTAGGGGCTGAGCTGGGAGAATCACTTGAGCCCAGGAGGTTGAGGCTGTAGTGAGCCATGATCACACTACTATACTCCAGCCTATGCAATAAAGAGCCTGTCTCAAAAACAACAAAACAACAGCAAAAACAAACTCTCTTTGTCCCAATCAAAGGACTTCCCTCATTCTATCCTAATGAAATGTATCCTGTGTTTCTGTGCATTTGCACGTGCTTCCCCTCTGCCCATGCCTTTCCTCTCACTTCTTCACATGGGCTAACTCTTCCTTGTCCAAATGTCCCCATCTTTCGGAAGTCATCCCAACTCTCAGGAGGAGATAAGTCCTGTGTGCTCTCCTAGCACCCTGGGCAAATCTCAGGCTGTCCCCACATGAGAGAATAAACTGCTTGACCGTCTTGACTCTCCAGTGACCAGCATCAATATTCAATGAATTAGCAAACAAATGTTCCTTCCTGTCTGGTATTATCTCAGGCACTGTCAATATTTCTGTATGGGATTCACCTCTTGCACAAAGGGTATCTCTTCTCTAAATTCCCATTGTATCTCTTGTTTGTGGTTTTCGTTGTGAAACACAATCATTTAGCACCTTGCATTGTTGCTCACTCATTTCTCCGTAGTTTGCTCCCCAACCAGAATGTTTGCTGCTAAAATGTCCAGACCATATCTCAGATGTCATATCCTTTGTTATTCTCACAGTTTCTAATATAATACCACACACACAGTAGGCAATTGATGAATGATTGATGGATGAGTGGATGAATCCAAAAAATGCTTCTTTAAATTGTGACCTCCACGAAGATTTACATGATCTTAGAGAGATTTTTAACATAAAAAATAAACCAGCCTTTACATGACAGCACCCATTTGGTGCCATAAGCTATGCTTGCACTTTCTATGGGTATTCATGTTCCTCCTGAAGTGGCAGTTATAGCTAGTGGATCTGAGCCTGGTCTCTGGAGCTAGACTGCCTGGGTTTGAAGGTGGCCTCCCTTCTTGCTAGCTTTAGTCTATAAAAGACTTGGCTGCTTCATTTGTAAAATGAAGATACTAATAGCACCTATCTCATTAAGTTGTAAGAAAGGTAATATAAAGCAGAAAACAGGGGAGGAGGGCAGGTAATCCACATCAAATGCCTGGTGTAGTGCCTGGCTTCCAGTGGGTGTCTGATAAATGCAGTTATCGGTGTGGCTTCTAAGATGATGACAGAAGGTTTAAATGGAACAAGAACTCTTAGAGAAGCCAGGGCTCAATCATACTGGTCTTTTCATTATTCCACTTATTTATATGGGCAGTGTCCTTGGTGGTACCACTGTAAGGAAAGGTATAGTAATGACTTTTAGAACCAAGAAGTTAAGTTCCCCAGTGGGAAGTGTTATGCTATGTAGCTGGACAGGAGGCCCATCAGGTACGCAGGATGCATTTAAGTAACATCTTAGTAAAAGGAGTGTGCCTTCTGCTGGGATGATTGGGTGCAATGTCATGTGCATGATAGATATGAAAGACTGAATGTTATCATTTATTCATCAAAAAACATGCTGTTAGCTAGCCAGAATACAGACACTGCAAACAGTCAGTTTGCCTAAAGGATTTGCTCCTTCAGATCATAAAACCTCCTCATTACTCAGTACAGAGATGAGTATACATTAAGTTGTAAGCTAGTTTATGCAAATTATTTTACATTTTCCTGCTTCCCAGTCCTTCCAAAAATAAAATAAATGCAAAAGGGTCTTTTTTCGTTTCTTCCCTTTGTTTTGATCCCACAAACTAAACACAATATTTCTAGAAAGATGTGGAAAGGTACAGCGTCCCAGAAAGAAGAAAAGTTGGTATATTTTATGGGGTATAAAAGGTTCTTTATTCTGTGTGTTTGTTTGCCTACCTGTCAGCCTGCTTATCTGAAAGTGCCTGTCTGCCTTGCACCAGGCAACAGCTAAGCAGCCATTTAATCCTGCATGACTCCCTCCTCTGTATCTTGACCACATTGCAGGGAGGACCCTACACCAAGGCAGTCCAGGCTTAGGTTTCCCAGCAACATGTGACCTGGCTGGAAAATGTGAACTGTGCCAATCCGATTCCCTTTGCCTGGAATCCAGACTAGAAGCAAGGTAAGCTTTGCCATTTGGCCATGGGAACTGCAGTTGCAGGATCATGAGAAAGGCAGGGCCATAAGAACCTCTGCCAATTGACCTGCATGGAAGACAAAGTTGGGCACTGGGAGAGCTGAAGAAGCAGAGAAAGTCGGGGTTGGTTAAAAGGAAGCAGTAGCATTTAGAGTTGAATCATTTCAGGGGGTAAATGTTAGAATGGCCAAAACCAAGCTCTCTGGACCCTGGCCCAGCACCATCCCAGGACAGTCCTTGTGAGGACAGCGTTTACAGTACCTTGCCCTGGAGATCAAGGATGGATGGCACCTGCTCTTACTGCTTCATAGGTATCTGTTTCACTTGTGTTAGATTTTGAGGGAGGGGGTATCTCTGTTTTTTGCAAGTACAAGAGATTTTTCTAAAACACTTATCTGGCATCAGTGTTAGAGAGGCGTTGGCTCAGAAAAGCCATAAAGGCATAGCTTTGTGATAACAGTAGTTGGCAAGATGATAATGTACAGATCATAAACAAACATTAGCTCCACTGAACTCTGATCTCCTCAGAACCACTGTACCTGCTTTAAAGAGGACATAAGCAAATGAGAAATCATGCAGATGAAGGCAACAAGTACAGTGAGAGGGTTGGAAAGTTTCTCATACAAGTACTGAAGAAATAGGAGATTTTTTACTCAGAAAAGTAAAAATTAAGGAGACAAAGGATATTTCTAATATATGTAGAGCTGCCACGTGGAAGATACACCAGGGTTGCATTTTGTTCCTCTAAAGGCAAGAACTAGGATTTGACAGAAGTTACAAGGAGCTAAGATTTAGCCCAGAGTTTCCCAATAACGGAAAGAGAGCTGCAAGATAGGGAGCATATAGTCTCTGGAGGTGTTCAACGAGAGGCCAACTGACCAGCTACCTTGTCCCAGGATGGGGGAGTTTGTACTAGAGGATATCTGATATTATCTTCAGTGTTAATATATAATGAGTTTATCTACAATAACTACATACTACCTCTAGGCTCTGAACAAAAGCTGCTGAAAGAAGCTGAAGATCAAGCAGACCATAAAACAGACATTCCTCTTTATCTCTAGAAGACTCCAAGTGGTCCAGCAAGAGAGGAGTCATGAAATACCTCAGATCCTCTCTCATCTACACTTGTCTCTGGGGCTGTTGAGACCATGCCTCTGCCAGGGGAATGATGTCGTGGGACTTCCTCTTACTGAGATTAGCCTCTGAGAAAGGTGTCTGCTCATTGCCTTTTAAGCAGATGGAAAATTCTGGAAAGGAACTTCACTTTTTAAAGCTTACAGGAGGTGCTGGTTGGTGCCAAATTTCCAAGGAAAAAAACCAAATTCAACCAATTTACCCCCCACTGGGGGAGTACAAAAAAGAAGGCAAGCTAAGTCTGAAAGCTCTAACAATGGTTTAACACCAATTATCCATGGGCCTTCAGGCCTACCACCTACCAATCATGCAAGTAAGTTTAGATTATTGCAAAGACCAGACACCTCTGCGGTCCTGCTAGAACAAACCAAACAAAAATCATTCTCTGTGTGTCTTCTTTTCTGTGACTGCCTTGGTTACCTCAACTATCCACATTTAATAATTTGGCAAAGGACATGGCAGGTGGAGAGAAATCCCAGTATTCTCACTATATCAGGGATGCTTTCTGGACTTCCTCTTAGGAAACAGGAAACAGCATAGCAGAAAACAACTTCTGGGAGTCTGCTAGTCAAGGCCTGGGAACCAAGGTGATGAGCAGGTAACCTACCACTCCCACCGATGACAGGAATGGTCCGCTTACTAACATCCCCAGCAAAAAAAAAAAAAAAAAAAAAAAAAGGGCTTTTTTGATATTTCCATACTACATCCTCACACAAGACAAGGATTTGGTTCCAGAGCCAGTAAAACAGGAAAGTGCCAGAACAGAATGCCTTCAAATGAAAGAAGCAAAGGGATAGGGTCTAAACTGAAGCAGTGGTAAATTATTGTTAGAAACCAGAACCATTTTGCAGAATGATTTGGTTTTCTGTCGAACAGGCCAGGACCATTGTGGAGCACAGAATGAAGCCCCGGAAAAATCCATGATCCTTCTGTGATGGATGGGTAAGGCACTCAGCCCAGCCCCATGTTAGGTGCAACCCAGGCATCTACGCATGTCCTGGCCAAGGTGGCAAGTCCCGCAGCATTTCCCAGTGCTCCCCCTCTCCCAGCCCTCTTTGTCTTCCATTGCAGAGCTGTGCATTCCACTGCAAACAGAGCCTGCCATTGAGCCATTTTTCTCTGCACTGAACATAGTTTCTGCTGCCAGGATGAGTCACCATGCAACACATACCCTCATCCCCTCCACGCTGTACTTAAAATACTCTAGGGCTGGCCGAACAGAACCCCACTGTGAGTGAGCACGTGTGTGAAGGTGGGATTGGCAGCTCAGCTCTGCGGAGCCCTCTGCAGAGAGTCTGCACTGTGTTTGGCAGAGAGATTCAGAGAGCCAATATTTGGGGAGGGGCAAAGAGGGGAAGGTCTGTTTTTCAAATCTGGTTCGACCTCTTGCAGCCTGCCAAGTTGTACCCTCTCTTTTGCAGGAACCCTCACTTTAGCTTCTCTGATCTTGAACAGAAGGATCTTACTGCTAGGGGTTGATGTGTCCTGCCTCTTCTCCCAGCCCAGCTTCTGACTGGCCACCTTGCTACAAACAGGACTGCCCTGTCCTGCTTTTACCTGCCAGCCTGTCTGCCTCCAGTGTGGATTTTTCTTCAATCGCAACAGCATCTAGTCATTTCCTGAGTTAGAACTTGTCATCCTCACTGGGACGGAGGTCTCTCACCACTCTCCTGCCATTCCTGCTCTCTGCCTCCCCTCATCCACCCACACACAGAGCACTACCTTGGGCAGAACCAATCACAGGACTCCAGAACCATCCCTCTTCCCCAGACTGCACTGAAAAAAGGGATTAGAAATTGTTCTCTTCCTCCTGAGCCTTTAAACTGAACTGAATACTTTCTTTCTCCTTTCTGCAGAGAAGCACTGGATTTCCACAGGCATTGACTGAAAAGTTGTCTTAGTTCCCCATGGTCCACACCCTCTTCCACGCCCAGCCACACACTCCACCTGCCGGGGTACCCTTCCCTTTGGAGAACCACACATGTTCCGCTTTCAACCTGCTGCTACAGCACCCTTCACAGAAGGGGCCTTGGAACAAAAGCCAAGCTCAGCACAGCCCAAAGGGACACAACGTGCTTGAGTTATTCATTACTTGAGTTGGAGGAGGTCACAGAGCAGGAAGCGCACTGGAAATCAAGGGGAAAGGTGGCAGAGAGGGTGGGGAATGCATCAAGGTGACCTTCTAGGGCCTGATGGGAACTCAGAGTCCTGGTAGGGGGTGGGTATCATAGTGGGAAGGTGACAAAGTCATAGCAACAGCCCCAAGGTTAGCCAAGGTCAAATGGAAACAGCTGATTATAATTAAGCTAGCTACTTAGTAGCTCTTGCTATGCACCAGGCACTGTGCTTAACACTTTCCCATATCTCTCCTTTTATCCTCGCAATACTGTATCACTTCAATTTTATGACTGAGGGAACAGCCCTGGAGAGAACAAGTGACTTGCCCAAGGTCACCCAGCTAGCATGCGTGTTCTGAAGCTGGGCATGTGAATGTAGGTCTTTACCAGCTTGTTCTGTGTGGTGAAGTGGTTAGATGGGTGGTACAATTCCAGATGGTCTAGAGTGGCTGGGCAAGTGGAGTCTGAGATGAGCTACTGAGATAAATCTGGTTCCTATAGGACTGAGATCATGTTCTCCAGCAGCAATCCCAGGTCTGGGTGGAAACCCGGAGGTTTTCAGGAAGCCTGGAGGAGGCTGGCTTAGGATGAGTTGCTGCATTGCCTATGCAGATGTGACCCTCAGGACTTTATCAGAACCTGTGAAGACTTTCCATGCAGGGAAGGGGGAATGAGTAGAGCTAGGGACCTAAAATTTGAGAGGGGAAGATATTCCTCAGAGGAAGACAGTAAATCAAAGACGAGAGACCAAGCCATCAGTCTACCAGGTGTTTGCTACACCTCTGAAGAGCTAAGGTAGGACACTTTTTTAGGAAAAAAGAAAATCTGTCACTGGAGACTCTCTTTACATATTTTGTCTTACCATATGCTTCTTCTGGAAGGGGTGTTGGGAATCAAGGGTGAGGTACAGGAACGGAATGGGCACAAGTAAGGGCAGAACGGCCTCCCCTGAACCGCCTCATCCCTTCCCATTCTACCCTTCCCCCACTCATCTCTTTTTGCTGATTCTGCTCACAGGTTTTCCTTCCTCTTACAGTAATGGGCACTCAACAACACATACCCTTCCCAGCAACCTGTCCTTCTGGAAACTCCTTGATAAGGTAACTTCTGCCTGAAGGGGACCAGGGGCCTCATATCCGCAGGTGCAGCCTCTTCCTGCAGCTCTCATACTACTAAGCTGGGGTTTTTCCAACATAAACATGACAGGGGCTAAACAAGAGGTGGCTTCCTCTCTCACTAAGCTGTTCTCTCTCTCTGTTGCCTTTGACAGAGCCCTGCAGCTTCCCCCACTGGGGCTTGGTGGATAGGTGGTCGCTTCCCCCCCGAATTTCAGGAATGTTCAGGTTTGCACAGGTCCTGCAGGCGAGCCTGGAAGATTAGAAAAATGCTCATTCTTAATCAGTTCGGGCTTGTCTTTATGCCAGCGAGGTTGACCTTGGCGACAGAAGGGTGGCCAGGACAAGGACAAGCATCCTGGTACTGGGGTATTCTCTGATATGGGGCTGGGACATCAAGATGGGCCATGATGGCCCCTGGGGATGGGGCTTCTCTGCAGGGGAAGCAGAAGCAGCCCGGCGTTTTCTGCTGTGTCACTGCCCTCGGAGGGATGTATAAAGCTGCTCGGGGGCTCATAACAGGGGGATGAAACCAAGAGTTTGGCTTTCCAGCAACAAGCGGATAAAGGGCGAGAAGGGGTACTCTATGCCCCAGGTCTGCAACATCTTGCCCTATGCGCTAGGTTTTCCCAAAAGTCCTTTGGCTCCAAGAATTTTACAGCAGAACAAAGGGATCGATACCCCCACGGGGGCATACAAGCATGCCAACGAGAATACCCGCCGCCGACCTGGCACCAAAGAAAGTCCTCGGTGGCTGGGTCGCAACCGGTTGCCACGGGACAACTCACTGCGGGCTACTCCTCCCGAGCCCTAGCTCCGGGCTACCGCCCTGGGTGGGTTTGGCAATTGTCCTGCTCGAGGTGGTTCAGGCCGCCCACAAGGGGCACAGCCCGGCAGTCAGGAACCGGGGCTGCCTGCTGGGCTGGCCTGCAAGGAGAGGGAAGGGCCGGAACTGCAACCGCAGTGGCGGGGAGTGCGAGGGGGCGGCAGGTGCAGGAGCTGGAGGCGGGGCGGAGCTGGGCAGAGTCCTAGCCGGTCCGGCGTCCCGGAGTGACCTTCCCCCAGCCCGCCAGGGCCCAGGAGGGGTGGACCCACAGGCCAGGGAGGCCGAAAGCGCGGGCGGGCAGGCGTGGGGGCTGGGCCATGACTGCCGGGCCGGGGTCCTCGGGGCTCCGGGCGACCCAGGTGCGGAACACCCCAATACAGAAGAGGAGGTTCGTGCCCAGCCGGGAGCTGGGAGGAGGCTGCGAGGCGCTGCCTGCGCGTCCCTCCCCGTCGCCCCCACCTCCTCCGCGCCCCGCGCCCCGCGCTCCAGTCGGCGCCTCTAGCCCCGGCGGCTCCTTTGTGCCGGCCCCGAGCCCGCCCCCTTGGGCCGAGTCCCCGCCCCCCGCGCCGGGATTGGCCACCCGGGCCGCTAGTGGGCGGGGCGCGCGGCCACCGAGGCGCGGTATATAGTAAAGGTAGGGCCGGCGCCGTCAGCCAATTCGTCGGCTCGTGGCGGGCGTGGTGGTTCCTGCCCGCAGTCCGCTTGTCCGTCCTTCACTCTGAGTCTCCTACCCCGGCCTGTCTCTGCAGAGGTCACGGGAGGCGGGGGCCCCGCACAAGTCCCCAGTGGCAGCGGGAGCGGCAGCTGCGGGTTCGCGGAGCCCCCGAGCCCCCAAGGGCTAGAGGAGCGCTCGGCGGACCAAAGAAAGCCCGCGAGCGGCTGCGCGCCCACCAATAGGTGCGGGGCTCGGAGCCGCGCAGCCTGCGCCGTCCCTCCCTCCGCCCCCGCCCCGCCGCCGCCGCCGCCGCCTCCCCCTCCTCCTGCTCCTGCCTCGGCTCCTCCGCCGCGCGTCTCGCACTCCGAGAGCCGCATCGGTTGCGGCGCCTCCTGCCTGCGGAGAGCCAGGCCGGAGAAGCCGAGCGGCGCAGAGGACGCCAGGGCGCGCGCAGCAGCCACCCACCCTCCGGACGGCGGCAGCTGCTGACCCGCCATCGCCATGGCCCGCGGGAAAGCCAAGGAGGAGGGCAGTTGGAAGAAATTCATCTGGAACTCAGAGAAGAAGGAGTTTTTGGGCAGGACCGGTGGCAGTTGGTGTAAGTAAGGGGTCCGCAGCTCCCGGCCGCCGCGTCTGGTCTTTCCTGGGCTGCGCATCCCCTGCGCAAGCTCCGCGGCCAGTTCCGCACCCGCCCCGCTGTCCGGGGCGGCGGGGGCGAGGATGGTGGGCGCTGCTGGGTCAAGCCGGCGTGGGCTTGCAGTCCTGTGCGGAATGCGGAGTCCTCAGAATGGGGCGCAGGGTCGGGATTGGAACACGACAGGCAGAAGGTTATGCGTATCGTAGCGATCTTGGTTTGGTAATTTGCAGTCTTTCCTACCGTGCATCCGTTGAGTCCTTTCCTCCTGGGAATGGTCAGGCTCTGCGAGACTACATCTGTCTCTCCCTTGTCCTGAGTCCTTAAAAAAAAATGAGATCTGGGGTCGTGAGAGAACCTCGTGAGGTAATGGGATCTAATGCGGGCGAGGTTGTGTGTTACAGCATCTTTTTTCTAGTCTAAATACGTACCTCAAAAGAGAGAGGAAAGAGAAGGGTGGAGAGGAATCCATCCACACACTGCGGTATTTCACAGCGATGGCTAAGGGTTTCCCTTCACGACCTCCCCTGGAGTCATCACCACCCAGAAATGGTTCAGTAAGCTCCATTTCAGGACTCCGATTCTTAGCCTCGGCCCGAATCCTGGCAAAATCTGGTTGTTTTCACAGACAGTTGTGGATCAGTCAGTAGGTTGGGTTGATTATGGTGAAGGGAATATAAACACAGAGCAGCTCATCTTAAAATATTTTGTGCAGCCTGTTGCTTGGTTGGATAGACTTTTTTTTCCATCGAAAATTAGATTCCTTGTTTTCAGCCTCTCCGGAAGGGTGACTTTTTTTTTTTTTTTTTAAGGTCATTTTGAAGGGCAGAGTTGTAGGCGAATCTATAAGAGTCGTGACTGCGTGAGGGAAGGAGGGAGGGAACTCCCCTTGCTGCATCACTGCCCCCTCCTCCTCCAACATCATCATCATCATGACCATCACCACCAACACCACTAGCACCACCAACACCACTGGCACCACCACTGCAGTCATTCAGGGAGTTCTGAACAGAGGCCGATCGGTGTTCCTGGTTGGGAGGATCTGTGGGAATCGGCAGGAGAATGAGTCAGGGAAATAGTGCTTAGCTGACATTTTGAAATGGAAGACGCTGGAATATATGAATTTTTGTAAAGAAAAAAAATGCAGCTTGTGAGTCTCTCTTGATTGAAAAGTAAAGGGTTAATAATGCATCACACTTCAAGGTTAGTCAAGGTGAAGCCTCTTTCCAAGGTGTTAACGGGGAAGCATAGGTATCCCTAAGCCATGGAAAATGGAGTTCTTTAATGGCTTTTAGCTTTTGTTTTATATTTTATTTCGGGGAGACTGTGCTTCATTGAGATTATTCATGGTGTCTCAGGCATAAAGGTAGTTTCCTGTGTTTTCATGTGGAAAGGAAAACCTGAAGAACTGTGAGGTGTGTGTAGAATGAACAGCTCCCTGGCAACTCCTTGTAACTTGAGGGAGGCCTGGGAGGTGCACTGCGGTATAGGCACCCTTCTGCCAAGGTTAGCTGGGGCTTCCTTCTCTGGTGGTCTGACCCTGCTGCGCCACAGGGGCAGAGGCTGCACTGACTCTAGGCACATTGTGAAATTTGCCTTCTTGTCTTTTTCCCCTTAGTAAAATATGTATCGTTCCTCATTCCAATTTCATGCTGCTTAGAATAATATTTGCTTTAGAGGGCAAGGCTGTATGGACTGACTCAGTCTTTAAGCCGACATTTAATGGGCAGCACCTCCATGAGAGAGAGAAAGAGAGACCGTGTGTGTCAATTTTTGTGTCTTGGTAACCTATCCAGCCAGCTATCGGTAGGCTGATTTATGAACGGAGACCCCAGGACTGCTGTACTTGCCCCCTCTTCCCTTCCATGTTCCACGGTACAGGTGCTGTGCTAAAAATCCCCTTTTTGTTTTGTGCTAATATGTCTGCCCCTTTCTGGCAGTGTAAGAACTGTCAGAGCCTCTCTTAGGTAGAGAAGGTGGCAGCAATTACCATCTCCTACGGAGAAAATGCCCCCTTTTCAGCGCTGGGCCCAACATGGATGCCCTTGGGGCGAGGGCAGGATGCCCTTGGCTCGGTTTTGCTTCTAGGTAGATTTTCACCAAGATGGACGCAGGAGACTCGCCTGTCACCTGCTGGAGAAATCACAGCATGCAAATCACTTTGTGCCTTCCACCTTTTTATTAGGTTAATACAGACATTGGTAGGTTTTTATATTTACAGCTAGGCCTGGATGCCTGCCTGTGACCTTTTGAAGGGTACACACTGTTTGTTTTTCCAAAGAAAACCCTCTGTATTACTTTTTTTTAAAGGAAGAAAAATTGCTTGAAAGGGAGATGCCTCTGAAGCCTCCCCAATCCCCTCACAGTGCCACCCCAGCTAGTTGGTGTGACTTATCTAGCCTTTTTTTGGCTGGTGGCGGGGAGCCCCTGGTGGCCTGTGTCTGGGTGAGCCACTGCATAGGCCCTTCTAGTCCTGAGTGCTCCACTCTCCCAGTGACCTCATGGCAGTAACTAGGGAGATTTTATCAAGTAACATCTCAGAGCAAAAAGGGAAAATTCCTCGCTTTTCTTAGGATATCGTGTGGGCAGAATGGAAAGGCTGTCTGTCTCTGAGCTTAATCAGTGTACGTGCAAAATAACTTGTTTTTTCATTTGCTCTTATTTGTATTTTAAACTGTAGCCTCAATTGTGTACCCTCTTATGTTGTTAGAATTAGGTATCTGGAGTCCAGGCAATGAGTATAGAGATGTTTCAGTTGTTCAAAGGGGCACATGTAGGTAAGCTAAGAGCACCAAGATGAGGTGGGGGTGGGGGCAACAAGAGGAAACTAGAATCAAGGCTACGACAGCTGTCTTGCTGACTGTTACACCAACTCTTGCACCTCTTAGGGGCATTCACTGGAAAAATTTTCCAGATCTCTTGACGTCACAGAGTTTGCCATTTGCCTACTGCTGCTTGGATACAGAATGCAGCACTTAACCCTTGTCCTGCGGGGAGGGAGTGATTGAGTTGGGCGCTGTAGTTCTGGATTACACAACTTTTTCTTTCTTCCTTATCTTTGCTTCTGTCTTTGCCTTTTTCCTTGTTCTTTGCTTTTGATAGAGGAAAAAAGGACAATGATTAAGCATTTTGGTGTGGTTTTGTGTGTTTTGCTTGTTTTAACAGCTCTGTAGCCTGATTTCCCTTAACTTTTTAGTGTCTAATTGGAAAGTTGGGCTTTTAAATGTATGGACAGGGCAACAAGGCTAATTCCTGCTGTTGTGTACCCACTCCCTCCCTGGCCCTCTCCTACCACATATATACTAATACTCTTTTTCAGTGGCTTTTCCCCCAGGTACCCTGGCATTTAATGCATGAGATCTGGACCTTTTTAGCAGTAACCTAAGGCTCCTTTGTGCAGTCATGCTTCTGACTCGATAACCTTACAGTTCACTTGTTCCCTGTTTTGTATTCACATTGAGTTGTTTGGCTGGCACAGGGCTGCCAGGCAATGCCTAGTACAGCCTGTTACTATGCGGCTAATCAGGGAGATAATCCTTGTAAACCAGTAACTGATAGCCACCCTCATTCCCATCTATGTGTTGAGTCTTTTTTTTTTGGTTTTGCAGCTATTTCAGCCTCCATCCTGTTATCTTGTTAACTATGGGAAAAAGAAAATGCAGCCCAGCAAGTCAGTCATTGTTCTGGTTCCAGTTCCAGAAGATGGGATTAAAATGTGCTGGTCATTTTCGCTATAGAATTTTCTTTTTTCCCCCTTGTCTTGTCCTCCGAGGGGAAAGACAGTGTGTGCTTTGTTTAAAATACAAACCAAAGGGGAGAGCGATAGTAAAAAAACGAGGATATCATCATTGGGTTTCTCAGCATTCATTGCTCTGCCACAGCAAAATAACCCTCAGGCATCCGAGCATTTGGAGAAGCAGCAGAGCTTGGATTGTAGTATTTAAATGTCAAGGGATATACAAGCAAAGAAAACATAGGTCTCTAGGGGAGTAGATTGTCATATTTTAAATTCATTGCATAAGCATCCACACATAGCTCTAGATTTTATTGGTGATCTTCATGATTTTTTTTATAATCTTGAGAATAAAAAATATGGATAAATTTTTTTCAAAATTTAGGGAATTAAAAAATCTAAGGATCCTAGTTCTAGCTGAACATTCCTCCTACCCTTAACCACCTCCCATACACGCTGTAAGTGGAGGGCTGCTCAGCCTCTCGATTTTTACCCTGTGTCAGTGGGAGTGAGGTGCACTCTCTTGACGTTGGACAGGGAAGAAACCAAGCGGGCGGGGGGAACCAAGAAGGAAGTTTATTCATCCGTGGGAAGATTAAACTTTCATTCTGAGCATATGACTGCATCACAGCTTTTTGTTTCTGTTCTTCTTGCAGTTAAGATCCTTCTATTCTACGTAATATTTTATGGCTGCCTGGCTGGCATTTTCATCGGAACCATCCAAGTGATGCTGCTCACCATCAGTGAACTTAAGCCCACATATCAGGACCGAGTGGCCCCACCAGGTAAAATCAACATGAATAGCTTCATTTCCTTCAGAGAGCATGGGTGTCACGTTTTCTATTGAGAAAAAATGATTTGGAAAATTACTCTATAATGTAGTTTTAAATGAACCATGAAAAGGAAAAAGAGAAACTTCTCTCGGCTGCAGCCAGATGTCCTACCCGCATTGCAGGCAGAGCTCCCACGGGTTGCAGACATCTTATTTGCCCACTTCTAGAGTGAGGGTGAAGAGTCCTGGTTCTTGGCCCAGCCTGCTACCCACCAGCTATGTGACTGTGAACAGACTGAGTTCTGATGGCGGCCCTGGTCTTCTCATTTGTCATATTCTAGGGTTTGGTTAGTGGGATCCTTTCCAGACCTTTTCGAGTCTAACAGACATTTTTTTACTTCTTGAGGGGGGCTATGACTCAGATAATTCCTTTAAAAAAAGTCACTTGGGCTCCTGTTTTAAAAGGTCGACTTATTTTTAGAGATGATAAGAAGCTGTGGAATGGGCAGCTCCTCACAGGGAGAGGAGCCGTGACTTTAGGGGTCTGTTGTCCCACCTGCTGTTAGTTTGCAGTTTGACCTTGAATAAAGTCACTCTCACTTCTCAATATTTATACCCATTGATTTAATAAGCGTCTCGTTTGCCGGCTTTCTGGTCCCACTTTGTAGTTTAATTAACTGTCTCCTTTAGCTCTTAAAAACTTGAGTGAACAAGAAGATTATAAGAAAATAGAAACTGCCGCACGAGTCCCTGCTGTGACTTGAGTGCCATCGGTGTAGAGCTATGCGTGTCCACACCAGTCACGAAACGCCGTGAAAGGCCCACTGCCATCACGCCTGATGCTGGTAGAACAAGGCAGTGGAATAGCCACAAACGTGAATTTGCCATCTGGCTGTTGTAAAAATCATTGTCTGGAGAACCTAGAGAGAAAGTGTTGCGTAACTTCTGGGTTCTCGCTTATGAATGACCTTGGGGCTGCTGCTGAGGGGTGGCAATGACTTGTCCCTTCTCTGCTTTCCCTTGGCAAAGGTTTAGTAACAGCTGTATTTAGGTGACAATCTTCAGATGATCTACATGGCCCTGAGCACCCTAGATCAAGGGCCACTGCCTGCCACAGACTTTTCATGCCCACCGACTTGAATGTGGGAAGGATTCACAGAGGAAGATCTTCAAAATACGGAGGTGGCAAGCATTGTTGTGTAGCCCTAAGTCAAATAGTTCTCCACTGTAAGAAGAACTCAAAATATTTCCAGATAAATTTAGATCTGAGGGATTGGGGAAGTGGAAAAAAAAAAAATCACATAAGTAAGTAACATGACTTAAATCTGCTTAATAATCCAGTTTCCAGCAGCTGTTTTCCACAAGAGGTGGGTCTGTGGAAAGGTTGAAGCAAGAATTCTGGAGTACGCAGAGAAGCTGAAACATGTTTTACATTGGGTTCGGTGATAGGGAAGCATTGTGTCTTTTCATGTCCTCTTCTACTAGAACTTTTGTGGTACCATTAGTTGTAATTTTAATTGGTGTAGGTATTTTGTTTTTGTTCTTTGTTTTGCCATTTAAAAGTTATTCTTCCATCATGATGCGATTTTATAATTTTTTTTTTTTTTGAGGCAGTTTTGCTCTGTCACCCAGGCTGGAGTGCAGTGGCACAGTCTCGGCTCACTGCAGTCTCTGCCTCTCAGGTTCAAGTGATTCTCCTGTCTCAAATAGCTGGGATTACAGGCATGTACCACCATGCCTGGCTAATTTTTGTATTTTTAGTAGAGACAAGGTTTCATCGTGTTGGCCAGGCTGGTCTTGAACTCCTGACCTCAGGTGATCCACCCACTTTGGCCTCCCAAAGTGCTGGGAGGTGTGAGCATGAGCCACCACGCCTGGCCTGCTGCTATTTTATAATTCTTATACTCAAAGCCAAATATGACTACAAAGTTAAATATTTTCTTCAATTTCCTAGATTAAAAAAAAAATGGTCACTGAGTATGTGAACTTTGAGGAGTCAGCCTTTAATAAAACTAAAAATTCTCTTTGTGCCCTTTGCAGAAAGGAAAATTTCACTTTGGAAAAGAAATAGCCAAAGTGCCCGACCTTGTAAGTAAGGACTTGGAAATGACCTTGCCTGTAAATCAACGGGCAGAAGTGCTCGGTCCTTTCCAACACCCTCTCACCGCGCCTTGCTCCCCTTCCTTCCATCCCCTTCCTAAAAGACATGTTCTCAGTACCTATATTTAGTGTGCTCGCAGCAGTTGGACTGACCTGACAAACCCTCACTTCTCCAAAGGAATGCTGGTGGCTCATCTTGGAAAAATGCATTCCTGTCCTGTGGTCTGAGTCACAGGAAAAGTCCTCAGTCCTCCATCTTCCTTGTTCTTTGGCCTGGTAATTTCTGTCTCTTCTTTTCCTCATCCCTTCCCCCATCACCTTTCAGGAGAGTCTAGGCCAGGCCCCTCCTCTTCACCTGCCTTACCCTGTGGGATTTTTCGGGGCCTTTACCAAGGGACATGGCATCCATATGGAAATGATAGTAACCTGAATCAGGCCAGGCCAGCAGAGTGCCAGCTGCTGCAAAGTGCAGCCCTTGGACCACCCCTTATGGCCCTATGTTGCCTGAGGGATCCTAACTGGACCCTCCTTGGCATTTTTCAGAGTGCATGTTAGAATTTTGTATTTTGCATAGGAAATAACTCCTTACATATGCAGACTAAACAGATGTGTTTGAGAATACCCTGACAATTTTTTGACTTCACATTAGTATCTTTAAAGCCTCCATTTTCATGTTAAAGAGGGAAAATTGTCAATTTGAGTTAGATACACCTAGTGAGTGTGAAAGTTGGCACATGATTTAAAGATACAAGGACTTACTAATAATGTTATCTGCTGAATTTGAGGCATGAATGCAAATCCAGCCTGACTGGGTATTGACTGCCCTTTGTACACTGGAATTCCTTGTAATTGGATCTCTTCTCAATGACGTGTGAATGTGGCCATATCAAGCAGTGGCAATTGTGCAGTGAGTGTATTTGGGCCTGTATGGTGATAATATTGGATAAACTGAGAGGCCAAACATGAAATCTCAGACTAAACTAAAGAATGGAAGTGAGATATAAGAAAAAATGGTGAACGTGTACAGCTTCTTGGCCCTGAACAATGGTGGCCATTTAATGCACATGATTTTCCTTACAAAGTCTTGTTGCAGCTGATGTGGTAGCTCATGCCTGTAATCCCAGCACTTTGGGAGACTGAGGCAGGAGAATCCTTTGAAGGCAGGGGTTCCAGACTAGCCTGAGCAACATAGCAAGACCCCATGTCCGCACACACACAAAAAATTTTTTTAAGTCTCCTCTTAAGTGTGGCAGTGGGGGGCAGGCGCGGTGACTCACGCCTGTAATCCCAGCACTTACGAGGTGGGTGGATCTTGAGGTCAGGAGATCGAGACCATTCTGGCTAACAATGGTGAAACCCCATCTCTACTAAAAAATACAAAAAATTAGGTGGGTGTGGTGGCAGGCGCCTGTAGTCCCAGCTACTCGGAAGGCTGAGGCAGGAGAATGGCATGAACCTGGGAGGCGGAGCTTGCAGTGAGCCGAGATCACCATAGCAGTCCAGCCTGGTTGACAGAGCGAAGACTCCATCTCAAAAAAAAAAAAAAAAAAAAGCAGTTCTCTCCTTCTGTGAGAACTAAATTAGATGATAGACATATATAAAGCAAATAGTACTTTATGGTGGCAAAACCAATGATAATAAATGTAGGGTAGCTGTTGAGAGCAACTTCTGTTTTTTTCTTTTTTTTCAAGAGGGAGTCTTGTTCTGTCACCCAGTCTGGAGTGCAGTGGCATGATCTTGGCTCACTGCAATCTCCGCCACCTGGGTTCAAGTGATTCTCCTGCCTCAGCCTCCCGAGTAGCTGGGACTACAGGTGTGTGCCACTATGCCTGGCTAATTTTTGTATTTTTAGTAGAGACGGGGTTTCACCATATTGGCCAGGTTGGTCTGGAACTCCTGACCTCTGGTGATCCACCCGCCTCGGCTTCCCAAAGTGCTGGGATTATAGGCGTGAGCCACCGCGCCTGGTCCAGGGTTTTTATAGCCCTATCTTTCTACTAGAAGCAGCAGTTTCTTCTTTTTGGACACTGAACTTCCAGATATGACAGGGATGCTTTGCATACTTAGACTTTCATGGAGTCAATAAAACCTTAGCTTTCCGTGAAAATGTTTAAGAGACATTTGGGAAACATGTTTTTAAAAATTTTAAAGTGAATTTAAATGGCATTGTGTTTGTTGTGCAGTCTCTCCCTTTAACAAACCCACACTTGTTGGGTTAGCGCCTGCCAAGCTTTTCTCCAGAGGAGACCCTCTTAGGCAGTCCTGCAGTGCCGCTCTGCAGCATTGCTTCTCATCTGTTGATGCAGTTGGATCTGGGGAGAGACGCAGCAATTAGCTGTGCTGGAGAGGGCCGAGCAGGCACAGGCATGCACACCCACATGTATGCCCACGGACATGCATGCGTGCACACACACATGCATGCTCATGGATGTACACATACACTCAGGCTCACCAAGCCCTGTCCCTGATTTGACCCTGCTTGCCTTGCTGCCTGTGCAGTGGTATAATGGAAAAGTCTCTTCTTCACATCCGCTGCTGCCCTTCCCCCACCCCAGGCTCACTTAGCAACAGTGGAATGAAATGAAGGTCACTGTGTGTCAATCGGTGGGTCCGGGAGATTCCCGGCTGGCTTGCTTCCTGGTAGGCAGGTATGAATGTATGCTGCTGTTCTCTCTTTTCAGGTTCTGGGTTGCTGTTTGTTTAGCTCGGAAGTATAGATGGCTCAGTGCTAGCAGACACATTTTCAAAGGCTTATATTCTTGAGTTGTTGGTAACCAGAATTGGGCAGGAGAAGTGGGGTGGATGCAGACCAGCTGACCACACTGGCACCACCAGCAGTTTCAGTTTCATCTTGATTGTGAAGAGGAAATATCTAATCTGAAAACTTATTAGGGGCCTGGCGTAGGGGCTCCTGCCTGTATTCCCAGCAATTTGGGAGGCCGAGGCGGGCGGATCACCTGCAGTCGGGATTTTGAGACCAGCCTGGTCAACATGATGAAACGCGTCTCTACTAAAATACAAAACTTAGCTGAGCGTGATGGCAGGCGCCTCTAATCCCAGCTACTTGGGAGGCTGAGGCAGGAGAATCACTTGAACCCGGAAGGTGGAGGTTGCAGTGAGCCAAGATTGTGCCACTGTACTCCAGCCTGGGCAACTAGAGCAATACTCCATCTCAAAAAAATAAAGAAAGAAACAAAAAACCCATTAGGGTTCAAGCCATTATCATTCAATCTCAGCTTGATGAAGTAAAATTCCTGAGAAGTCATTATGTCAGTCTCAGAATACCTAATTTTTCCCCCCCACACTACCTCATACTTGTATTGCTGTCTCTCACTCACATTTCAAAGGGGAAATGAGAAACATTTGGCTTGTTTATACTTTGGAGGGATTGTTAGTGCAAAGTGCCAGTAAGGTGTTTCCGGTTAGAGTACACTGCTTTGTAATCTCTCAGCTGACACGATGTATCTCTGTACACCCAGCTGTCTCTCACTTTCC
Organism: Papio anubis; assembly: GCF_008728515.1. Taxonomy (NCBI): domain Eukaryota; kingdom Metazoa; phylum Chordata; class Mammalia; order Primates; family Cercopithecidae; genus Papio; species Papio anubis. Next base: position 192,021,534 of record NC_044976.1, on the reverse strand, counting down.
CTCTCCTCCTCTCTTCCCACCCTCAAATGGATCCTTCTACCTGGTCCCAGAATTTGAGGCTCTGGATGAATTAGCATTGGTGGCAATTAGATTTCCAAAAGCTACTGCCCAGCCTTATGACTTGGTAAAGGGTTTGTGGGGGGAACTGTTTGGCTTCAACAACTCAACTACCCAGGCAGTGATTTATTTCTAAAGACAGGAGTACAACTAGCCAGTCATCTCTTCAGTAGACAGGAAACCTAATGATTTACTTTAAAATGTTCTTGGAGCTACGGAAAAACAGATTTTACTTTGTATGCCCATTGTACGATGAGTAAGCAGAACAGAGACCTGATAAATAGGACCAGGTAACAAATCTGTGGAAGCGCTGGTGGGCGGGGGGTGCGGGGAAAGCTGGATTTGTGAAGCTTCATTTAAGGATTTTTTGCTGCGTTCGCCCAAGGGTCATAGAAAGTGGTGTGGAAAGAGCAGTAGCCTGACAGGTCCACTTCTATCATAAAATCTGATGGGGTTATTGGACTGGTTGCTCTTAACTGTTCGTCAGTGCTCTCATGCTAGTAATCTGATGACCAGCTGGTCTGTCGGATGCAGCCAAGACTAGTGAGAAGCTGGGGAGATGAAGGAAACAGGGATATATCCTCCGGTAGCTTTTTCCCACATACATGCATGAGTAGATCTTACCAAATGTCCTGTGGAATGCAGTGTCTTATTTCAGGATATTACTTAACAAATGTTATGTTTTATATCTAGATAAGTCAAATATACTATATGTACTTGTGCTTCAGTTTGGCCTTGAGCATAATTAATGTAAAATACTAGGATTTATCTGTTTGTTTATTCTTTTATAAAGGTGGCACCTTTCCTTTATTGTATTGAGAATAAGCACAATTATGAGCTATACAAAATACCAAGGATTTGCCCCCTATGGGATATGCATGTTTAAAGATAGATCATCTGAACTAAATAACTCTGCTTTCTTGAAAGTGAATATACAGCCACAGGAAAAAGAGGACCGATCAGAGAAGAGCCTCAAGCAGAGTTTATGGCATTTAGCTTAGACAGGAGGAATGATTTCTTTACCCCGAGTGTCAGTAAACATCCAGTTTGGCTGTAGAAACAATCCAGGGATTCAGTTTTCTAAGACTTTGTAAAGGGAGCAGATTCTGAGTGTCAGGAGGGTGTGAGTGTGACCCTGCCTGCAGGCAGGGAGATTTATTTCTTGCTAATCTCAGAGCCTGAGTCTAAGGCAGAGCCGGAGGCAGAAGGTGAGTCAAAGGCGTTCTGGTTTCCAGAAAGTGCAAAGGTGCCTTTTATCCCGTGCCTCTCCCCTTGCTTTGCTAGGGAAGTTGATACTAACCCACAGATGTAAAACAAAAATAAAAAACAAAATCCAGAAATATCTTAGGTCCTACAGAGAAATTTCTATCTCATGTATGTGCATATGCATACATATGTGTACATATACATGTATGAGTATGTATGAATTCATACCACTCTGTATCTTTTTTTAAATTGGAAATTACTTTTCAACTCGGAATGTATAGGAGACACATGATACGTGTGTTTTGTGTGCGTGGCTACATTTAAAAGCATTTCTTTGCTTCCTGTGCCCTTCTCAGCCATATGGGTACCTTCTGGAGGTTTCCATGGGAAATGATTTCTATTTAGAGATTTGATCTAGTGATTCATCAGATGTATTAAATGACAGGTGCAAGCAGCTGTGCATTTGAATAACTTACAAGGTTGAAATGGCTACTTTCTAGTTTAAATACTTTAAACTCTAAACTCGCATGTAGATTGAGGAATGATGAACTTGCTACTTTATAAACCTAATTAGAAACAAAGTCCTTTCCCTCAAGCCTTTTCCCCCTTGTGCTATCAACACTTACTAAAACTAAACATAGAGGATCTTCCTTATTTCTCAAGAGATGGGGACCAAGGACACGTAAATGTGTCTTTGAAAAAGCAAGTGGGAAACCAAAAGTTTTTTTAAAATCTAAATCTTATGTAAAGTTGAAATACTTGAAAACCAAATATTAAAAATTTACATACCCAGATTATGATTTCTGCCTCAAGTGGCTTTATTAAGTAATGATATATAGCTTAAGGCAAATGATCCTATCAGAACGAAGCTGTCTCTAGAGCTCGGAGTGGTTAATGTAAATTCAAGTTTAGAAGACTGGAGAGGGAAACGGTTAGATTTGTTTCCTGGAATATAACTTGAAATTGCGTGCCAACGATCGGGTGTTCTGCTGTCTTTGGCCCTCTGGGAGTTACCACTGCAAACAGAGCTCATCCTTGTCCAGAGTCATAACTAACAACTTTAAGAAGTGGACAGTAGAAAGGGGCACGTCGGGAGAAGTAGTCTAGTGTGAAAATATGACTCATGAGAACTCCAGTCAGCAAGGTGGGATTTGTGCAACCCTTGGAGAATATCATGGTTGGAGAATTTGGGTGTCGCCTCAAAATACAGATGTTCTTCCATTTAGGATGGGGCTGTGTTCCAATAACCTATTGTAAGTCGAAAATACCGTGAGTCAAAAATGCATTTACCAACCCTGTTAAACCCACTGTGAAGTCGAAAAATCCTAAGGCAAACATTGTAAGTTGGGAACAGTCTGTAATAAAGAAGTTACCAAATCCAATCCCATTGCTTTATATCTCTTCTTAACAGTCTGATAATTCTAAAGTAAATGATTTAAAGGATTTGGACATCCTTTCAAAGGTCTTTCGTCTTTCTCTTGTGTGTATCTAGTTGCTTTAGAGAAATAACTTGAGAAGAGGCATTTTTCTAATGTTTGGAGAAGACGTCATCAAAAACTGTCCTAATTAAGACTCTCCAGAACAGAACAGACCCGGGGGCTGATCTGTGGTGATTTCCAGGAGAAGTTCTCAGGCCATCAGGCTTTGGATAAAGAGAAGAGAGGAGGCAGAGATAGTGGGTGATGGAGTGAGAGAGAGACCTTGCAGAAATGCGAGGAAAGAGAGCGGAAGAGCTACTAAGGAGACAGTGGCCACTTGACTGTGGTGTGGCCTCCTGGACGTTTGTTTATGTATGTAGTAAGTATGTGTGAGCTGATTGCTTGACTTAAACCGAGACCATCTTTACTGGAAGTGACTTTTGGATCAAAAGCTCCGTGTCTTAAAAGGATGGTCATTAAGGCTTGTTAGTTACCATCATCTAAGACCCCTCAGACTCCAGAGGGAAACATTAGCTCACAAAAGAGAGTAAGACATGACTGAGCTTTCTGGAGTTTATCTGTCATTCCTCGGCTCCCTCTACCAAGGTTCTCTGTTACTTAAAATGGAAAGGACAGGGCAGAGGCTTTGGCCTAGGGTCTAATCCACCTGGGCAAGTCACAGGGTTCTAAGACCCAATGCTTAGCTGTCTGTTTCACCCCTTGCGTACTTGGTTTCACTAGTTTCTGATGCTTCTGTAAGACCAAAGTCAAGATTCTTCAAGCAGCCTGCATCCATGTTTCCCTCACAAAGTAATTATAAACTTGACTAGGCTTAGATCATGAGCTATGCTTACTGAAAAATTTGGGCTTTCAGGTTGAAAGGGATGTGATTCCATTACTTGGTTTTCATTATTTCTTATTTGCCCCGTCTAGAGAGACATGAGGCCAATTGTGTATATAACTCTCTCCTGGGCCAGTGTTACCACTTCATGTAACAGTAATACCTATTATTTCCACAAATGCGATCTTAGATTTTTTTTTTCTTTTTCTTTTCTTCTTGTTTTTATTTTTATTTTTTATTTTTTGAGACAGAGTCTCAGTGTGTTACCCAGGCTGGGGTGCAGTGGTGCTATCTCAGCTCACTGCAACCTCTGCCTCCTGGGCTCAAGCGATTCTCATGCCTCAACCTCCGAAGTAGCTGGGATTACAGGCATGTGCTACTGTGCCTGGCTAATTTTGTGTTTTTAGTAGAGATGGGGTTTCACCATGTTGGCCAGGCTGGTCTCGAACTCCTGGCCTCAAGTGAGCCACCCAATTCATCCTCCCAAATTTCTGGGATTACAGGCATTAGCCACCATTCCCAGCTATATCCTAGATGACTAACAACAGAGGCACTTACAAGCAAGATTTGTCACAGGTCTATGAGTAAACATGAACTTAGTTTTGGTTGTAGCCCCGAGGCTCTTGGGGTGTGCACTAGCTATATATCATTTTGTTAGTAAAGAGCCCAGAGGACTGAGTGAGGGTTGCTGATGTTTTGAGTCTGACACATGTCCCCTGATCACTTTTAATAGTGGAGACCATGGACTTGACATCATGAAAGAATGAAAAGCGCTCAGCATAATACCTCCTCCTGTTCTTACTCTCCTTTTTTTGTGTGGGAGAATCTGAGAAGTGGCACCACCATTCCTCGTACTCATATCAAAGTAATGGAACCTTGAGCAGCCACTGGAAGAGAGAATGCAGGCAGCCGGAAAGTGAGAGGCAAACCACTGGGGAGGCCCACTGAAGCCAGGCCAGGGAGAGCAAGGATGTTTGTGACACTCGCTTTGCAATCCAGGTTTTACCGTGTTTACTCTCAACATGACCTTCTAGGGTCACTCCTCCCTTCAGCTTGTTGGGTGAGACTCTCCAAATCTCAGTATCAGGCTTGTTTATATTTTGGCTTTTGCTGCATCCACCCCTCGCTGATGGACCACAGCTTGCATAATTGTTGTTTATCACACCAATGTCCCTTCGGTCCCCTGGCTGTGGTTCTTCCCCATACCTTTCCTGAAGGTCAGGTGAGATCCCTCCTTGGTTTCTGACATTTGCTCTCCTTCACTCATCTAGCCATCCACCACCCTCCTGCCTTGTCTTTCGCAAGCCTGGAAACACTATTTAACCTGGTGCACATAAGTCCATTTCTGTCCCTGACCCCCAAACATCGCACAGAGGACCTGGAGGAGGTTCCCGCAGACCTCCTGCTTGAGCGATGCACAGGCATTTGCCTCTCTCTCTGGCTACCTATGTGCTGGCTCTTCCGGTGGCCCCTCAGCATGACGGTCCCTCAAGGCTCCATTCCCTCCTGCCTCCGGATTCTCCCATTCTGAATTTTGTTGAGCCTCTGGCTTTGGGTCTGCTGGTATACTTCCTCCAGGTCCAGGCAAGTCACCTTAAGTGTCTTATTTACAACTCAAACCAGGAATGACCCTCCCTGCCCGACTTCCCCATTTCACTGGGGAACTCTGTTTACCATTGCTGTCTCAAGCATTGGCTATCTGTGGAAGCTTCTGCCCACCTTTATTTTTGCAGGTATCTCTTCTCTTTACAGTACTGCTGTTTTCTACCGTAAATGATCACAATGCCAATTTTAACATAGAAAAAGATTGTTCAGGGTATATTTAAATTGCTTTGAAATACTAAAAATTATCTATAGCTTGTAGGCGTTTTTACAAAATTTTAAATTATAATGTGTTTATTTTAAACTGAAGATTTTTATGAGCAAATTCTACTGCCCCTTTGATTCATTTCTATCACTGTTGAAATTTTTGTCCCCCAAAAATCTTCAGGTTCCACATCATCCTTTTCAGGATGATTTTTTTTTTTTTTTTTTTTTAAATTGCAATAGGGTCTTGCTAGCTTGCCTGGACTGGTCTTGAACTCCTGGGCTCAAGCGATCCTTCCATCTTGGCCTCCCAAAGCGCTATGATTACAGGCATGAGCCACTGCACCTGGCCTGAAGATGACTGTTAATGTCCTAAAGTCCTTTGCCCTGGGCACCCCTGTGCCTTGCTCCAGGGATACTTGTCTTCCTCTCTATCCCTTCCATTCCTCTAGGGAACTACATGTGTGAAAAAGCATATCTCTACAACCCCCTGAGCCCATCTCATTATGTAACCACTTTTAAAGCATCTTCAGTCACTAGAAACAATAACAGCATTTAGTCTAGCCTTACGGATGCCTGCTTCTCAAGCCCTACAAATGGTGCTGCACTCTAGTTATCACTTCCACATTAGTTAACGTCATCGTCTTCATATCTGAGTCACTGTTGCCACTCTCAGATTCTAATTCCCTAGAGAAGCAGTTCTAAGCCAAGGGTGATTAAAGATCTTTTCGTACTTATTAAACAGATTCTCAGATCTCTTTCTTAGAGATCAGGATTTCGTAGGCCTGGAGGGGAGTCTGTGAGACTGCATGTTTGACAAGCCCCTAAATGATAGTGACATAGGTGCTTTCCTGACCTGCTGGGAAGTGGGGGTGGGAAGCCAGGGCAGTCACTTATCAAGGACTGTGATGATGTGCCCCCTTATGGGCCCCACACAGAGAGGGGAGATCTGGGAGTGAGGATTAGAATCAGGTTGCCAGATTTAATAAATAAAAATAGAGGATGACCACTCAAGTTTGAATTTCAGATAAACTATGTGTCTATATCTCTCTCCATATATATCTATATGTATCTCTATAGATATATATATGTGTGTGTGTGTGTGTGTATGTTTTTGGTTTTTCTTTTGTTTTTTTGAGATAGAGCCTCGCTCTGTCACCCAGGCTGGAGTGCAGTGGCAGGATCTTGGCTCACTGCAGCCTCCACTTCCTGGGTTCAAGCGATTCCCCTGCCTCAGTCTCCTGAGTAGCTGGAATTACAGGTGTGTGTCACCACACCTGGCTAATTTTTGTATTTTTAATAGAGACGGGGTTTCACGATGTTGGCCAGGCTGGTCTCAAACTCTGGACCTCAGGTGATCCACCCATCTTGGCCTCCCAAAGTGCTGGGATTGTAGGCGTGAGCCACCATGTCTGACCTCAGATAAACAATAGTATTTTAATATAAGAGTGTCCCACGTAGCATTTGGGACATACTTATATTTACAAAAAACGTTCTTTGCTTATCTAAAATTCAAATGTAACCAGGCATCTTTTATTTGGCAGTCCTACAATAAAATGCAGTTGTGATGGACTTTTCTAACCATTGCTCCCGAGTAGTGCTGTGTAGTGTGGTTCACATACCCATCTAAGAAGTCTCATGAAGGCAGAGGCTTTTGGATATTAAAGAATGTAACAGACTTTTAGAGAGTGCAAACCCAAGGCACCTGGACTTCGAATTTTATCTGACTAGCACTGACATGCTCAGACTTTTGGATTGGAAAGCGTCTGTGGTTACTGTACGTATGTCCCAAATTCTTCCCATTTAGATTAAAAGGTCCAAAGAAATATCTCTGTTAGGTAGGCTTGAGTCTAGAGAATTTGGAATGATTATACATTTACTGATGAGAATTTGGAATGATTATACATTTACTGACGAGAATTTGGAATGATTATACATTTACTGACAATAAGGATTATAAAAGAAGTCCTCTGTGCCCAATGCTTACATGCAAGTAGGGAGGGTAAAGCCACCTGCACACAATGCTACCTTCCAGGGTATTTTAAACAACTGTGCATGTTGGGGTACTAGAAACATAATGGGCTTTGGAGTACAGCACACCTGGGTTGGAATTCTGGTTCTACCACTTTCGGTGCAACCTTGGGCCAAGTACTTACCCTTTCAGTGCAAGCAGTGTTTTCATTCATAAAATGGAGGTGATGCCTACCATGAAGTGTTGCTAGGGAAATTAACTGATCTGTGCTATTAAAGCATCGTTTTCATTGGTATGTGGGGTTACCTAATCTAAATGCCAGAGGAGTGATTTCACAAGGGAGGCAAGACCCTTTCTTTTTAGGCAGGTGGAGTTAGCAAAGTATGTTTTGTATGTGGAAAGTCTACTTTTGAATTATCTTGGTTGCTGCCTTCCTACTAATGATTTTCTCTCTGCCTGGTCTAGGATTAACACAGATTCCTCAGATCCAGAAGACTGAAATTTCTTTTCGTCCTAATGATCCCAAGAGCTATGAGGCATATGTGCTGAACATAGTTAGGTTCCTGGAAAAGTACAAAGATTCAGCCCAGAGGGATGACATGATTTTTGAAGACTGTGGTGGTAAGTAGACTCATTGTAGATGTTTGTGGCTAGTTTTCTTTCTCTTTAATTCTTATTTCCCACTTCTGTTTTTTGTTTAATGATCAAGAGATAATCCTGAAATAATGAAAGATTGAACTCTGGCCATACTTAGACACTTTTTTAAAAAACAGACACAGTGAAAAACAGTATAGCCTCAAGTATGACTATTTTCTGCTTTGGAAAGGTGTCTTTAAAACACTCCTAGGCACTATTTTTACTATTCAGACCCAAGACAGCAATTCCAGTTTTCTTTCTCTTACATCCATTGAAAAGTACAACTACTTATTTCCTTATCTGCCCCCCAAAAGTTCTCCCTATAGAAGAGTGCATAGGGCTTTCTCCCATCAGAAAGACATTTTGGTGTGATTAGCTGTCACTGCACTGGCATTCATGAAGGGGGATGTATGGTCAGGGTATACTTTTATTGATCGTGGTTGGGATAGATAATGAAATATGTGTTAGGCAGCTGACCTTTTTGGATAAGGAAATGACTTACGAAGGGTAAAGAGAGGCTGTTAGTTTCATTAAGTCATTGACATGAATACATGTTCTCCCTCTTACTACCTGGACTGTGAATTTTCCAGTCCATGTTCTCGTTCTTTCCACAGAAGAAAAAAAGAACTCTCGTTGGGTGCAGTGGCTCATGTCTGTAATCCCTGCACTGTGGGAGGCTGAGGAGGGAGGATTGCTTGAGCCTAGGAGTTTGAGACCAACCTGGGCAACACAGTGAGACCCCATCTCTACAAGTGTGGTGGTGTGTGCCTGTGGTCCCAGCTACTTGGGAGGCTGAAGTGGGAGGATCACTTGAGCCTGGGAGGTCGAGGCTGCAGTAAGCCATGATCACACCACAACACTCCAGCCTGGGCACCAGTGCGAGACCCTGTCTCAAAAAAGTTAAGTTTAAACAAACAAACAAACATAAAAATCTCTCTGAGTTTTACTAGGTAGTATCAGCCCTTCTGATTCAATTCAAGCATTTGCCAACTCCAGTTCTTTTTTTTTTTTGTGAGACAGAGTCTTGCTCTGTCGCCCAGGCGAGTGCAGTGGCGCGATCTTGGCTCACTGCAAGCTCCGCCTCTTGGCTTCACACCATTCTCCTGCCTCAGCCTCCTGAGTAGCTGGGACTACAGGCACCCACCACCACAGTTAATTTTTTGTATTTTTAGTAGAGACGGGGTTTCACCTTGTTAGCAAGGATGGTCTCGATCTCCTGACCTTGTGATCCTCCCGCCTTGGCCTCTCAAAGTGCTGGGTTTACAGGTGTGAGCCACCGCGCCTGACCTCCAACTCCAGTTCTTTATAAGACAGGCTATGGCTTAGTCAGAGTATGGGGCGAATTGCCATTTTAAGTTGTTTTGGAAATATTTAGTAATTCAAAAGAACATTTTCAGTGTGAATTTTCCTCATTAGAATTTAAATGAGGTTTTCATCTTACTTTGCAGTAATTAAAAGGCCTGAGGGATAGTCAGGGTGAATCAGTTCATAGGAGATAGTCTAAATTCAGACTCTTCATCATTTGAAAGGAAAATAGTTAATTTGTGAACTTAGAAACTATACATAAATTATGGTATTTGCATTATTTTCCTCCAGCATGCTATGCATTAACTTTGAATTCTATATTCCCTTGGTCTTTTTTTGGCTTTTATATGAGGATTGAATTAAAAACACCAGAATAAAATTTATCAGTCCAGCAAATGCTTAATGCATAGCTTTAAAAGGCAAAAACTCAAATCAAAAAAGCCTGGGCAATATAGCAAGACCCCAGTCTCTGCAAAATTTAAAAAACTAGCCACAGGGTGGCGCACGCCCAGCCACTCAGGATGCTGAAGTGGGAGGATCTTCAGAGCCCAGGAGGTTGAGGATTCAGTGGGCCATGATCATGCTTGCCGCACTCCAACCTAGGCCATGGGGTGAGACCCTGTCTCAAAAAAAACCTGAAGTGGTGGTTGAAAAGGAAAATACCAGTTCTTTTCTATTCCTTCTTAAAAATTCTGACCAAAAAATACCTAGTTCTGAAAATTATTGACAGTCTTTTTGTATTCTCATTATAATATCCCTGTTACTGAACTAAGCCAGTGTTGACAGTGTGAAGGATGCTACTCATGCAGTGTGATCCGTCTCCTTTCAGTCTTCTAAATAGCTGAGTAATCCATTATTTAAAAGAAGGGAAATATTGCCAGAGACTAAATATCATGTGCTGATCAAGTACTATGAAGCTTTGGTGTGGGGCCATATGCCAGCTATTCCTTTTGGTAAAATATCTTTTAATGTGAGTGAAGAGATGAGAGATGGTTTTCCTGGAGATCTTGCTTCATTCAGATCACGCATTAAATGCAGAATAGCATACTCTCAGAATAGGTAACTATGACAAGGAAGAAAGTTCCTTTTTCTTTCTCAGAACTGCTAAGGGAATTGCTGGTACAATATAAAAGTTGTGTTTTTATTTTTAGACGTGCCCAGTGAACCCAAAGAACGAGGAGAATTTAATCATGAACGAGGAGAGCGAAAGGTCTGCAGATTCAAGCTTGAGTGGCTGGGAAATTGCTCTGGATTAAATGACGAAACTTATGGCTACAAAGAGGGCAAACCATGCATTATTATAAAGCTCAACCGAGTTCTAGGCTTCAAACCTAAGGCAAGTAACATTTTAAATGATAGAATTTAGATGAGTCATTCACAGTAAGTATTTGATTGATCTGAGAAGACAGTGTAAGATAGTTTTAAAGTATACTCAGTGCTGATTTTGAAACGCAGCCAGTAGAGTAACACCAAAACCTTCTGTATCCACCCTGCAATTCTTGTAGTTAGGGCATTAATCTCATTTTCTAAAGTTAGGAATTCTGAGACACAAAGCTGAATTCTGAAGTGAGTCTTTGGCCCTGTTCTTAATACTCCAGCTCAGTATCCAGATAACAGTTTCTATAACATAAACTCTTTAAAAGTAAAAATAGAAAAAGATATTTTTTTCCCTGGTGGTCTAGTGGTTAGAGGAAAAAAGAAAATGTGTTTTTATTTTTTTACTCCATAAAGAATGTATTTAAAAAAAATTTTTTTAAAAACCACCTGCATGTACAATCTGCTTTTGGTCCTCTTGAAGCCACAAGAACATTGCAAAAAAATTGATAATCTGAAAAAATATTTTTTTTTTTCTGAATTTTATTGCGAAAGTAGAAGTTTAACATCTAGGCTGAACTTTGCTAGCCATGCTGTTGGCTTTTTGTATTACTGCAACTTACAATGGATAAACATTACTCTGGATCACTGAAAAATGGCAAATTTCCATTGCTCACCATTTGGTGAGATTATATTCTCCATAAGATTGGAAAATGTATCGGTGTTGTCTGTTTTTCTAAAACTGGTCATTTCAGTGTACCTCTCAACAGGATTTTAAGCTTCTTTCCACGTAGACAGGATGTAATGGAAGAAAAATGGTGAGAACCATTGTGCCAAAATGTATTTGATATTCAGATTGCTAGAGAATACTTCACCGAGATCAGTAAGCTATTTAGCAGCAAAAGTAATTGTTGTGGCATGGCCAAGAGAGTACTCATCCCGTGCTTTCTGAGTACCTTGCTTTTGACATTCCTCATCGTAGACATTGAGTGACATTTGGACCCCACAGAGGCAGTGTAGTCTATTGTGATTGATTTATTCCCACGTCTTTAGAGTTGCTCGGTTCAGTGATAAATTGAACTACTCTTTCTTTTCAGTCCTTTTTTTCTTTTTTCTTTGGTCTCTACTTGGTTATCCATTGTCACTGCCTAATTCATCACCTCCACCCAAATATCCAACTATTTTGAAATTATTTTTGTCAGAGATCAGAGTATCCCACCATCTCACTATCCTCACCTTTTGAGGATAGATTCTGGCAACTTCTTTTATCAGTAAGCATTTTCTCTACATTAAAAATAAGAAATGCATTGCTGGCAGAAACGTCCAAAAGAGTCAAATCTAGACAATCATTTTCGTGCATCCAAAACAGAGTAGTACCAAAATAGTAGTTCCTTCCTCATGTGGAGCTAATATTTTATCTGACTTTGATTAGACTATGTATGTGTTACATCTCACATCAAGACCCATTTGCTGTGCTGATCTGAGTAAGCAAGTGACTGTCTTCCAGCAATGTATGTTCATCACTTCTGAGATAGATTCGAGCCATGGGTGTACAAGAGGAGGCTCTGGATATTTCATGACAGCAGTAATTTTGAGACTATCCTCTGGGTCCCTTCAGGGAATTCACCCCTTCAAGACAACGCTTCCTCTTAGGGCAGTGACACCTCTGCCTTTTTTACATATTGGACTTTCCTAAGAAAATTGCAAAGAAACACTCCATAAATGGCAGTCTCCCCGACTGGAGATTAAAATAACAAAAAAGGAAAGCCTACTTGAAGGCATGCTTGAGGGAAAAGAATGACATTATTTATTCATGACTCAGGAGGAAAGCCCACACTTTATAAAAACAGAAGTGTCAATCATCTTTCTCATGTAATGTAATCTTAGCAAATAATGAGCATTATATTTTGGGTTGACTTTTAGTTTTCAGTGTCTTTAAGCAAAGCTTATAATGGGCTACTATTAAAAGTTCCATTTAGTACTGGGTTGCATCACAGCTTCATGGTAGTCATTATAAAACTTGGGCACTTATTTTCATTTCAACAAAATTACAAACATGACCTTAAATTGGTTAGGGGACTCATTCATTCTGCTGTCCTGATGTCTTTTATTTTGGTGGACTTACTGTGACCAGTGTGTACTTGTTTGGACTACAGAGTAGTTTTATTTTTCAGAAACTTAAGAAATCATTTGCTATCTACTGATCATAATGGGTTTTATTTTTAGCCTCCCAAGAATGAGTCCTTGGAGACTTACCCAGGAATGAAGTATAACGCAAATGTCCTTCCCGTTCAGTGCACTGGCAAGGTAAAGACAAATTTAGGGTTACTGGGGTAGTGGAAGGGCAGGCAGGGGAAGAGGGGAGAATGAAGGAGACTGTTTAAGTGACAGGTAAAATTTTAATAGAAGAAATAAGAAATATTGCTTTCAGGTATAAGCTTCAGTGAGATGAATTGTAGCTATACTCGGTAAAACTTTTTAAAAGAACAGAAAGATGTAATCAGAATAAGACTGACGTCAGTTTCTCCATTGGCACAAGAAACTCAAATATCTGAATTTAATACATTGGGATATTTGCTTACAGAACTGAGAGGTGAATTAGCCCACAAAAGTACTTCTTTCTGGCCCACAGCATGTATTAAAAATTTGGGGCCAACATTAAAAAAAATTAATGTCACATAAAAATTTGTGATTTGGGCTTCTTTTTAAAATATTGAAATATTACTGGGTGCAGTGGCTCACACCTGTAATCCCAGCTCTTTGGGAGGCCGAGATGGGCAGATAATGAGGTCAGGAGTTTAAGAGCAGCCTGGCCAACATTGTGAAACCCTGTCTCTACTAAACATACAAAAATTAGCTGGGCGTGGCAGCGTGCACCTGTAGTCCCAGCTACCCGGGAGCCTGAGGCAGGAGAATTGCTTGAACCTGGGAAGCGGAGGTTGCAGTGAGCAGAGATCACGTCATTGCACTCCAGTCTGGGGACAGAGCGAGACTTCGTCTCAAAAAAAAACCAAAAAAATTGAAAGACTAAGGTAACAATTAGTGTATATTTCCTTTAGATCCAAAAACTAATGGACAGTTTAGAGAGAAAGGCAGAACAAAGAAAGGGAGTCCCCAGACAGTGCTAGCACTAAGAAAGGTAATGGAGATTGATTTCTCAACAAGAAAATGAGAGGCAAGTAGTAAACTCTGTAGATAATATCACTGGAAATATCATCTGCTGGGCCAACAGCAAGGTGTTTCTGACTTTCAATGTTGGCCTTGTTTCTAGGAGGCTGTGTTGGCTTCAAGAAATGCTTATTTGGCCTTTGACTCAGCTTCCCCATCCATTTGCACATTGAGAATAGTCTCTCCTCTTATGACCATTTCTCAGGGCTGCAGTGGAATAGACTGAGTAGATGTTCTTTCCTCTCTCAGTAGTTTGCAAACTACTGTGTAGATTGAGTTCTTGTTTTTGAGTACACATAGTGATGCATGATGTGAGCCATTAAAATTGCATTTCATTCTGGATTTCAGAGAGATGAAGATAAAGAAAAAATTGGAAATGTGGAATATTTTGGACTGGGCAACAGCCCTGGTTTTCCTCTGCAGTATTATCCCTACTATGGCAAACTCCTGCAGCCCAAATACCTGCAGCCCCTGCTGGCCGTACAGTTCACCAATCTTACCATGGACACTGAAATTCGCATAGAGTGTAAGGCGTACGGTGAGAACATTGGGTACAGTGAGAAAGACCGTTTTCAGGGACGTTTTGATGTAAAAATTGAAGTTAAGAGCTGATCACAAGCACAAATCTTTCCCACTAGCCATTTAATAAGTTAAAAAAAGATACAAAAACAAAAACCTACTAGTCTTGAACAAACTGTCATACGTATGGGACCTACACTTAATCTATATGCTTTACACTAGCTTTCTGCATTTAATAGGTTAGAATGTAAATTAAAGTGTAGCAATAGCAACAAAATATTTATTCTACTGTAAATGACAAAAGAAAAAGAAAAATTGAGCCTTGGGACGTGCCCATTTTTACTGTAAATTATGATTCCATAACTGACTTGTAGTAAGCAGTGTTTCTGGCCCCTAAGTATTGCTGCCTTGTGTATTTTATTTAGTGTACAGTACTACAGGTGCATACTCTGGTCATTTTTCAAGCCATGTTTTATCGTATCTGTTTTCTACTTTATGTGAGCAAGGTTTGCTGTCCAAGGTGTAAATATTCAACGGGAATAAAACTGGCATGGTACTTTTTTCTTTCTTTTTTTTGTTTTTTTTTGTTTTTTTTGGCTCTTTCAAAGATAATGGCCCATCAATGAGCATTTTTAACATACTCCATAGTCTTTTCCTGTGGTGTTAGGTCTTTATTATTTTTTTTTTCCTGTGGGCTGGGTGGGGGGTTGTCATGGGGGAACTGCCCTTTAAATTTTAAGTGACACTACAGAAAAACACAAAAAGGTGATGGGTTGTGTTGTGCTTGTATTGAATGCTGTCTTGACATCTCTTCCCTCGTCCTCCAGTATGTTCTAAAGCTGTGTCTGAGATCTGGATCTGCCCATCACTTTGGCTAGTGACAGGGCTAATTAATTTGCTTTATACATTTTCATTTACTTTCCTTTTTTCCTTTCTGGAGGCATCACATGCTGGTGCTGTGTCTTTATGAATGTTTTAACCATTTTCATGGTGGAAGAATTTTATATTTATGCAGTTGTACAATTTTATTTTTTTCTGCAAGAAAAAGTGTAATGTATGAAATAAACCAAAGTCACTTGTTTGAAAATAAATCTTTATTTTGAACTTTATAAAAAGCAATGCAGTACCCCATAGACTGGTGTTAAATGTTGTCTACAGTGCAAAATCCATGTTCTAACATATGTAATAATTGCCAGGAGTACAGTGCTCTTGTTGATCTTGTATTCAGTCAGGTTAAAACAATGGACAATAAAAGAATGAACACATTCCTCATGTGTGTGATTCACTCTTGTCTAAATGTCCCAACCTGTGACTTCTTTACTTTCCACACCACTAATTATCCAAGATCTTGAAGAAGTATTGAACCTGAAACAGACAAACACATAATTTCTTTAGTTCAGACAAATTTTGGTCTTTTCCACTTAACAGAGTCCAAGAGGTTGGTGAGGACTCCAGACACTGGCACACCAAGGCACACCGCTTCCCAAAGACACTAAGTTAATCAGAGACAGAGAATCCATGAAGCTCCAGTTTGAAGTTCCATTTTAAAAATACCTTGCAGTGCTACTTCACTCAGTTTAGAAAACATGAAATGTTGGTTCCTGCTATTGCTTCACTAACATGTGTTTAAAAAAAAAAAAAGTTAACACTTCAGTTTTTAAAAAATGAGGTTCGGTTTGAGGTTCAGTAAATTAAGGTTCATACCTTGCTTTTTGGTTCAGGATTTGGCCTAAGTCCTTGTTTAGCTGTATTTAAAAATTAGCCTTAGTGTGAAAGAAGATAAAAGTCAGCTTTCCAAAAACCATTTTCCAGCTATAATTAATTGAAGATTTAGTATCACTTAACCAACATGGGAAATACCCACACTAAAATCAGGGCATTGTATTTCTGAAATGGAAACCTTTCACAAAGCCTGTGCAGGCAGAGGAGCTCGGCTCAGGAGCTCAGACACATCCCTGAGGTGGCACTGTGTCTTCAGGGGTGCTGCCCTCTTGCAGAGAGACAGACCCGGAGGCCATGGCCATTTTGGTGAGAAATACCAGAAGCGGCTTCAGTTCCCACCTATTGCTCCATATTTATAATCACACGAACCTGCTTCTCTTATTTGCTATTTTTAGAGCAACAAATTGTGCGATGCGAAATTAGTACCAGAGGAACAATGACTCAACAAAAAAATAGCAAGGAAACTATGAAAAATGGCACAACTGCTTAACTTGAATAGTTGAAGTCTTTAGGAGACTTCAGTAGTTGAAGTAACACAGAAAAATCCTCAAACATACCTACATGAAACTGGGTTTCTCAAAAACTAACCCACATTTATGGAAATAGAAGTTTGTCTTGCAGAAACGTCAGCTCATTTTGTAAGATGTATATGATATTTAAATTTGTGATGCTTGTGAATAAGGGGAATGGGACCTTAGGTCTGAGGAAAGGGGAGCATTCATTCAAATTGGAGGGTAGTTTGCATTTTTAAGGCTGCTATAAGGGCATGATCTTGGTGAGACATACTTAACCTGTTTTTGTATGTATTGTGTACCTTCTGTTCTAAGCCATTGTGTGTGTCTGCCTATCACTTTCTCCAAGATTCTCTCCAAATCTTGCTTAATTTCTCCAGATTGTGCCAACCTATTTACCACTCCTGATCTTTCACATTATGTCACCACTATGCGACTGGGGTATGTGGTTTGTGTTCTTAGGCTCAACAGATACCTACCATATGCCAAGCACTCTTCTGACAGCTAGGGATAGATCCATCAATGAGCAAAACAGACAAAACTCCATCTTTTTTCCTCTGCTGCTCACGTTCTACTGTTAAGCATTTGCATATTTCTCATACTCTTCAATACATTTATTATTTCTTTGTAATCAGTTTATTCTGACCCTTAGTAGATGACATATTTCATGGGTGTAGGGACAATGCCATCTATCTCCCTTGGGGTGTTCTTACATTCACGAAATGGGTTTTCACATGAGTCCTGTCAAATACTTAGTTCCTTACACAGAATATAAAGAGATTGAGTTTTTCAAAGCTAGGCTGACTGCTGCTTGGAATGAAAAGCATTTAGTTACTGAAGACAGAAAAAGGATTCTCTTTTCAACCCTTCATATTCTCAGAAGGAAAACTGAAACACCGAGTTAGTTTGTCCTCAACTCTGGTTAATTTCCCTTGCAAATAAAGCCCCCTTGGGCAGAAGCTTTGCCATGAGATATTACCTAGCTAGAATTTTTAAACTGGTTTTCATTGTATTTTATTACCTTCAATTAACAATAGTTTAAAACAACTTGTTTTCTACTTATAGCAGTAAAATAAATTTGTTCAAGTACAGCACTGAATGGATTTAAAGAAAAATAGTAAAATTTCAGGTGGTAAATATGATAAAAAGCATGGAAGTGAGAAATGGTTGACTAAAATTTAGGACTCTGCTTGAGAGTATAGCATTTTAGACCAGGCACAGTGGTTCATGGCTGTAATCCTAGCACTTTGAGAGTCTGAGGTTGGAGGATCACTTGAGCCCAGGAGTTCAAGATCAGCCTAGACAACATAAGGAGTCCCAGTCTCTACAAAACAAACAAACAAACAAACAAAACAACTAGCCGGGCATGGTGGTACACGCCTGTGATCTCAGCTCCTTGGAGGTCTGAGGTGGGAGGACAGCTCCAGTCCAGGAGGTTCAAGGCTTCGGTAAGCCTGGGCAACAGAGTGAGACCGTCTCGAGAAACAAAAACAAAACCAAAAAACCCAACCAAAAGCAGCATTACCCAGAACCTATCTACTTTAGAACCGTAGCATGCCCTGTCTGCTCCTGCTGCACCTGATACCAGAGGGAACTGCGCCAACTCCAAATTAAAAACATTATCAGTGATCAGAAACAAAAGTTCCATTATCAGAATCTTTCAAAGCTCAGTAATAGCTTAAACTCCTGGCTTCTTAAAGGATTAGTAACACTTTGATATCTATGTATATTTGGCTTCACAGAGGAGAACCAAATGACATTACCTTGAAAATCTAGGACTAAGGGACCTTGTGAATACAGAGGGAAACTATCCAAGGAACAGTCAAGAGCAGTTTTAATTGAGTGAGTAAAGTGATCTTGGTTTCTAATTCAACTGAGAAAACATGACTTTCTCTTTTTTTCTTTAAGAGGGGGCTAATGTTAACCAGACATGTTATCTGTAGTCCCCTGGGCTCTACACTGGGAAAGATGATCAAGAAATAGATAAGCCTGTTATTCTTCCAACTGATGGTTCCAATTAGCACCCATGCCCTAGTCATGTGAAACAAAGAGGGGTGAAACAAGGCCGGTATCTTGATTCCAGCTTTAATTCTCTATTTTCTCTGAGGGACTTTCAGCATCAGCCCTTTCTGAGGGATTATCTTACTAAGGTGTTGACTCTTATTGACTACAGAATTCAGCTCTTTCATGTAGTCACAAAGGGATCCTAGACCCTAAGAGAATGCCCATATTGTAATAAAGCTGTAACACACTGCCTGTAGCTAGCTTTATCACAAAGCCTTTAAAAAACTTGGATTTCACAAAATCATAGGCGACCTATAGGGCTATCTTTTCCAAGGAGACACATATATTCCCCCTTAGTGTTGACCCTATACAGACCAGGTAGGAGGTGACACAAGTTAATTTAAAATTCAGCCAGCCACAGTGGTGCCTGATATAGTCATTACTTGGTCTGTCTTTTGGTTTAAGTGCTTCAAGGAGTGTGGAACAGTCCTGCAGGAATAGGAGATCCTTTCCTTTTGATAAGGAGCTGGGGTTCTGAAATAACCAGCAGGTAAAGATTAGGCCATGGGAGATTCTGATGAGTCTGCTTTGGAGCCTCTAGACAGCAAGAGAATAGTATAATAGTATAATACAACTCAGGTTATACTGCAGAAAATGAAACATAATAGATGGAGAAGTCCATGCCTACCATAAACCTTTGAAACCTTTGCCTAGAGCAGGCCTTTCTTTTCTTTCATTTGCAAATTTCTTCTGAGCCACCTACTATGTCACTGACTCTGACTATGAACTCATATCACTATGAACTCGTGGGGTGGGGTAGGGGTAGGGGGTCAGTGGGGAGTGTCCAAACACACTAGGTCCTCATGAAATTTTTACGTTTGTACTTCTAAACGTCTTACATGGTCTAAACTATTCTCATCGATACCACTTCCCCTCCTCCTTCTGCCATTCATTTAACATACCCATATCCAATGGGTAATGACACTTGACTACCTATAAGATTAAATTGAAGGCTCGTTCTGTCTTTATCACTGTGAAATTTAAGAACAATAGCTTACATTTATTTACTAATTTATAGTGCATAGTCTAATTTCACACATAAATCTCATTTCCTTCCCAATAGCTTTGTGAAACTTGTTATTCTTTCATTAGTGTATCAGACACTTTAGAGGTGGAATGCAGGCATCTAATTTTCCAATGGTTTTTAATGTTGGTTGAGTATCAGAAATGCCTGTGGAGTTATATTTTGTTTTAAATAAGAGTACAGATGTGCTTGAACACTTAGAGAATCTATCGCACAGTTGTGGCATTCCAGCACCAAATTAAAATATGTGTGCCTGTGTTATTATACTAGATTTCTGGATAAAATATAGTTAGTTTGATTGAAGTGCAATTTTGTTAGTGTTCCAATAATATGATATTGAATTTTAAATATATCAGTGTATTTAGTAGATGACCAACTTTCAACTCACTTGGGCCCCTTACAGCCACTGCTGGCTTCATGGGCCTGCAGTCTGTGCACGGGCCCACATGCCTAGAAGAGCCTTGTGCTTGGTTTAATGCTCTGCTGTTGCTGTCTTGAAATTCTTAATGAATTTTGAAAACGAGGCCCGACATTTTTATTCTGCACCAGTTCTGCTTAAAGCCAAGGGCCTCTACTGTGGGGTTGCTTTAGCATGGTTGTCCTAATGGCTGAATGAAAAATGTAGTTGAAAAGGCTGCTTTTAAAATAAGCAATGAACAGATTGATGGTTGAGAGTTGGGCAGGTTGGGGAAGGTGCAGGGTGAGGCAGATTATGGAAAGTGTGAGCTGGCAGACTCAGCAGGCATGGAACAGAGGCCCTGGGATGGTGCTCTGCAGCCTTGGGCAGGGGTGAAGAGGAGAGGGCTTATGCTGTGGGGATGGCAAGAGGCAGCTACCAGCGGGGGATGCACTTGTGAGCTTTGAATGAACCTTTGCTGGGCTCCCTTTCCCTCTTTGTCTTCCCTCTCCAAGGCACTACTTACTTTCAGCTCCCAAAATATGGAGCTCAGAAGTGGACAATAGTGAGGAAAGACGTGGTAACTGAAAGAAGTCTAGGGTTCTCTGGGTGGAAAGACTCAGAGGAAACATTCAAACCTTGATAGAAAGGAGATGAAAAATCCATCCTTGCCTATTGTTGTAGCTACAGAGCCCCAAAAGCCCTTGGGCTGCAGATGTACCCCCCACAAATCTATTTATAGTCTATTTAAAAAATTAAGCTGAACTTAGTCATAACAGTATCTTCTTCAGATATGCTTATCTTCTCCATAGGTTTAGTTGACATATTTGAAATGTTTTAAGACTAAATGAGCCAGGTGCAGTGGCTCATGCCTGTAATCCCAGCACTTTGGGAGGCCTAGGTGGGTGGATTACCTGAGGTCAGGAGTTTGAGACCAGCCTGGCCAACATGGCAAAACCTCGTTTCTACTAAAAATACAAAAAATAGCTGGGCATGGTACTGCACGCTTGTAATCCCAGCTACTATGGAGGCTGAGGCAGGAGAATTACTTGAACCCGGGGGATGGATGTTGTAGTGAGCCGAGATTGCACCACTATACTCCAGCCTGGTGACACAGTAGGACTCCTCATAAATAAATAAATAAATAAGACTAAATGAAAATGTCACATTAAAATGACTATACATTTTTCTAATTCTGGAAACCCAATGTCCTCAGAGTTCTCTTTTAAAAACCTCAAGGCCAGGTGCAGTGGCTCACACCTATAATCCCAGCATTTTGGGAGGCCAAGGCAGGAGGATCACTTGAGCCCAGGAGTTCGAAACTAACCTGGGCAACATAGAAAGACTCTGTCTCTACAAAAAAATTAACAACAAAAAAAATTAGCTGGGTGTGGTGGTGCATACCTGTAGTCCCAGCTGCTTGGGAGGCTGAGGTGAGGGGATCACTTGAGCCTGGGAAGTCAAGGATGTAGTGAGCTAAGATCATGCCAGTGCACTCCAGCCTGGGCGACAGAGCAAAACCCAGTCTCTAAAATATATATAGATATGTATATATGAAATTAAAAACTAAAAAGATAAAAACTTCTTGATTCCTCTGACTGCTACCCATTAAGGAGAACAATTCCCTTTTAAAAGCTGGAAGTGGTGCTGACTTTTCTCTTTATGAAAAATATTTACCTTCTTTGCCAATATAACTAAAGGCTATAACTTTCCATAAATTCATCATAAAATTGTGTTTCATGACTCATCATTATCTAGCCTCTTTTGCCTTAAAGAAGGTTTTGGTATCTCTCCAGTGTCTCAAAATATGAACAGATGTTTGTTGCTTCTGTTCCCTTCTCCTCCCTACCTGTAATGATTAATGATTAATTGCTTCTGTTCCCTTCTCCTCCCTACCACAATGATTAAAAAGGTATTCTCTGAGAGTTTTCTCATCTCAGTGTGAACTTAGTCACACAGTATCTTCTTCAGATATGCTTATCGGTCAATTTTTCCATATTTATATTTTAAATTTTACTCTTAAAAAATGAAGTTCTTGCTCCATACCAAATGCTTTAACAGATTATTGTGTGTAATCCTTACGACCACCTTTATGAAGCTGGTATTATTAGTCCCATTTTCAGTTCATGAGACTCAAGTTTTTTGAGCTAATAACTTGCCTAAAGACATAGAACTCTGTTAAGTGTCTCTGGTTCAGCCTGTGCTGGTTCAGAGCTCACACTAGGGATGCAGCCTGGCTGTTGGAATTTGACTTCTAGCCCTGCCGTCTCCTGGCCAGACAACCTTGAGCAAGTTACTTAACATCTTTGTTCCTCAGGTTCCACATCTATAATGTAACAATACCTACTATGTAGGTTGGTTGTGAAGTTTAAATGAGGAGTTACATGGAAGACATTTAAAATAGTGTCCACCATAAATATTGCATAATAAATATCATTATTATTGTTTTCCAAATATTCTCCTAATGTTATGGCCCATCCTGCTGTATGTCACTGAACCCAAGTATTTCTGAATAACTCCATCAAGTGCTGACAGCCAGAACTGTCAATTCCTGCTTATCAGATGATAGCATACATAATTATTCAAGTCATGAACAGCAGAGGCAGACTAAGAAAACTTTGAAGACTAAGATAGTAAACAGATGTGAGAACCAAATGCAATATGTGATCCCTGATTGGATCCTGAACCAGAAACAATTTTTTTTTCTTTTGCCACAGAAGACATTTGTGGGTAAAAAATGAAGGTCTGTACATTGGTAATAGTATTGTATTAATGTTAACTTCTTGATTCATAATCACTTTCTGTGGTGACTGCAGATAATATCAGTGTTTTTAGGAAATATACACTGAAGTATTGAGATAAAGGGGAATTATATCTATAATATACTGTTAAATATTAATTATAAATAATTAAATTCATATGTACAGAAGGACAGACGAAAGGATGATTAACATGGTAAAATATTAACATTTGGCAAATATAGGTAAAGGGCTTGTGGAAAGTATTTTTTGAAACTTTTCTATAAGTCTGAAATTATTTCAAAATGGAATGATAAAAATACTAATCAGTAGAAAGAACAGAAAGAGTACTAGATTTGGACTTGGAAGAATTGAGTTTGATTCTAGCCACTATTTCCTGGTGCTCTTAGACAAATCGTTTAGACTCACTGAGCCTGTTTCCTAATCAAAAAACTGAAGATAATAAAACCCACCTCGTTGGATTGAGTGGGCATGTAAGTTTCTGGGTGGATTTATAAAGTTGTAGCACATTATACAAATCATCCTTTTTAAAAAAGGACATATGGCCCCATGTTCCCATTCTGAAACTACTAGCTCAGGATGGGCTCTGCTACAAATCAGCTACAGTAAAGCTTAAGGGATGAGTTTTCTCAGTTATGAACGCCAAGCAAGCAGAAGGGAAAAAACTCAGGTGACCTTGATGCTTCCTCTTAGAAATTCATTTTTGTGACTCCTAGAGAAGAAAAGATTTTAACAGGGAACATTCTATCCTTAAAAAAAAAAAAAAAGATTTCAAATAAAAGAAATTGTAGATATAATGACCAGTTCTCAAGATTGGTGATTTTCAATTTGGTTGTACATCACAATTACCCTATGGATCTTTAAAAAACCAAAAAGTAGATGCTTACACCCCTACCGTGGAGAGTCTGATTAATTAGGTCTTGGATAGCCATAGGTCCTAGACGTCCACATTTTCAAAGAGCTCCACAGACACTTCTGATGTCCACTGGGGTTGAAAACCACTGCTCTGGTATTGTCTATAAGGACTAAATAAGATCCTTTATGCGTAGTGCTCAATAAACATTAACCCTAATCTCATCTTTTCCTTTCTCTGTGCCTCAGAGGAATGACAAACTGAAATTAGAAATGCAGATCTTGTTGACAAATGATTTACAATAAAGTTTCTGGATGACAAAAAAAAAGAAAGAAAAGAAAAGAAAACCACTACCCTAGATAGTCAAAGTAGGTGCCTCAGATATCAGAGCCCAAATCAAGCCCATCTGATATCATTATATGTGATCTGGGGAAAGAATAAAATCCCCCACTTAATTTGGCATTTACTAGTATCCACAGTACTTTGGAGGCACTTAACATGGATAATGTGCCAAGGAGATGGGTAGGCCTCAAAAGATGAAGTGGGGAATATGGCCAGAAAAGCAGAGTAAACTTCAACAGGATTATCTTGGGTATCGATAAGGAAATAAATCAAAGCAGGCTTACAAGATGAGTTTTATAAACAATAAACAATGATTCAGAAAAGGGATCTTGCAGTATGTTCTGGTCATTCCCTGAATACTTGGGCCAAGCCTGCTGTCTGGGAGGCCATCAATGCTGAGATGCTGAATGTCCTCATAAAGGATGTTGTCAATTAAACCCAAGGAATTACAGTACTCTTTACAAGAAAAACAAACCACAGAATATTTTATTTCTTGGGAGTTCCTATTGCTATACTTCATACACATTTCAGTTAGAAAAGCTCTAAGACAAAAATAATAGAGTTAGAAAATAGAAACAAAAATTATTTAGAAGATGGAATGCCTTTTTTTTTTTTTTATAAGGACAGATGAGAAAAGTAAAAAAGCTCTTAGATTGGATAAAAGCTGAGAGAATACATAATCAGAATTCATGAGATAATGAAAGGAATAGCTGGGATGGACTTTGTCACTTAAAATTGGAAAGAAATTGTGAGAGCAAATGCTGAGGTAATTTAAGACTTAAGAGAAAATTACTTCATATATTGCTTCATTTAATGTTTCCTCTGAAATGTCGTTATTTCTATTCTGCAAGTGGATAAAATGAGTCTGAGAAAGGTAATTTCTCCTAAGTCACGAAGTTGGTAGGAGGAGAAGCTGGGGATTTGAACTCAGACCACCTGACTCCAGAGTCTGTGCCCAGAATCACTATACTCCGGGACCTCCCTTATACTTCAGATTTTCGAGAAGGCTAAGGAAAGCTCATACGGCATAGTAAGATTCAAGTTCAACTTTAAACTTTTGATTTACCTTTGAACTCAAGTTCAAATCAAGTAAAAGTCATTAAGAGCTCAGCTAACTTATCTTTCTATTCATCACTTCTGTATGCTCATAGACTTTGGACTGATTTTGAAATAGAAATGCTGGTCTTGCATATTTTCAGCTAAGCCAAAATAAGATAAGATGTGTTGTTTTCCTAGGAATTAATTTCTCCATTTCTAGTTTTCAAGTTTTAGTAAAACGATGCTTGATGACTTGCAGCAATAAATTCTTAACTGGTAATCAAAAAAGAATAAACTGTACTTCTGTTCATAAATAGAGGAAGGAAAAAGAAGCACCCGCAATTTGATAATTATAATAATTAATTATACTGCTTACAAAGGATGTAGAGACAGTATGGCAAAGTAGAAAAGCCCAGGGTTACTAGTTAGGAGAGTAATGCTGTGTACACTAAGCCATGCAATTTTAGGTGAGCCACTTTCCTTCTTTGGGCAACGCTTTCCTCAACGGTAAAACCAAGGTGTCAGATTAGAATTTCATTTCCTCAAAACCTAGAATCATGGAATGTTAGTGCAGGAAAGGGGTTTAGAGGAGGGCCGCTCAATCTTTGTCACCTTACGGTGCACCTGGAAAATGCTCATTCTCGCATGGCATCCTGGAGCCGGCACAGGAAGCAGTTAAGGATTGGAGCTGCTGCCTCCAGGTCTCGGAGGATCAATTATTCAGCTCATTTGTGGGGGAGTCCAAGCTTTGAGAATCACAAGTTCAGCCTCATAATTTTCCACATGGAGAAACTAACACCTAGAAACATTTTATGAATTTATAACAACCCACAAATTAAAGTACATGGTATCAATGTATTTTCAGTGGTTACACTATTATTTAATGAATCTATCCCAACCTGACCCCCTTCAGTCCATTTTCCACATGGTAACCGGAGAGATCTCTTAAAAACTATAAACCTGATTATGTCGATGCCCATTCCCCTCACGGGTTGCCTCCTGATGTTTTGAGGATAAAGATCCATATTCTTAAAATAGCCCACAAAGCCCTGCATGGCCCAATCTCTATTTCTCTAGTGTCATCTCAGGCTTTTTTTTTTTTTTTTTTGCATTTTATATTTCTTCTTTCCTTCCCTAAAACACACCAACCAATTTCCTGCATAAGGGCTTTAGCAAGCGCTATTTTCTCGGCCTGGAGTCATTTACCTTCTTCCCCAGCTGACACTCGTTTCAGGACTCAGTTCAAACGCCATTTGCTAAAGAAAACCTTTCTTAATCCCCCATCTACACCAGGTTCCCGAATACAACTCATCCTTTCTTTTACTACACAGCAATAATCAGAGTTTGTATGTGTCCATTTCTTTTTGTGATTATCTGATTAACGTCTGTCTTCCTCATTGGACTGTGAGCCCTGAATGGAATGTGTGTCTGAATGGGAGTTCTTGTTCATCACTGTCTCCTCAGTGCTTACCAGTTTCTGGTGTATAGGAAAAGTTCAGTGAAATGTTCAATGAATGAATTTGTGGTTTAGTTTTGGCTACAGAAGTCTTCCTGGCAACTTCCATTCATTGCACTGACAGTTCGTACATCACATTTCTTGTAGTACGAAACATGGGTATGGTAATGCCTTACTTCACTCTAATTAGTGAACAGTATGGGCATTTACTTAAGCTTTTCACTGCAAATATTCTTAACAATTTTTTTTTTATTATGGACAACTTTGAGATCTAATAAGCTATGGACAACTTCCCCCCCATCCCTTTGCAAAATGAATATATCCACAACATTTTGCAAACAATTTCAGCGAGTCAGTCCATGGACTAACCCTATGAATAAATTTGAAACTCCTAAATCTGGCATAAAATAATCATATGACTTAAGCCTTAGCTACCTTTCCATGCTCATCTGCAATTATCTAATGTCTTTTTAACCTCTGCTATATCAAATTCCATGTAGTTTTCCCTACATGGAATTAGGGATTGCTCCTCTGAACAGCTACTACACTCTAGCCTGGGCAACACAGTGAGACTACATCTCAGGAAACAAAGACAAAAACAAAAAACCAAGGTAAAGAGCTAAGAGAATGGATACATAATATCCCTCAAATAAGAAGACAAACTGGAATACCAGTAAATACAACTGAATACTTGCAATGTGTAATTATCCACACAGGCCATTACAAGAAAATATATTATACAACATACACACTATTTCTTCAGCCTGGAATACTATTCTATGTTTTGCTTTTTTAACCTATCCTCCAATACTTGGAGCTGACTTCATATCTAACAGGTGGCTCATCTGATTCTTGTGCTGAAACCCAATAAGGATCAACCTCCTAGCATTTACTTCCTGATAGGGGCTTTCATGAAACCCAGTAAGGATCAATCTCCTAGGTTTTACTTTCTGATGTCAAAATGACCTATTTTGATAACAATTTTTCCTGGAAAATGTTAAATTCTTTGAGAATGAGGAATGTGTCTTACTTAGCCACAGTGCCTAGAACAGTGAATGGCATCTGAGAAGGACCAAAATTATCAATGGTAGAAGAAGCCAGGCACTGTGGCGTGCACCTGCCATCCCAATTACTGGAGGCTGAGGCAGGAGGATTGCTTGAGCCCATGTGTTCCAGGCTGTAGTACTATGATTGCCCCTGTGGAATAGCTACTGCACTCTAGCCTGGGCAACATAGTGAGACTGCATCTCGGGAAACAAAGACAAAAACAAAAAACCAAGGTAAAGAGCTAAGAGAATGGATACATAATATCCCTCAAATGAGAAGACAAACTGGAATACCAGTAAATACAACTGAATACTTGCAATGTGTAATTATCCACAAAGGCCGTTAAGAGAATATACTATACAACAAAGTTAATTTTACCTCAGTAAATTGACTAAAAATTGCGTTAGCCTAAGGTATCAATGTCAGTATTGGTTTCTGTTACAGAAAATCATCATGTAAACACTAGAACAATGAATTCTTTATTAAAACAATCTGAAGGCAATACTCAGAAAATGTACCATTATGATGACTTTATGGAAAGATTCAAAGCTGTCCTGTGTGCTGCTATTGTATAATGTTTTATAATTCTCTCTGCCTTGTGAATAGTAAGCAACAGATCTTAGCTCTCAGATGGTGATTGTAGAGTAACCAACAAGTTAATGGGTAATGAGAAAAGTGGAGAACTTTGCACGGAAAGATATGTACACTGATATTCCAAGCAAAGAAATTATTTTTGCTGTTTTAAACTTGCGGTTTTTATTCATTGACTCAACAGATTAAGCTATTTCTAACTCTAAGGTTGGTACCAAAAGGGACCAGTATTTATCATTAGAAGAATTACCATTCATTACACAATGGAATATAAGCCTAATGCATAATGGACTTTCACAGTGTGATTGGGTAGAATCCAACGAGACGGCTAATTCACACAATTCTGTTTCACTTACTCTTCTCTCTTATGCCAGATTCATTTGTTGTCATAAGGCCAGTTACAGCAGCACAGTGGGAGGCGGGGTGGAGGTAGGGACAGAAGCGTTACCAGAAACTTCCATGGAAGCACAGTTTTTAAAACTACCCACCAAGAATCCATATGTAGCCTCATTCCAGCCCCTACTCTTGCTCAGACCATAGCAGTAATGACAGAATGGGAGATATCACTTATTGATAAGAGTAGATTATTCTGTAAGATGACAAAGTCAGTAAAAGCAGTAAATAAGAGTGTGCTTACAACAAAGACGGAATTCACAATGTATGTTGACCTGAATTTTAAAAAAGAAATAGAATTATGGAGGAAAATCAACTTTTATAACCCCTAGGAAAAAAACAGCATCCAGCACAATTGTGAGTGCACAGTGCATACCACAAGAGAGGTGGGCTACATGTGGTACAACATGAGAGTATAATGGGCCTGAAGAAGAAAGAAGTGGAGAGATACAGCATTTCATATTACTTTTATTGATTCAGAGGGTACATGTGTAGGTCTGTTACATGGATATATTGTGTGATGGTGAGGTTGGGCTTCTAGCATACCTGTAACCATAATAGTGAAGATTGTACTCAATAGGCAGTTTTTCAGTCTTCATCCTCTTCTCACTCTCCCCGCTTCTGGAGTCCCCAGTGTCTATTATTTCCCTATGTATGTCCATGTGTAATCATTGTTTGGCTCCCACTTACAAGTGAGAACACAGCATTTAATATTATTGGAGGGGGAAAAGGTCCCATACTACACATCTGTTTCAAATAATAAATACATTTGTGGTTTTTCAAAGAATAAGCCCTAATTTCCAAGGCAGACTTCCTAGTCCACAGCTATACCATGAGATGGAAATTTAGATGCTACAGTGATTTGGGTGATTTGCACAGGCATTCTGTATAAATTCAGCAAAAATGAATGTATTTATCAATAATTACAGATAAACTCACCAAGAGTACAGCCAAAGCCCTTTGGAGTATGACATAATTTTGCAATGAAATCAGGTGGTGTACCTAAGGGACAGACTGTAACATACACACTCTTTGAATCCCAGTGACCTCTTCCCAGGGGTTAAATCACAGTAGTCATATCAAATCCAAGAAATATCATCTTCAAATATATTTCAAAAGTCTCAAATGATTAAACCCCATGACCTTATAATAAATGTAAAATAAATACACAAGGATATCAGTTCTAGGTCTGCCTGTCTGCCTCACTCCTTCCCTTCCTTCCACAGTCGTTTTTCAATAATCAACTAAGTTACTGATAAACAGAGGCTAGGTTCTTGGGATACAAACGTAAGACATGGCCCCTGCCCTCAAGGAGTTCACACTAAGGGGAGAACTACAGAGAAACAAATAATTATTTTACAATACACCAAATATATTAACAGAAGTATGAAGTATGTACAAAGACACTGGGGACAAAGAGGAGAAAGTGCTTGTGATTTTGTTCCTCACATGACATATTATCATTAAAATGGGAGATGAGAATTATGTACTTGGTCATTCAACAAGTACTGACTATGCCCCTCTCATGGGTAAGCACAGTGAAATCACAGTGAGATCAAAATAACCCTTTGGAATTCCAGGGGCACGCGACCTTCCCTCATCCCCCTCAAGTACTCAGAGGCCTCCTGCTGCTGACAATGCAGCAGCCTGATAATTAAGAATTTTTTAAGGAATAAATAACTTATATTTTTAACCTAAAGCTGAGTTGGACAAGTTTGTGAATAAATATATTAGTTAATAAGGATAAAACATAGTAAATATCTAATCGTTCTAATTACTTTTGAGGGAGGCCAAATATTCTGACTCAATTTCCTGTTATATCTTCCCTCATGCTTAGTTTTTCTACTCTTACCCCCCATCCTATCATGAACTCTAGAGAAATAATACTTGTTACGTTTAAGATCATACGGAAAGGCAGTGAGGTTAGAGTGTAACTTCTGGACCCAGATTGCCTGGGTTCAAGTCTGTGTTCTGCTATGTTCTAGCTATGTGGCTCTGGGGAAGTCGGTTAACTCTTCTATGTTTCAGTTACTCATCTGTAAATGGAGTCATCAATTAATGCATATAAAACACTTAGATCAATGCTTGGCACATGGTCAGGATGCCCTATAAGCTAGTTCATATTCCTACCATATACACAAAAATAAAAAATCAATAAGCAAATGATAAGAAAGAGTTAATGCAAATAAATTTCATAGCA
Source organism: Papio anubis (assembly GCF_008728515.1). Lineage (NCBI taxonomy): Eukaryota > Metazoa > Chordata > Mammalia > Primates > Cercopithecidae > Papio > Papio anubis. Next base: position 191,990,894 of record NC_044976.1, on the reverse strand, counting down.
GAGCTATCTTTTAAACTTCATCAAGAGCATGACTGTATCAAATTCCTAACTATATCAAGTAAGCATTTGACCAATATGAGATTGAAAAATAACGACTATAGCAGTTTGGATTTCATCTATGCTTAAGAAAGAAAGTGTGACTTTGCTGTGGATAAGATACTTTCAAGATGTTGTCTTATTGTTATCTTTGTGGCTAAATTAGTGTTCAGATTAAAGGTGAGAAGGATATAGCGGTTGTTACAACATCGTTCACAATTATCTCACAGAAAATTGCTCACACAATATGAGCATCTACATGGTAGTGGAGGTATTTGATATTGAAGACAAAATTTCTTTCAAGTTTCTTTTATTATATTTTTGAGACAGAGTCTTGCTCTGTTGCCCAGGCTGGAGTGCAGTGTTTTGATCTCTGCTCACTGCAACCTCTGCCTCCTGGGTTTAAGTGACTCTCCTACCTCAGCCTCCTGAGTAACTGGGACTACAGATGCACACCACCACACCTGGCTAATTTTTGTATTTTTTGTAGAGTCAAGATTTTGCCATGTTGGCCAGATTGGTCTCAAACTCCTGACCTCAAGTGATCTACCTGCCTTGGACTTTCCAAGTGCTGGGATTACAGGTGTGAACCACTGCGCCCGGCCTAGTTTCTTTAAAAGCTTTCCATAACCTGGAAAATCTTCTCTATACATGTGCTGTTGAAAACATTGAACCTAATATTTTCCTGTTAGACTAGTCTTCTGTTTTCCTCTTGTGAAAACAGGAATGCCCGTAACTATCTAAAGGACAAAGAACAGTAGTAGGTTTAACAATTTTCACCCTAAAGCCAAAGTGGGAGTATCTGTAATATTTTATGAATGAAAAACAGGAAGAATTCGATTAGAGCAACGTTTTAGACTCCTTTCTAAGTCACCTCCTGGAATTTTTAATCAGTCACCTGAGAGTTACTTATTAACTCAAAAACTGCTTAGTCACTGACTGAAAAATGAGGCAGGGAGCAGACCAAAGTCAAGAGTTCAGGGTCAAACTGCAGAGAGCAAAGCACAATGAGTGGATTGGTTTCATCTTTCTCCTCAGTCTTCCATTGCCAGGAAAATGAAGGGACTAGACAGTGTTGGTGGTTCGTAATGTGAACACAATACCAGTTGTATTAGGTGAAGAGACACAAGTCACAGGTTAAAAAGGGCACTTTGTCTCCCTTACTTGATATGTGGATCAAAGCCATGTACCCATACATGTACCATCCTTGGCATCTTTCCTCAGTTTTCTCTTTCACAAGATGCCCATACACACAATATATTCTATACCAATGCTCTTCTGGAAGTTCTTTCAGCTTCAAGCTTATCAGAAATAAGAGCACTAGTGAGCATATCTATTTGTTAGTTTTAAGTAATATTTAACTGACTGGGTGCAGTGGCTGATTCCTGTAATCCTACTTTGGGAGGCTGAGGTGGGTGGATCACCTGAGGTCAGGAGTTTGAGACCGGCCAGCTAACATGGTGAAACCCCGTCTCTACTAAAAACACAAACAATAGCTGGGTGTGGTGGTGCACACCTGTAGTCCCAGCTACTCGGGAGGCCAAGGCAGGAGAATTGCTTGAACCCGGGAGGTGGAGGTTGCAGTGAGTCGAGATCCTGCCACTGCACTCCAGCCTCGGTGACACAGCGAGACTCTGTCTCAAAAATAATAATATTTAACTAAGAGAGGTTAATATTTTAGTTACACATTTCTCTCTACTGCTAGAGGATTATATTTGGTTATTACAGTATTTCCCCCTTATCCCTAGAGGATACATCCCAACCCCCCAGCAGATACCTGAAACCACATAGAGTACCAAACCCTACATACACTGTTTTTTCTTATACAAACATACCTATGATAAAGTTGAATTTATAAATTACGCACAGTTAAGGGATCAAAAACAGTAATAATAAAATAGAACAGTTATAACAATATGCTATAATTAAAATTATGTTGTGAATGTGGTCTTTCTCTTAAAACATCTTAAGTACTATATTCATCCTTCTTGTGATGAAGAAGGGACAAAGTAGAAGAGCATGAGATTGCATCATGCTACTCAGAATGGTGTGCCATTTAAAACTTATGAATTGCTTACTTCCAGAACATTCCATTAAATATTTTTGAACTACAGTTGATTGAGAGTAACTGGGACCAATGGAAAGCAAAACTGCGGATAAGGGGAGACTACTGTGATATTGACCTATTGAATTCCGACTATACAGTTCGGATATGAGCCAGTCTTTTAACATCTTTCTAGTTTATGACTTTGGGTCCCTTCATGATTCTTAATCACTTTCATTCAATTATAAAATACTTATTTTATTAGCTGGGCATGGTGGTGCATGCCTGTAGTCCCAGCTACTTGGGAGGCTGACAGAGGAGGACTGCCTGAGTACAGGAATTCAAGGCTGCATTGAGTTGTGATTGCACCACTGTACTCTAACCTGGGTGACAGAGCGAGACTCTGTCTCCAGTTTACAATTTGTATATATATTGTCTCTAATTTACTCTGTGTGTGTGTGTGTGTGTGTGTGTGTGTGTGTATTAAGCCCATAACAAATATTTTTGTGCTCTATAAGACGGCTGAAAAAAATATATTTAAGAGTCTAAGGGCAAGCTAGTCTATCTGGATACTTGTTATAAAAAAGATAAGGTATATTGTGAATACGTTGCAATTAATGGACAAATAGTTGCTAGTATCTCTCTGGATTTCAAGGGCCCTCACTAACCTAACCCCTTAATTTCTCCATTATGATAAAAGATCATATATTATTATATTATGATCTTTTAATATATTAATGTTACTGAAGATCATCATAGTAAAGGCCTACAAAATAGAGACAAGCATTGCTTAGTGGTGATGGAACAACATTTTGATTTTGTTTTTAATAAACAGTAGGCAAAGGGATATTTTGGTTGTCTAGAAAAAACATGGATTCTCACTTCCTTCCTATTAACCAGCTAGCTTTTGCCTCTCAAACTTCAGCTACAAAAGGGAATCATCCATGAGTTTAATTGTATTGCCAGGTGACAGACAAGAGGGGTCATATGATGAGAAGAGAGGCTGGAAAAGGGAAAAAAAAAAGAGGAGCAAGTTCAGATAGGCATGGTGCAGAGGCTAGCACCTGGGTACTGACCTTTGAATTTCTTGCAAGGCAATATAATTTGCTCTTCACACATAAAAGGCTACACTAAAAGAATAAAAGCCTTTTCCCCTCTATGTTCCTGTAAAACTTTATTTATGGACATTGAAATTTGCATATCACATACTTTTCATGTGTCACAAAATATTTTTCTACTTTTGATGTTTTTCAATGATTGAAACATGTGAAAGCCATTCTTAGCTCATGGGCCGCATAAAAACAGGCAGCAAGGGATTGGCCCTTAGACCAACGTTGGCTGACTGCTGGATGGCAGCATTAGAGCTTGGGTATGAGTCCCACCCCAGGGATTCCAGGAGAGGGGGCCCAGGCTGATGCCATCTCCACCCCCATTGCTCTAGGCAGGAAGGCAGAGTTGGTGCTGGATGAGGTGCGGCTGCAGATCCTGGCCAGCCCTTCACCAAGGCCGTGGAAGACAAAACTAGCCCTGAGTCCCGGGTGCTTGAGGGGCAGCTGATGAAATCAATGAAGTGGCAGGATGGAGTGGGAGATCAGGGAAGAGGCCTCGAGGGGATGGAGGATGACTGGACAAGGCTTTGGTAGAACTGCAACCCTCTTCACCCTCTCCTGACTCCCCTCTGCTCACCACCGTCTTCAGACCTCTATAGAACTTGACCTACTGGTGGTGGAGGAATTCCAATGAATCCAGGGTGGCCCTGGGTAACCCAGGGCTCAGAGCTCGACTCGGTTGAGGGCAGGAGGCTGGAAGAGATGACCTCCGCTAGTCCCCCCAGACGGTCCAGCCCCCTGAAGCCTGTGATGATCCTTCCACTAGGCCAGACCCACTGACTGCCAGAGTGGGTGCCACCTTCTTCAGGGCTGTGCCAGTTCAGGCCCTTGGGTAGGAATGTGTGCACTGGTGTCTGGACACCCTGTGGGAGGCAGAGGGCCTCTGGTAGATATGGTCATTCCAGACCTCGATCAGTATCTCCTTCCCTCTGCAGACCCCCTCCCTCTGCCTGTGTCCTCTGTCCATCTGCCTCCTCCCTTGGGCTCACTGCCTCTACATGACGATCTGAAGCCTGCCTCCTCAGCCTGCCTTGCATCCTCATGGGAGCCCTCCTATGATACATTTTTAATTTATCTTTAAAAATACATTATTTGAAACCAGATTTGTAAAGCCCATAATCAGTTGAAAAGAAAAGAAAATTCAGATTTGTGTGGGTTTTGTATTTGGTAAAAAGATAATTAAGTAGCTTCTGACAGTGAAATTAGAGTTTTAACTTAGCTGGCATATCATTTATAAAAGAGCCTAACAGGTCTGACACAAAACAGGCCTGCCATAGAAGTTAAAGCCTTTCCTTTGACTCTGCTATATTTATTTTCTAATGGACAAGTATAGAATGGTAAAGATGATAACAATTTAAAAAGATAATAATAACCAATATTTAATTGAATACTTCCTATTCTTATTGATTTAACTATATCACCTAATTTATTTCTTGCTGCTGCTCTCTGAGGTAAGTACTATTATTATCCCTACCATAAAGATGAGGCAATTCAGGCACAAGAGTTTAACCTGCTTGCTTGAACAGCTAGTAAGTGGCAGAGCTAGAATTCAAACCCAGGTAGTCTGATTCCACACGCCTTTGCTGTACTGAAAGTACTTAACCCAGTCTGGGCACAAAGTGAGTGCTTTCTATGATCATCATTGCTTTAATTATTACTGGATTTAAGAAAAATATATTGAATGCCTACCCAATGGAGAGCTGAGGAATGAACAATATACACAAGGTCAGTATTCTCATGGAGCATAGAGGTCAGGGGAGGAGACAGATACTATTCAAAGAATTGTACCTTGAGAGTAGAAACAGATCACTTGAAGGAAAAGAAAATTTCTGAATGGTCTCATTTTAGACCACCAGGTCCTTAAGACTTGTTACTGGATGATCAGAGTATACGCTTCCATTACTTCTATTATCTACTCATCTTAAACTCTGCTGCTTGGTTAAAGTTTTAGAAACTTTACTCTATCAAGTCACCGCCCTGTTCAAAAACCTTTGATGGCTTCCAGTTTTCTAGAGCCTAAGTAGCCACTGTGTGTCATATATACCAAGAAACTCTCATCCCACATTTATAGCAAACATCAGTAACCCATCATGGTGATTTTTTTTCTATTTGGTTGTGGTTTTATCAATAAATCAAAAATTGGCACTTGAATTGAAACACTTTTGCCATCCTTGACCTGGTTTGCTGTATAGAAACATTGGTTTTGGACTTACACAAACTTCGGTTCAAATTTCAGCTCTCTGCCAGTCATTGGTGGTGTGATCCTGGCCAAGTCATTTCACTCTCTTAACAAATAAAATGGAGATAATAGAAACTATTCAATAGAGTTTTTAGGTAATGCAGGTAAACAATTTAGCATAGTGCCTGGTATATATTGCTTAGTAAATTAAAGGTATTATCTTTATCACCATTGTCATAATGTTCATTATTGCCATCAGAAAGCTTTCCAAAGTCTACACAATCTAGCTCTGATTTACATTTCCAAATTTATCTCCATACTCTACCAAAGGAAGCCTCCACTTCAACTAGAGGAATTCAGGTCTCCTAAAACTAGCCTGCCATGTTCTTTTTCTGTGTATAAAAATCTGCCTTATTCTTCAAATGCCATTTCATTAAATTCATGAAATTTATTTCATGAAATTTCCCTGGCCCCCTTCAGCCAGTCACACTGCTCTCCATTAAACTCCATTAAACTCTCATTAAACTCTCACTGTTTCTAACACTTCATCATACACTATCTGGCAACATTCTCTTATGCTGGTGTTTAATTTTATATTACAATTTAATTTTACATGTCTTTTTATCTTTTCCATCTAAACTCTCAATTCTTCTTTTGTTTCTTTTTTTTTTTGAGACAAAGTTTCATTCTGTCACCCAGGTTGCAGTGCAGTGATGTGATCATGGTTCACTGCAACCTCGAACCTCCCAGCCTCAAGAGATCCTCCCACCTCAGCCTCCTGACTAGCTGAGACTTTAAGCACCTGCCTCCATGCTCAGCTAACTCTTTTTTTTTTTTTTTTTTTTGTCGTTTGTAGAGACATCTCCCTCTGTTGCCCAGACTGGCCTTGAACTCCTGGGCTCAAGTGATCTTCTTGCCTTGGTCTCTCAAAGTGTTGGAATTACAGGTGTGAGCTATTGCGCCCAGCCAAATAGGAATAATCACTTTTTATTTTTTGAGACAGAATCTCACTCTGTCACTCAGCTGGAGTAGAGTGGCATGATCATAGCTCATGGCAACTGTGACCTCCCAGGCTCAAGCAATCTTCCTGCCTCAGCCTCTGGAGTAGCTGAGACCACAGGTACATGCCACCACCCCTGGCTAATTTTTGTATTTCTTTAGAGACTGGGCTCACTAGTCTCAAACTCTAGAGAGTTTGGCAGTACCACTCTCAAACTCCTGGGCTCAAGTGATTCTCTCACCTCAGCCTCCCAAAGTGTTGGGATTACAGGTGTGAGCCACTGTGCTGGGCAGAAACGTGTATCTTCAAAACAGCACCTGGTGAAATGACTGCACATTCTTATCAATGAATGAATGAAATTTAGATAAAATAACACGTACTAGTTAACTTAAAATTAAACCATAAAGAGATAAAATTAATTTTTAATTCCTCATGTTACGTTAAAGAACTCAATATTATAAAAAAAAAATCTCTGGCTTTTTACTTTGAGTTTGAAAATCAGAGGCCCAGCACGGTGGCTCATGCCTGTAATCCCAGCACTTTGGGAGGCCAAGGTGGGCAGATCACGAGGTCAGTAGTTTGAGACCAACCTGGCCAATATGGTGAAACCCCATCTCTCTAAAAATACAAAAATTAGCTGGGCATGGTGGTGTGCACCTGCAGTCCCAGCTACTCAGGAGGCTGAGGCAGAAGAATTGCTTGAACCTGGGAAGTAGAGGTTGCAGTGAGCTGAGATTGAGCCAGTGCACTCCAGTCTGGGTGACAGAGCAAGACTCTGTCTCGAAAAAAAAAATCAGAATTTTCTCTTTGTCCATTAGTCCTAGTTAAATAAATATTTTTTAAAAAATTTGTGCTTATATATAAGTGTTAAAGAATACTCTATTTCTCCAAATAAGTACAAAGGATTTTTTATTTCTTAAATATGTTTTTAAAATTTGTATAATTAAAAAAAACTTTTTAAAAGAGAGAGACAGGGTCATGCTGTGTTGCCCTGGCTGGTCTCAAACTCCTTGGTTGAAGCAATCCTTCTGCCTCAGCCTCCCAAAGTGCTGGTATTACCACAGTACCTGGCCCAATTTTCTTTAACATAGATAAAATCACCATTCGCGGGACTCAACTAGTTTACATTCCTCTTTGACCTATGAAATGTGATATATGTTTTTCATATCAAGTTTGAATAAAATTATCAAAGACTCCATAAGCAGGTGCAACTTAGCCCAGTTGCTCCCAACCACCAGATGGTGAGGGTCTAGGATGACATTTCACTGCTTTCTGGCAAAATGGGAAAAATGAGGGCAACAAAGCAGTGATGAAGCAAGGGTTGGCAGGAGTAGCCCACCCCGGGGAAGGGACAGTATTTTCTCACTGACATTGTTTGGAACTGCCTGTTTATGGTGATAATGAAAAGCAGACAAACTGTTAGTGGATTCTATTACTGTTTTAAAATGATCTACAGAACATGCAACGCTGCTCTGCCTGTGCCTGAAGCTGACTGCTTCAACCATCATGCCTTTGGCATGCCATAGCAATAAAGTGAGCTTTAGGGAAAGCTGAATTTATTCAGTTGAAGAGACAGTCCATTATTCTATGATAAAATGCTGTTGGTGATTAAATGTCCTTTTAAAACAAAACGATGATGATGGGAAACAAATTTTTCTAATGTCTTCATTTGTTCAGTTTTAAAAACTTTATCATTACATCTATCCCCAAAGTGGGTTTTGTTACTGTTTGGTTTTTTTTTTTTTTTTGAAATGTTCTAGGTCTGTGAAATCCCAAATCTGACAACAGCTTGACAAAAATTAATCAAGAGAACAACTTGACTTAATGGAGAGTACACTGTGTTTTTTGGCTTAGAACAGTGGCGCTCCAAGTGTGGTACTCTAAACCAATAGCATCAGCACTAACTGGGAACTTGTTAGAATGCAAATTCTCAGGCCCTGTCTCAGGTCTAGTGAACTAGACACTCTGGAGTAGAGCTCAGCAATCGGTATTTTTAAAAAGCCCAGCCAGGCATGGTGGCTAACACCTGTAATTTCCAACAGTTTGAGAGACCACGGTGGGAGGACTGCTTGAGCCCAGGAGTTCTAGAGCAGCCTGGGCAACACAGGGGACCCTGTCTCTACAAAAAAAAAAAAAAATTAGGGGGGCATGATGGTACATGCCTGTGGTCCTAGCTGCTAGGGAAACTGAGGAGGGATCACCCGAGCCTGGGAGGTCGAGGTTGTAGTGAGCTGTGATCATGCCACTGCATTCCAGCCTGGATGACAGAGTGAGACTCTGTCTCAAAAAAATTAAAAAAATTAAAAATTAACAAGCCATCCAGGGAATTGTGCTACTGTTTGAGAACCATTTCCCAGGAATAGGTAGAGAAGATGCAAAAAGTGCTGAGACAAAATGCCTGGAGATTCTTAAATGCCCCCTATAAGGTCACTTTTAGTCCAATGATTGTGTCTATTTGTTTTATATGTATTTTCCATAGTTATTAATTAACCAATTTATCCAAAATAAATTAATCTAAAATAATCCTAGCGTCTTTGGCAAATGATTTTATAAGTGCCTATATAAAGTGGGATAAATCATATTAAATATAGTCCTTAAGTCATTAAGCTTGTTACTTTTTCAGAAGGCAGCCTGTCTGAAGAAAGGTGGAGCTGGCACTGTACTTGAGAAACAGAAAGACCTGTGAACCTGTAACTCCCTGTGAATCTAGCACTGAACATATGCCCCCACTATGATGGGATATAGGAGGGAATGTGAAATTGCTCCTTATCCAAGATTCTTTTACCTGAGAAAACAACCAATGCTGATGAAATACTAACTGGGTCATAAAGAATTACAATTTGATAGCTTAAGGTCTCTTATATTTTCATGATGTTTTTATGATGAATGTAGAGACTTCTGAAATATCAGGTTTGAGAAGGAAGAAAAGAATCCATGCAAACCATTCGCTTTCCACATGCACATATTTCAGGTTTTACTTGAATAAACAGCAATGAAAGAAGATGCTGGTGGAAGTGGCCTTTTTAATTGATACATAATAATTGTTCACATTTTTGGGATGCTGTAGTGGACTTTTCTGGCAACTGGCAGGTGGAAGGAACGGAGAGATGTGGTACTTGAAAGTGGGGCTCCCTCTCATCAGGTCACTGAGACATTTCAGGCATATAAAAAGAGAGAGGGTATGGAGGTACTGTCCCCATTCATGGTATATTCCCACATGCGTTTACTCAACAGACTAAAAGCCTGCAATATGTTAGCAGCTGGAGATATAAAGGTCCCTGATAAGCCCAGGCCCTCAAGGCACTTACACAACCCACAGGGAGAACGACAAGACTGGGTCCTCTGTACACCTCTGAGCCACATGACCATGCTAAATAGTGAGTGCAGATTTGATCAACCTGTATATAACTCTTTTAAGCTGCAAGAAACCCAGGGCCTCTGCCCTTGTTACCCTCAGCATCCATGCAATGCATGCATACCACATATCTCAGGCCTCTCCTCCTCCCTGGGAGGGCAAACGGCAGCCTCAACATTGAGACTTCCCCCCAAAAAATCTGGGTAATCAATCAGGTCTTGGTTGGCTGCTTCCAGAGAAGCCAAAGATTCCCCCATTCAGAGACTGGAACTCCCTTGGAAGTGTAACAACCCTTGGCTACAGTTAAATCCAACTAGAGAGGCTATAGATCCCTTCAAAGTTAAGAGGCTGCTGCTGCTTCCAACTGTCAGTCAGGTCCTGAAAACAAAACAATCCCTTTGCTGGCCTGCTCACAGGGTCTCGGCTTTCCTCAAAAGCAGAACCAAAGCCGACTTCTGAAAAGTCTGGTGTATGATGCTTCTTTTGAGAAGTATCTGTTCATGTCCTTTGCCCACTTTTTAATGGAGGGTTTTTTTTTTAAGGTTTTTTTTTTTTTTTTTTTTTTTTTTTGGTAAATTTAAGTTTCTTATAAATGCTGGGTATTAGACCTTTGCCAGATGCACAGTTTGCCCAAATTTTCTCCCATTCTGTAGGTTGTCTGTTTACTATGTTGATAGGTTCTTTTATAAGTTTAAAAAATGTCTGGTGTGCCCCTACTCACTGGGACACTGGTTTCTTAATGCTAGTTTAACCATCAGCCATATCAGAATATCATAATCACCTGCAACATAAAATACAGTAGTGTCCCCTTATAAGTGAGGAATATGTTCCAGTTCCCCCAGTGGATGCCTGAAACTGTGGATAGTACCAAACTCTATCTATACTATGTTTTTCCATATATATGAGATAAAGTTTAATTTATAAATTAGGCACTGTAAGAGATTAACAATAAAATAGCATAATTATAACAATATACTATAATATTTCATCATACTACTCAGAACAGCATACAATTTAAAACTTTTTAGTTTTAAATTTTTCCAACCTGCTCTTTAAGGTACCATACAATTTAAAATTTATAAACTGTTTATTTATGGAATTTTCCATTTTATATTTTTAGATCATGGTTTACCACGGGTAACCGAAACTGGGGAAAGTGAAACCATGAATAAGGGGGCTCTACTCTACAGATACAAGAAGCTCATACCAGACCTCCTAGAACCAGAATCTTCTATAATAGGGCTCTAGGCTTACATAGTTTTAAAAAAACTCCATAGGTGATTTTAATGCAAGCCATTGATTGGGAACCGCTGCGCTAGGATGGTAGTTCTCAAATTTCATGGGCATCAGAAGCACCTGGAGGGCTTGTTAAAGCACAGACTCCTGGGTTGAATCCCCAGAGTTTCTAAGTCAGCTGGCCTACAGTGGACCCCGAGAATTTCATTTCCCCTAAGTTCTCAGGTGATGTAGCTGTTCTGGAGCAGGGAGGACACGTAAGAACCTCTGCACTAGGGATCAGCGGGGGCCAGTTCTATTGGAAGCCTGTTTACTAGCTAAATACCTCTTGTTGACCACCTGGAGAAGATACTGCTTTTTACCTATCCAGCATTCATTCTCTCTTTCTTCCTTCTAACAGTATCTTGATTTTTGCTAGCGGGAGCAATGTTCCCAACTCACAGAACTACATTTACTCACTTCCTTTCTAAAAAGGGGTGGCCACAGTACTAAATACCAACAACAAAAAATCATAACCAGAAGCTGTTGGGTGAGGGCTCTGGTTTTTGGAAAAGCTTAAAAGTGGGCAAGGGAGGGAGTATTAGCTCAGCTGGCATTCTTCCCCTTTTGCCCTCACTCTTCTTTCTTTATGCCTGGAAAAAAGAAGTGGTAACTCAAGTTCTGACAATCATTCTGTGGCAACAAGGCAAAAAGCACATACTGAAGATGATGACAGTACCAAGGAGAAGGAGACTGGGTGACTGATGGTATTATGGAGCTGCCATACCAGTCCCACATGCCTACCTTCAGATCTCAAATTATGGGGCAGAAAAATAAAAGTTCTCATTTTTAAAGATTATTTTAGGGTCTCTATTTACTAGTGACCAGAAAATTAATTATTAATTTGTCACACTCCAACCCACCAAAATGGAGGCCATTATATTCACCTCTTTTCTCCCATCCTGCTGTTCTCACATGGCTCTGAGATTCTTCTTCCCTTCCCCAATCTCTTAACTATTCCTATTGCTTTCTGCAGAACTTCAGTGCCATTGTAAACTCCCTTGAAACTTGAATCTCTTCATAGGCTTCTTAGCCTTAAGTGAAACTTGGATATCCCCTAAGGGCATCAATTTCTTGGAGTCCTCAGAAGAAGCATCTCTGGCCAGGAGGGTAGGAACAGTTCTATCCTTTGTCCCAGTGCTACTTTAAGACCTCTTCCCCTTATATGTGAACTCCTGACTTTTTGAGAGTTATGCCATCTGGCTAGACTTTTTCTCCTTGTTGCTGTCACACCTTTGGTTCACAGACTTCCCTCGTTTGTGAAAGACTTCAGACTTTGAGTCACCATTTTCCTCTCCACCCTGCCTCCTAACCATGATCTGAGGTGATTTCAATGCCAATCAACGTGAAAGCTTCTCTCAGTTCCTAGACTTACATATCTCTAGTAACTGATACTGATCTCCACTCCACACTGGCTACCTCCTTCCACACCCTGAACCATATCATCCATTACCACGGAAAGCTCCACTTCTGAAGTGTACCATGACACAGCTCTTTCCCTGTTATTCCTGGGGTCTCTGTAGCTACCTCAGAAAAGCATTCGGTCCCTTGGCCCATCACTTTCTCCCTTTCTTCAAGCACCTCCTGCCATCACATCTTTCCTTGTTTATAACTTTACAGTTGCTAACATCCTCAATTATCTTTCCTCATGGTACCCTCCTGTAAAAACTTCACCCCGGGCCAAACTGTTCACCAGAAAATAATAACACCATAATACATGTGATCTCCTAAGTCAACTGAATTGTAAATGCAACCTATAAATGTATATTCTGTCATCAGCACTTTCTCCATGACCACTTCAAACTTTGTCTACTATCTCTTATTCAAGACTCCTGGTGCCAGATGTTTTGGAATTTACAATAATAATCTGGAATACATAGTATATATTATATAATACTCCACAGGGTCTGGGAAGTCACTCATCATCAAATACATTAGCATTTTTACAGCAGTGTGAAAACTCACACTAAATAGGTTAAATAAAAATGATATACATTAAATGTTTTGTGAAGCTACTGAAACAAAACTGTTTAATACACAACTTGATATAAGATCAGGTTAGGCTTTACCATTAAACTTATGAAAAAACTTTGGTTTTCAGACATTTTTAGATTTTTAGATCACAGATAAAGATGGTACTATCATGTTTGCTTGCGGATAGGCATTAATCTGGATTCATTCCCACAGGCTACCCTTCACATCCAGTTAGTCTCTGAGGCTGGCTGTTCTACCTCACTAAATGTCTTTTGAAGTTCACTGCTTCTGGCTATCCCTTCTGCCATAGTAATTCAGGAAACCACAATTTTCTCCTGAATTACCTTAATAGACTTCTACCTAGTCTCTGTCCCTCTAGACTCCACCCACTTGTTTCCCCTGCCCGACCCCAGGGCCCTTTGATCTGTTCTCTACACTGCAGCCAGAGTGACCTCTATAACACAGATATGACTGTGCTATTCCCCTGAGTAAAGCATTTATTTGGATCCCTAATGGCCTCAAGATGAAGTTCAGTTGTCTTAATATGACTTTACAAGGCCCCTGCTGACTTTTCCAGCTTTATCTCTTGCCATTTTCTACCTCCTGGGCAAAGCCCCAGTCTTACTGCACTATTTTTAGATCTCTAAGAGAAAGTTGTTTGCTTTTGTATTTGGACAAGTTGTTCCCTCTTTGACAATGTACTAGTAAAAATCACAACTCTTCTTCTTTCAAGATAGAAACTAAAACTAAAGATGAATTATGAGTGTCAGTATGTGCAGAGGCCTGTGTTAATCATGGCCAAGAAACTGGGGCCTGTCCAATCATCTTAGTCACCCTGCACCTATGTTTATTTCTGATTAATCCTGGATTCACTATTTTTTCCCCCAGAGTATACCAGAATAAGAATGCATGCAGAAATAATTATGTATCCAAATTCAGATTTGTTTAGATCAACCACTTATGAAACTGACTTTGCAAAGATTATGACAGTGAGAGGAGTCTAGCATAGCTGACTCCGCCTTGCTTCTGGCCTCACAGGCTGGCTGTCTTCACTCTTCCCTGGGTGTCAGCCAAGCTCACCATGAGAGGAACTTAGTCTATAGTTTAACCTGAAAGCAAGAACTAACCCCTTCCTGGCTCAGGAACTGAAAACTGCCTTTGTAAAACTAATGAAAAGCCGCAAGATTAAGATTATGGGAGCGGCCTGAACGCTGCTAAAATGTAGACGTAGGTTCTATAGTGCTTTACTGCTCAGGGGTCATGTGGTCCAGAGGTCACAAGATTTGTGATTTCCCCAACTGATCCCGTAGGTAACATCACTCTCATAAAACCTAAGACTGGTCTTTTGAGATGTTTTTTAGATGTGCATTCCGGCAGCCGATGGACCTCACATGGACCCTGACTTATGACTCACCTGATCCTGTGGCCCCACCCAGAGGTAGACTCAGCACAAGAGGGCCGTTTTCTACATCTGTATGGTTTCATCCCCAGTAAGTCAGCAGTACCCACTTCCTAGCCCTTGCCCACCAAACTGTCCATAAAAACCTTAACCTTTGATCCTTTGGGGAGACTGATTTGAGTAATAATTCCATCTCTTATGTGGGTGGCCTCTTGTCAATTAAAATGGTAACTTCAATAACACAGTCTTGGTGAATTGATTTTCTCTGTGCAGGGGGCAGGAACAACCTGTTGGGCAATCACACTTATACATACAATTAAATATTTTATATGCTTCTTAAAATTTTACAATCACAAACATGATATCACCAAGTTATAGAACATTTAAACAAAAAAAAAACAGGAAAGACCCATGTTTTCATCATTCTATAAAATATTTGCTATACATAACTGTCTCCTGAAAGGTAAGCTCTGTGAGGATAACAGCCTCATGTATTCTATTTACGGCTGTGTCCTCAGTGAAGTGCTTTAATGTTTAAAAAATATAAATACAGGCCAGGCATGGTGACTCTCATCTGCAATCCCAGAAAGTTGGGAGGCTGAGGCTGGAGGATTGCTCAAGCCCAGGAGTTCAAGACCAGCCTGGGCAACATGATGAGACACCATCTTTACTTTAAAAAAAAAAAAAAAATTATTTGGGCATGGTCACACAGCCTATAGTCCCAACCTCTCAGGAAGCTGAGGCAGGAAGATTGCTTGAGCCCAGGAGGTGAAAGCTGCAGTAAGCCATGATCACGACATTGCAATCCAGCCCAGGAGACAAGGTGAGACCTTGTCTCAAAATAATAATAATAATAAAAGTACCTAAATGAATGATTGACATATCATTTTGGTATACTGAATTAAAATGTGAACATACTTGAATTTTCTACCATATACCCATTTAGCAACATTGAGGTTCTCAATTTTAGTACACGCAAAGTTTTGGTTGTTCCCGTAAGAGAAAATCAGAAAAAGAAGGTCCTTGGAAAAGACCACAGGTTTGGAGGTAAAGCGAAAGGCAAAGAAGTAGATATTTTTTCCCCACATACAATGATTCCCAAAGATATGTTTTTCAATGAATCCTGGGGAAAGATGAAGGAAGCAAGGAGAAAGTAAAACTGACTCTCAGAAGTATCACTGGTGACATGAGTGAGATGACAACTGACACTGAAGTGGAGAAGAGGGGAGGCGTACACGAGGTTGAGTCATAACATCACAAAGGCATCATTCATTTTCATAGACAAGAGCCAACAAACGACTTCTTGTATGAGTAATGTATGCCATACAGCAAAATAAATTGCCAGTATCTTGTTAGAACTGTAGGTGGAAGCCATCTAGAAAAATTTCTGATGAGCCAAGGGATAAATGGATCAATTAAATTAGAATCTCTACTTGTTATCTTTAAAGGTGTTAAGGTCATGAAAGTCAAGGAAAATTTCAGAAACTGATCTAGATTGAAAGAGACTAAGAAGAAAACTAAATGCAATGCATGGTCCTGACCTGGATCCTTCTGCTAACAAAGAACCTTATTGAGACAACTGGTGAAATCTGAATGGAGTCTAAGGATTAGATGGTAGTAATGAATGAATGTTGATTTCCTTATTTGGATGCTTGTAATGTGATTATGTAAAAAAAAAAAAAAATGCCCTTTTATGTTAAAAATACACACTGAAGGATTCAGAAGTATGCACATTATGTTGATGACGTACTCTCAAATATTCGTAAAAAAGTTTATTGTATTGTACTCGCAACATTTCTAAAAGTTTAAAATTGTTTTAAAAAATTAGAATCTTGGCCAGGCTCAGTAGCTCATGCCTGTAATCCCAGCACTTTGGGAAGCCAAGGCGGGTGGATCACAAGGTCAGGAGATCAAGACTATCCTGGCTAACATGTCAAAACGCTGCCTCTACTAAAAATACAAAAAATTAGCCGGGCATGGTGGTTTGCACCTGTAGTCTCAGCTACTTGGGAGGCTGAGGCAGGAGAATAGCTTGAACCTGGGAAGCAGAGGGTGCAGTGAGTCGAGATTGCACCACTACACATCAGCCTGTGCAACAGAGCGAGACTCTGTTTCAAATAAAATAAATAAATAAATAAATTAGTATCTCTGGGGGTGAGTCTGGACATCAGTATTTAAAAAACTGGCTAGGTGATTCTGATGTGCAACCAAGGCTAGGAAACACTGTTACAGAGTCTTCATCATCACCAGAGAAAAAAGGTGACGTACTTTTTCAATGAGTGCAAAAAATATAATTTATTTAACTAAACTCTTCCTTCCTTTCTTTCAAAAATCACTTATTGAAGAGCTTTTATATGCCAGGCAAGAGAAAATCTCTTCCCTATGTGTATTCACAGTCTCACACAAGCAAACAGACACTGTGCTTTAATAGTATAACAATAATAACTACTATCATTTGTTGAGCAATCACTATTTGCTAGGCACAATGCTATTTGATAGGGCAGGTACTGTTATCTTCGTTTTACAGAGTGAGGAAACCTATGCACAGTGACATGAGTAACTTGCCCAGGTGTACAGAGCTATTTTGAGTCTTGTCTACACCACTATAGTATAGGAAGGCAATGTGCTGTGAAAACACACGTACGGACTGATGCAGACTATGGGTGCCATAGAAGGTTTCTTAGAGGAGGGAAGGTGGGATGTATCTGTAAATATGCATATGATTTCCATTGTTAATGATCACAAATACTCCTTCCATGAACATCTGTGCAGGTAACTTTCCATTTTGTAGTCCTGCTGCCACTCTCTTCCTTTGCTTAGATTCTAAGAAGTAGGATTCTGGGACAAAAGTTATAGAAATACTCCAAGGCTTTCAATATGTTATGCCCATAGTTGTCACCAGCTTTATGAGGGTATCTATTTTACTATAGCATTGCCAGCAGTGGGCATTATTACTTCAAAAATTCTTCGCCATTAATAGAAAACTAGTATTTGATTACTCAGCTGAACATTTTTCCATCAATGCTGTCTTTAACACAGAAATTTAAGATCTTTATAGTTACAACCAGCAGAGTATAAGAGAACATTAACAGTGAAAGAACATTCTAGAATGTCTTATATTATAAATACCATAATTTATTCCTATAATCACAAAATTGGGTCACAATTAGCAATATTCAAAGAAAACAAATTTCGGTATTCATGCTAAGATCTTTGACCTCTCAAACTTACTATGAATTCTAGGAGTATAGCAGAAATGAGTTGTTTGATCCTATCACAATCCAGCAAGTAAAACATGTTCTATAACTGTTTGCTATAAAAATAAATAAATAAATAAATAAATAAATAAATAAATAAAATAATGGATAATGACAAAATATAAACTGAAGCCATACTTTCTGAGAGAAGTAGCATGTTCCCCTCTGTCTCTTCTGGCCATATAAATAGGATAACAATATATTCCAGTTTGCATGTGACAGTTCCGGTTTATGCCTCTTGTCCTAACATCTTTTCTGATTAGAGCTGCCTTTCGAAGTGTGCTTAATTGGGCAATAAATTTTATGGTCACTCTGCATCTACAGGATGTCCCCCTAATGAAGAGCTGATCTTAGGAACAAAGTGCTCACTGATCAGACAACTTGTCTTTGTGTCACTCGGATTTTCACTTTGAAGACCTATAGCCAGACACCTCATTTGGCTTTTACGTATTTTCATAGTATTTTATCATCTGAAGCCAAATAATAATCTGAAAGTAGTTAATTGATAAGGGCATCCTTGACTATATCAGCACTCTTTATTTCATTTTATTGATAAAAGAAGTGAGGCATGGAAAGAAAATGTGGCTTATTCAAGCTCACATCAAGTAAAATAATCAGCCATATGAGAGGAAGCTACTGAAGCTCTAACTTCTGATTTTTGATTAATAATCTAAACCACACAGTCATTAGTATGCAATGAAATCTCCAGTGTAGTTAGATCAGAAAAAATTCAATCATTTAGTAAATGGCTTTACAAACTACAGGCAGTAATAATCTATTTCAAACAATATGAGCAAAATCATAGGCATACCTTAGATAATGCTTTTTCCTTTTTCTTTTTTTTCCCTCAGTCCCCCTTGGATAATATTTTTAATGGGTATAAATTTCATAGTTAATAATATTTCAGTCTTATTGAGTAAAAGTCTCTGTTCAAACCTACTTGACAGGTCCAAGCTATCAGAAGGTGAGGAAATATTTATAAAATAAGTGAAAATTTTAAATAAACATTAATCTTTTTGGTTATTAAAAAATAAAGCTTGTTACATTTTTACATTTCACACGTATGTCTAAATTTCATACAAAGATGTACAATAGATAAGATTTTACAAATATCTTGGACTATATCAGAAAATGTTAATGGAGCTAATGAAGTCACTTCCTATAACAACAACAAAGAAACATGGGGATAAATTTAATAGACTATGACTAAGAACCATATGAAAAAAAGTGACTCTACTGCTTGCATAAAAGGAGAGGCATACCATATATGAAGTTGGAGAACCTCACTATTACAGATATGACATTTCCATATAATTTATAAACATATTGTAACATCAGTCAAGATCCCATGTGCATTTTGTAGGGGTGGAGTAAAGACCTCCAGTAAAAAATCATTTAAAGTTCATTCGGAGGTTGGCTGGGCGTGGTGGCTCATGCCTGTAATCCCAGCACTTTGGGAGGTGGGTGGATTGCCTGAGGTCAGGAGACCTCAGGCGAAACCTCATCTCTACTAGAAGTACAAAAAAAAACCTCATCTCTACTAGAAGTACAAAAAAAACCTCATCTCTTCTAGAAGTACAAAAAATTAGCTGGGCGTGGTGCACGCACCTGTCACCCCAGCTATGCAGGAGGCTGAGGCTGGAGAAATGCTTGAACTCAGGAGGCGGAGGTTGCAGTGAGTCAAAATCGCACCACTGCACTACAGCCTGGGTGACAGAGCGAGACTCCCTCTCAAAAAATAAATAAATAAATAGATAAAATAAAGTTCATTTGGAGGAATACATTTTAGGGACTAACCAAGAACACTTTTGTAAAGTATAAATAAGCTATAATAATAAAAACAGTATTTTGCTGGCACAGATCAATGGAATAAAACAGGAAGTTCAGAAACAGGCAAGGATGTATATAAGTATTCAATAAATGAGAAAGAACAATGAAAGGATGGAAGGATTTAACCCATTTAGCCATGGATTTAGCCATTTAAATAAAATGTTTATTATTAATAAACAATATTGTGATAGCTGGCTAAATCCATACCTCACACTATATGTCTAATAAATTCCAGGTGGACTGAACATTTCAATGTATGAAAATGAAAACAAAATATTTGGGGAAGGCTTTTCTATGTACAACTTCCAGGACATATTTTTTTAAGACTAATAGATTTGTTCGCATAAAACATAATACTCATTAAAATAAATGTGTATTAAGGATATCAGCCATTTTTCTGTCATTTATAGTATAATTACTTATATTTATTTCTTTTTAAGTTTCATTTAGCTTATTTTGACACAAAAATTTTAAAATCTATAAGAAGTTAAAAAAATAAAATTTGTATTTACAGTTTCCTTCTCGGATTTTGGTCTAGAAATGACTTTCTTAACCCTAAACCAGACCTATTTTCACTTATATTTTCTCAGAATTCTTTCATTGTTTCATATTTTATGTTAATTTGAAATATGAGAGATAAATATGGCTCTGTCTCATATTAGTTGTCTGGCTTGGGGATGTTACTTAACCTCTCTGAGTCTCAATTTCAGTTTCCTAAAAAAAGCAGATATAACAAATACCAGCCTATTGGAATTGCTATGGCAATGAAAAGAAATCATTTATACAACACATGTGTCATGGTAGAATCTGGTTAATAAAGGTGACCAAAATGTTAGCTATCACTTTTAGTGCTATTGTTACAGTCAGTAGCTAGTCGGGTATGAGCAGGGCAGGAAAGGGCTCCCATACCTCACACCAGGAGTATCGGGAGACCATCAGATGATGGTCAGGTGGTTGTTAACTATCTCGCTGAAGTAATAATTGGTCACAGCTGGCACCAGGGAAAGGCGGTCTCCTAGTAGATTGAAAACAACTAAAACTGGTGACGAGTGGCTTCCCAGTAAGATCTCAGGAGTTGGGCGAGTGGTCAGAAGTAATGCAAGACCCTGGAGGTATGCCACCATATAAAAACCCCAAGTCAAAAGGTCAAGTCATACACTTGTCTTTCAAGTCACCTGCTTGGCCCTCTTCCAAGTGTACTTTCCTTTCTTTTGTTCCTGCTGTAAAGCTTTTAAGTAAACTTTCACTGCTGCTCTAAAACTTGCCTCAGTCTCTCCTTCTGCCTTATGCTTCCTCAGTTGGATTCTTTCTTCTGAAGAGGCAAGTACTGAGGTTGCTGCAGACCCCTATGAATTTGCCATGGGTAACACTATCACACTGTATATTAGACTCCTCCCCCACCCTTTTAGAGGCAAAGTCTCACTATGATGTCCAGGGTGGAGTGCAAGGGCTATTCACAAATGCAATCATAGCACACCATGGCCTTGAACTCCTGGCCTCAAGCAATCCTCCCACTTAAGCCTCCCAAGTAGCTGGGACTCCAGGTGAATGCCACTGAGCCTGGCTGGACTTCTCAATTTCATTGGAAAACAGTTGACCCTTGAACAGTGCGGAGGTATGGGGTACCTATCCCCTGCACAGTGGAAAAATCTACATATAACTTTTGATTCCCCAAGAGCTTAACTACTAATGCTGTTGACCGGGGGCTTCACTATTAACAAAAAGTCGATTAACACGTAAATAGACTAGTATCTACCTATATGTTACGCATTCATAATATACATATTTTTTTCTTTTATTTTTGGTATTTCTAGGCTACAAAGTTCACCCTAGAGTTTTTTCAAATTGCCACAAATCTCCAAAAAACTTTCTAATATATTTATTGAACAAATGAATATATAAGTGGACCAGCACAGTTCAAACGTTGTTCAAGGGTCAACTGTATGTATTTTCATGACTAGCAATTTATGGTGATGGTATAGTCATCTGATGTAAAAACAAATTTCACACCATTTAATTATTTTAAAATCATAATGTATGCCAACCAGAAAAAATATCTAAATTCTTTGAAGGCTATACAGCATACTACAAATTGGTCTTTGAAAGCTGCAGTCCAAAATCATCAGGTGGCCAAGGAACAGAGTCATCCAAGGGGAACATTACACACCGGGACCTGTCAGTGGGTGGGGGGCTGGGGGAGGGATAACATTAGGAGATATACCTAATGTAGGTGATGGGTTGATGGGTGCAGCAAACCACAAGGGCACGGGTATACTTATGTAACAAAACTGCACTTTCTGCACATGTAACCTAGAACTTAAAGTTAAATAATAAAACAAAAAGTTTTCTTACACATTAGAACTTCTGAGATAATTTACGAGCTTGAAATATAAATAGGATGTTTACCTTCGTTATCTTACCTCTAATAGGCCATCCTCTGGCAGATCAGTACAGTGAACAGCATTCTGGATCTTAGTTTTACCAAAGATTGCTCTGAGAGTTCCAGGGCGTAAATGCCGGGCAATTTCCTATTAAACATACATTCACATATAGATTAAAGTTAGTCATATGGTATAAATAAGAAAAACACTAGCTATATGACACATTAACTTATTTATGAAATACATGTTACATATAGACAGTGCTTATAAGGGTTTTTCTGTGGCCCAATGTAAAGTCTGCTTTCATCTACATCGGGGAAAAATAATAATTGCATTTCTTTTTATCAGTAGATTTTGGGAATCACACAAAATGTGAAGCTAGTTCATTACCGTGAAAGACTTGTATTTTATAAAGACAGTAGAGATCTTAATAACTTTGATTTAAAATGAACCAATTTGATGCTGTCAATTTCAAAATATTTTTTAAAAATGTTAGCTGTATCAACTTAGTAGTAATCTTTAGGGGGAAAAATATGGTCACAAATAGCCCTGAATTTAATGAGGGTTAGAGAGAGGCAAGGGAATGATAATGATGTACAAAAAAATTTAAACTGAGTAAGACAGGAAGAGAGGACCTAGGGGATAAAGAGGTAATCGACAATGAAAAGGTGGATCAATGAATTTGAGCTCCTAGTGGTACGGGATAATGATTGAGATCAGTATGTTAGAGGAAGAGAGCTGGAAAGTTAAAAGATACTTGAGATTGAGATTACGGTGGGTGGGAGGAGATAGGGCTACAGTGATTGATAATGATCAGTTTTAAGGCATAACCATGGCTAAGGTTAGTTTGAGGGCAAGAATGTTAGAAGAAAGAAGAGCAACATATTGAGAGGCCAAGTTAGTAAGTAGATCATCTCTATGAAAGTGGAAATCAGAAAGAATCATGACAGGTATAGCTTAGGGTGCAAAGATTCAGGGCAGCATTCACATTTGTGGTTGCATCACTTAACAATGTTTTAAAGGCATGCATTTATTTAATTACTTAAGTTTTATTTGTCAGGTTTCCAATAAATGTCAGCTATAAATGTATTATGTTTAGGAAAAACATTTTGATAAAGCAGAACATAAGGATGTCTTTATATTTCATATTTATTACTCTCATTCTGTTCTCCATAATTTTTCTAGCAAGTAAGTATCCAATATTAAAAACCTACTCAGCTGAGCATGGTGGCCCACACCTGTAATCCCAACACTTTCAGAGGCAGAGGTGAGTGAATCATTTGTGGTCAGGAGCTCGAGACTAGCCTGGCTAACATGATGAAACTCTGTCTCTACAAAAATTAGTTGCGGGTGGTGGTGCGTGCCTGTAATCTCAGATACTCAGGAGGCTCAGGCAGGAGAATTACCTGAACTTGGGAGATGGAGGTTGCAGTGAGCTGAGATTATGCATTGCACTCCAGCTTGGGCGACACATCAGACTCCATCTCAAAAAACAAACAGAAGACTTACTCTGTTTGTATAGTGGGAAGCTGTCATTTTGTGACATAAGATGTAATTTATGAAATTGTGAAAGGTGAGTACTCATGTTCTTTTTCTTATTTCCGGTCAGAGAATAAAACACTTTTAAATTACTCAGTTTCAGTAAACTATTTTATTAGAACCTATTCTCTCTAAAATTTTGTTTGATGGCCAGGCTTATGCCTATAATTGGCACCTTGGGAGGAGTTTGAGAGCAGCCTTCGGCAACACAGAGAGATCCCGTCGCGACAAAAAATACAAAAATTAGCCGGGTGTAGTGGCGCACCCCTGTAGTCCCAGCTACTTGGGAAGCTGAGTGGGAGGATGGCTTGAGCTTGTGAGGTCAAGGCTACAGTGAGCCAAGATGATGCCACTGCACTCCAGCCTGGGTGACAGAGCAGGACCCTGTCTCAAAAAAAAGAAAATTTTATTTAACTTGCACTACATTCATTAAAATATTACTTTCATGTAAGTGTCTGCTACATGCACAGTACTTGAAATCTGAAGAGGTTCATGTGTGTTGGCCTAGTGCGGTGGCTCATGCCTATAATCCCAGCACTTTGGGAGGCCAAGACGGGTAGATCACCTGAGGTCAGGAGTTAGAGACCAGCCTGATCAACATGGTGAAACCCTGTTTCTACTAAAAATACAAAAATTAGCTGGGCATGGTGGCGCGCACCTGTAGTCTCAGCTACTTGGGGGGCTGAGGCAGAAGAATGGCTTGAACCTGGGGGGCGGAGGATGCAGTGAGCCAAGATTGCGCCACTGCACTCTAGCCTGGGTGAAAGAGCGAGATTCCATCTCAACAACAACAGCAAAACAGAGAGATTCGTGTGTGTGTGTGTGTGTGTGTGTGTGTGTGTGTGTGAATATAAATGGGATTGGTTGGTGGTTCCTGGGGTGGTTGTTAATATCTAATCATACTGTATTATGGTCAGAAAATATGGTCTCTTCCATCTGTCTTTGAAGGAATTTTGTATCCCAACACATAATGAATGTTAGTGAGTATCCCACTATGTTTAAAAACATTGTCATAGGTTGCATTCCCTGGGAAACCAACTCTGAAGTGGAGATACATTTGCAAAAAGTTTGTTGGTTGTGGCCTTAGGATCTATACTTGTGGGGAAGTGAGGAAAAGAGGATGGCCTCAGACAATCCTACACAGAGCTCTGGAGCTGCAATGGCCCTTCAGAGTTGTCCTCAACGGAGACAAAAGGGTCAGGCCTTTATCCCCCAAACTGTTAAATTACTAGATATGGGTCATTCCAGGGAAGGGGACATGACCTTAGGCAAAGTGACTTTCTTCAGCAGAGGGCAATTCCTGGAGAGAGATTTTGTAGATTACTGTCAGCTCCTGCCACTCCCAGCAGGAATGAGCATTTCAGTTCTAAAGGGCAGAGGGACATCTGAGTGGCTCTCCACAGAACCACTATGCACATTTGCACACACACATATATATATATATTTATGGCACTTTAGACTATGGCAATCTGATTACCATTCCCTTTAGGTAACTATTTTTGTTTTTCTTTCTGAAAGGTTTTACACTATCTCTTTAACTAGGCCTTTGTCATTTATCAGTCATTCTGTTCCATACTCAATGGTCCAATTTAATCTAAGATATACATCTTCAGTCAGCTTCTACTATTTATTATTTTCTCCTCCATTTTATCTCTTCTTGCCTTTATTTCTATAAGAAAGATGTTGAAATTTCTTAACTCTCCTTTCTCTTTTACAGTTTCCATGTAATTATCTTTTTGTGTTATACTCTTGGAGAATAACTCCATTTGATCTGCTGCCTCACTAATTTGCTTGTAAACTGGGCCCACTGTGCTATTTTATTAATTTACTATGTATTTTAAAAACTTTAACAAATAGGTTTTTAATTTCCAATATCTATATATTTTTTTCCATGGATCCAATATTCTCTTAAGTCTTTCTGAGGAAACCAACTCTTCTATTTTATAGTCTGTTTTTGTTAGCTCTATTAATTTGCTTTGTTTAGGTTAAGGTTCTGTTGGTTGAGTTTTGTGTCTTCTTTATGATATTCGTAAACTTTAAATGGTTGGTAATTCCTGGCTTTTTTTTTTTTTTTTTTTTTTTGAGTTCTCTATTTGGTTGGCATAGATGCCAGGGACATGCTGCTAGATAACGTATTCTGGTTGCCTTCCTTTCAGAAGGGGGTGCTACCATTTTTCCTGAGTGTCATTAGCTGCCTTCCCATTGCTCTGCCTCTTTAGCTCAAGTCCCACATTCAGTGCCTGAAGCTGTGGCTAAAAGTATCAACTGCCTTCTGCTCAACATAAGCAAGCAAATGTGAAGGCGCTGATTTAGTCTGCTGCTCTTCATGCAGCCCTCCAACTAACCACCCTGCTTATGGCCCCGTGCCCTTCCTCAGCCTTGCATCCATATGTCTGATGTGCAGCCCACCCAGTACCCCTACCCGTTCTGGAGCAGTTCTCTCCTGCATGTTTTAGAGTGTTGGTTTTCCTCAACAATCCAATCCTATCTGCTTTGAGTCTTTGAAGTTTATGGCCTGTAACAAAACTAAAAAAAAAAAAAAAACAAAAACAAAAACAAAAAAAAACCAAACCCACAAAAACATATATATGTGTGTGGGTGGGGGGGTTGGGTACTCTTCCTTGTTTTCCAGCATCACTGGAGATTTACTCTTTAAAATAACACATAGTGAAACAGTATCTCCTGTAAATTCCTGTAAGGACACGGGAAGCAGGGGGATGGTGGGCACATATGGTCTTCTGCCATCTTCATGATGCTTCATCTTACTGACTGACATTCTCTATTTCTCCAGCACAACAAACCATCTTTAATTCATTTTTCATGCTGCTATCATCTTGTACCTAAATGCCAATATGATCATGTTATTTACTTGCTCAAAAAATCTTTGAAGGCTCATAATTGCCTATGGCCAAATGTCTAAACTCCTTAATGTGGCATTCAAGGTCCTCCCCACTCTTGCCTAAATCTGCCTCACTCACACCTGCCCTGAAAGCTTACACATCCCAGTGAAAACACTGTTTCCTCTATAAAAGCAAATTAAGCCTTCCCAATCAGAGTAATCCTTCCTTCTTCAATGTTCCTACAGTAGTTTATACTTCCAATATAGGCCTTCTTGACTTGCAATTTATATAGTTGTTTTGTGAGCCTATTTTAGTAAGAGCCCATTAGATTTCAATCCCTGAACACAATATAAAACTTCCCTTATATTCTGTATCTTACTAATGAACACACAGTAAATGTTTGGTAAATATTTGCTGACTGACATAAAATGACAGTACTTCTATTCAGAGTGTCAGGATGGAGTAGCAAATAAGAGCGGGGGCTGTGGAAAAAGGCTCTCTGGATTTGAATTTTGCCTCTGCCACTTAACAGTTGTGTGACCAAACCACATTATTTAACCTCTCTGTGATGTTCTTATTTGTAAGACAAGTAAAAAATAAATCTGTCTTAAGGAGATTAAGACAATTCTTAAAGAGGCAAAAAGGTATATTTTGGTAAATATCAAAGATAATCTAACCAAGTATTATATTATCTTTAAATAAATATATAGCATCTCTTAAGAGTTGTAATCATCATAGTTTTAGAATAAAGGTATACGTTTAGATTAGATCATAATCTAATTATGACCTATTATTATCCATTAATAAATGTCAGAAAACATGAAGTATTTTTACTGATATAAAATGTTTTATTTAGGTAAATGATAATGAAACCTAAAGATATAAAACAATAGGCATTTTCTTCATAGCTGCTCTTAAAATCTAGGCTTTCATTTTAGATCCTCTTTAAAAGGTATTGATAAATTAATTTTAGTTTTGGTTAGTATGAAATATCACATATGCTTATAAAGTAAAAAATACTGAAGTACTAAAGACTACAAAAATAATAAAAAATACCAAAAGTGAGAGTGAAATAATAACAGCATTTCCCCCCTCCATTTCCTGATGGATTGCCCCTAATTTTTCTAACAGATTTACATTCCTCTTGCTGCTTAAACTCTGGTGAAGACCATACTACCACTCATAGTCCCCTCCCTTCAAGGAGCAGAAACAATTATCAGATCAGAAAAGCAACACAAAGTACCAACATATAATTTCATCTAATACCATAAATAATTCTTAAAAAGTTATTGTAGTATTTATAAATAACAGGTTATGCTGAGAAAATCAGACTCATTAAAGAGCAATACTTATTTGTACTTGGAGGATCAGCAGTCTTTCAAATTCCACAAAATTCCAGGCATATTCATCCTCCCCTAAAACCTTGCATGCTCAGTACCATCAAGTCAAATTCTTGACTATGTTACAGTTCATCGTAAGTACTAAAAATTCTGCTCAGGTAATCCTGCTGTGGGAGGAAGAATTCTGATTTATAGAATGACCTCTAAATCTAAGACATCAAAAAAAGGCATCAAATATAGAATAGTGATTGGCAAAATACTGAAAATAAAGAAGATAATATTTATTTAATTATTCTATGGCTGTGTTATAAAGAATGTCACTGTTTATTGAATAGTAGGTCTATCAGATTGATAAAATATGTCTGGATAAAGAATAACTTACTTTCATAATAAAGCCACTCAGTTTCAGTTCTAAACAATACAGAAGAGATATCTAAGAACGAAAATGCCCTTCCCTTTAAGAAACAAATTAAACTAGAAGAAGATTTATGAAATTTACTAATTACAGAAAAAAGATCAACTATAGAATATATTCAGATACAGTCATGCATTGCTTAACAACAGGGATATATTCTAAGAAATGCATCATAAGGTGATTTCCTCATTGTGTGAACATGATAGAGTGTACTTACATAAGCCTAGATGATATAGCCTACTACACATCTAGGCTATATAATTTGCTACTAGGCTACAAACTTGTATAGCATGTTGCTATATGGAATATTGTAGGCAACTGTAACACAATGATAAATATTTGTGTATCTACACATATCTAAACAGAAAAGGTACAGTAAAAGTATGGTAAAAAATGATGTAGACCTGTAGAGGGCGCTTACCATGAATGGAGCTTGTAGGACTGGCAGTTGTTCTAGGTGAGTCAGTGAGTGAGTGTGAGCGCCTAGGACATTACTGTACACTACTGCAGACTTTATAAAACACTGTACACTTGGGCTACACTAAATTTATAAAAATATTTTTATTTCTTCAAAAGTAAATTAACCTTAGCTTACTGTAACTATTTCACTTTATAAAATTCTAAGTACTTTTTTTAACTTTTTGACTCTTTTGCAATAACACAGCTTAAAACACAAACACGTTGTATAGCTGTACAAAAATCTTTTCTTTCTTAACATCATTATTCTAAAAGCTTTTTCTATTTTTAAAGTTTTTTTCTTTTGAAACCTTTTTGTTAAAAACGAAAACACAAACACATGCATTAGCCTAGGCTTACACAGGGTCAGAGTCATCAATATCACTGTCTTTCACCTTCATATCTTGTCCCATTAGAAGGTCTTTAGCGACAATAACACACATAGAGCTGTCATCTCCTCTGATAAAATGCCTTGTTCTGGAATACCTCCTGAAGGACCTGCCTCAGGCTCTTTTACAGTTAACTTTTTTTTTTTAATAGGTAGAAAAAGTGTACTCTAAAGCAATGATAAAAAGTATAGTAAATATGTACACCAGTAACATAGTCATTTATTGTCATTACCAAGTATTATGTACTATACATAATTTATGTAGTATACTTTAATACAAGTGGCAGTACAGTAGGTTTATTTATGCCAACATCACCACAAACACATGAGTAATGCATTGTGTGACTATGTCACAACAGGAATTTTTCAGCTCCATTATAATCTTATGGGATGAGCATCCTATATGAAGTCAGGTGTTGATGGAAATGTCATTATGCAGTGCATGACTGTAATTAGTAGCAAATGGTGGTTTATCACGAGGTCACTAGTCTAATTCCAGGAAAATCTAAGTACAAGGAAAAAAATATTCTTTAGACTATAGGATAACTATGTGAGCAGTGATACAAATATGTGGATAAATGTTAAAAGAGGAGCTAGTACAGCTTGAGTCCTAGTAACCCTAAAACAGCTGTGAAACAATGTTATAATCATTGTCCTCCTTTCACAGGCAATGAGTGTAGTAAAACTTAATATCAAATGCCAGTGAGGGGACCACCATAACTAAAACAGCAAATATTCTCATTTCTATCCATTACTAGTATTCTTCTGCAACAAGTCTTGTAATACTAAACAGCACATGCTAAGTGCTTTCCTTGACTCCTCTGGCACTTCAAAAATATCTTACCAAAACTGACCCATCAAACAGCTTTTCCCAGTAGTATGCAACTTTGTACTACTTAATATAGTTATGCAGTTTTATATTCCTGGGAAATAAGCAATGTCAGACGAATTCAAACTAAAACAAGATAATGAAACATGGGGAAGGAATTGGAAGTCGAAACGGAAGCCAGGGGAGAGACCCAGAGGCTACTTTCTGCTAACTCTAAGGCTCCTTCTAGAACCTATGCATAGGCTTTAGAAAGAGTACCTGCAAAATTAAACTCAACGACTTATTTATATAATACTAATCTCATTGAATGAGCCACCTGCGGGTTCACGGTAAATACACTTATTGGCACTGGAAAATACATAAATTGTATATGAGGAATCATTAAAACATCTGGCTTGTGAACTCTGACAGGTTTCACATCTCACTTTTCATTAGATAAAAAATAGCTCTAATGTAAATTTATAGAACCTGAAGAGGGTCACAATGAAATGTTATTTCAGGTGAAATATTTAGATAATTCAATCCTGTCTTTCTCATTAGGTTTCAATAGACCACATGGCATCGTAACTATTGCCTCTTACTGGTCTGTTTGCTGTTTCAGCCAACAACAGGAACTGGCTGAAGTGAAAATCAAGTCTTATTTGACACAGGTGTCACTTCTAAAGGTAAAATCATGATCTCTTGGTTCTCTTTTTAAAAGAATGGGGCATTCTGCAGAAGGATGAGGTCAACTAAAAAAAAAGGAGAAAAATCTCTTAACTCACTTTTATATAAATTGCTTAGTATTTTAGCAAAAACTACAAAGATTCACGTATATAAGTAAAATCTAAGAACATAAACATTAGCATAGAGGGTTAGGGTTTTTGGTAAATATTTTCCCATTTCTTTTTGTTTTTCTAAATACATTTTAAGAGATTTAACCTTTGATGTATACTTACATTACTACTAAAAAATTTAAGAGGCATTCCTTTTTTTTTTTTTTTTAAACACCATGGACCTGAAGGCAAGAGAGGCATTCTTAATATCTCCCCGCAAAAGAATCGTTCCACAATCTACTTCATCCCTATAAAATAATTACTACCCAGTCTTGCTTTACTATTTTAAAGAATCCTACAATTCAATGCTCAGAAACTTCCTCAAAAGAATAAAATAACGAAATAGCTGGGGCCCACTCTGGGCACGTCTAACACCCAATTCTTGCCAAGTCCTGTCAATACAACTACTAATACATAGCCTGTATCAGTCGGCTTCTACATCCACCCTGGCACCATATTCCCCTGCCTAGAATATTGGGTTTTTAGATTTTATACTTGCTGGTTTATCTGGTTTCCTAGATACCACTACTCCTAGTAAACATATTGTCCAAAAAGCAGTTAGAATAAGCTTTAAAAAAACTTAAGTTGAATCATACCACTTTCCTGCCGAAGAATCTCTGATACTTTCCTTAAGAGAAAATGCAAAATTCTTGGGCTGGGCATGGTGGCTCATCCCTATAAACCCAGCACTTTGGGAGGCTGAGGTGGAAGGATCGTTTGAGGCCAGGTGTTCAAGATCAACCTGGCCAACACAGCAAGAACCTATCTCTTTAAAAAAAAAATTCTCAACATGACCTATAGTCTAGTATGCTCTGGCTCCTGCGTACCTCTCCAACCTCACCTGAAATGAATTAGTCACATCAACCCCTTCTGCCCACCTCAGCCTCCCAAAGTGCTGGGATTACAGGCGTGAGCCACTGCACCCAGCCTCTCCTCTCTTTCTTAATAACTGCCTTACAAATAGCTTACAACAAGCAACAGAAATCAGATGTGATAGATTCTACAGAGTGACTCTCTCAACTCTTTATTCTATCCTCCTTCTAGATGGAAATTAGAAATCTAAATATATTCCCCAGACACATTTCTGGCTAGAGTTCTTGCAATGTGGAAGTTCTACATGAGATTTGGAAGACAGGACAAAGCAGAAGCTATCTTCCTGCTGATGTTGCTACAGGCAGACAAAGTAGGAGACACAAGCGTTTGAGTTGTGGCAGACTCAATGCCTAAGTCACTGCAATGGTAGTAGCAGTGGAGGCAGCAGCAACCTCAGGATTCTAGGTATGGGAAGGTACTCTTGAAATCAGTGGCAACTGGAGCTGACTTAAGGCCCTGCAACTCTTAAGAAACTAAGTTCGTAAACAGCTATTTCCTTGAATCGAACTCCTTTAAAAAAATCCCTAGGCTGGTTTCTGTTTCTGGGGCTGAACTCTCAGTGATATTCTGAGGCTCCCTTTCTTTCTCTACAGAAAGCTGTTTTCCCTGTTCCCACTTAGTAAGTACCTTTTGGCCATCTGGTTTCACCTTTACCGCTTTATTGAAATTGCTCCCTCCAAAGACTTCAGCTGAAACCTTTTTTTTTTTTTTTTTGAGACAGAGTCTTGCTCTGTCACCCAGGCTGGAGTGCAGTGGCATAATCTCAGCTCACTGCAACCTCCCCCTCATGGGTTCAAGCAATTCTCCTGCCTCAGTCTCCTGTAGGGTCCAGCCCCACAGGGCCAGTGGGTTTTTCTCCCCGTGTGTGGAGACAAGAGATTGTAGAAATAAAGACACAAGACAAAGAGATAAAAGAAAAGACGGCTGGGCCTGGGGGACCACTACCACCAAGACGCGGAGACCGGTAGTGGCCCTGAATGCCAGGCTGCACTGATATTTATTGAATACAAGACAAAGGGTCAGGGTAAGGAGTGTGAGCCATCTCCAATGATAGGTAAGGTCACGTGGATCACGTGTCCACTGGACAGGGGGCCCTTTCCTGCCGGGCAGCTGAGGCAGAGAGAAAGAGAGGAGAGACAGAGACAGCTTACGCCATTATTTCTGCATATCAGAGGCCTTTAGTACTTCACTAATTTGCTACTGCTATCTAAAAGGCAGAGCCAGGTGTACAGGATGGAACATGAAAGTGGACTAGGAGCATGACCACTGAAGCACAGCATCACAGGGGGACGGTTAGGCCTCAGGATAACTGGGGGCGGGCCTCACTGATGTCAGGCCCTCCACAAGAGACGGAGGAGTAGAGTCTTCTCCAAACTCCTCTGGGGAAAAGGAGACTCCCTTTCCCGGGCTGCTAAGTAGCAGGTGTTTTTCCTTGACACTGACGCTACGGCTAGACCATGGTCCGCTTGGCAACGGGCGTCTTCCCAGATGCTGGCGTTACCGCTAGACCAAGGAGCCCTCTGGTGGCCCTTCCCGGGCATAACAGAAGGCTCACACTTGTCTTCTGATCACTTCTCACTATGTCCCTTCAGCTCCTATCTCTGTATGGCCTGGTTTTTCCTAGGTTATAATTGTAGAGCAAGGATTATTATAATATTGGAATAAAGAGGAATTGTTACAAACTAATGATTGATATTCATATACAATCATATCTATTATCTATATCTAGTATAACGATTCTTATTTTATATATTTTATTATACTGGAACAGCTCGTGCCCTTGGTCTCTTGCCTTGGCACCTGGGTGGCTTGCCGCCCAGTCTCCTGAGTAGCTGGGATTACAGGCATGTGCCACCACGCCCGGCTAATTTTTGTATTTTTAGTAGAGATGGGGTTTCGCCATGTTGCCAAACTGGTCTCCAACTCCTGACTTCAGATAATCTGCCCGCCTCGGCCTCCCAAAGTGCTGGGATTACAGGTATGAGCCACCGTGCCTGGCCTAAAACCTCTTGTATAGCAGTGAAGTTACAAAAGTACCATCAGAAATAGTGGATCTAATACATGTGGCCAATAAACAGATGAAATAAAGCTCAGGGGGGCGGAACAAGATGGTCGAATAGGAACAGCTCCAGTCTCCAGCTCCCAGCGCGAGCGACACAGAGGACGGGTGATTTCTGCATTTTCAACTGAGGTACTGGGTTCATCTCACTAGTGAGTGCCAGACAATCGGTGCTGGTCAGCTGCTGCAGCCCGACCAGCGAGAGCTGAAGCAGGGCGAGGCATCGCCTCACCTGGGAAGTACAAGCAGGGAGGGAATCCCTTTTCCTAGCCAGGGGAACTGAGACACACAACACCTGGAAAATTGGGTAACTCCCACCCCAATACTGCGCTTTACTAAGGGTCTTAGCAAACGGCACATCAGGAGATTATATCCCACACCTGGCCAGGAGGGTCCCATGCCCAGGGAGCCTCCCTCATTGCTAGCACAGCAGTCTGTGATCTAACGGCAAAGCAGCAGTGAGGCTGGGGAAAGGGCGCCCACCATTGCTGAGGCTTAAGTAGGTAAACAAAGCCCCTGGGAAGCTCAAACTGGGTGGAGCCCACAGCAGCTCAAGGAGGCCCGCCTCTCTCTGTAGACTCCACCTCTGGGGACAGGGCACAGCTAAACAAACAAACAAAAAGCAGCAGAAACCTCTGCAGATGCAAACGACCCTGTCTGACAGCTTTGAAGAGAGCAGTGGATCTCCCAACACGGAGATTGAGATCTCAGAACCGACAGACTGCCTGCTCAAGTGGGTCCTTGACCCCTGAGTAGCCTAACTGGGAGACATCCCCCACTAGGGGCAGACTGACACCCCACATCTCACAAAGCGGGGTACACCCCTGAGACGAAGCTTCCAAAGCAAGAATCAGACAGGTACACTTGCTGTTCAGCAATATTCTATCTTCTGCAGCCTCTGCTGCTGATACTCAGGCAAACAGGGTCTGGAGTGGACCTCAAGCAATCTCCAACAGACCGACAGCTGAGGGTCCTGACTGTTAGAAGGAAAACTAACAAACAGGAAGGACACCTATACTAAAACTCCATCAGTACGTCACCATTATCAAAGAACAGAGGCAGATAAAACCACAAAGATGGGGAAAAAGCAGGGCAGAAAAGCTGGAAATTCAAAAAATAAGAGCGCATCTCCCCCTCCAAAGGAACGCAGCTCATCGCCAGCAATGAATCAAAGCTGGATGGAGAATGACTTTGACGAGTTGAGAGAAGAAGGCTTCAGTCCATCAAACTTCTCAGAACTAAAGGAGGAATTACGTACCCAGCGCAAAGAAACTAAAAATCTTGAAAAAAGAATGGAAGAATGGATAACTAGAATAATCAATGCAGAGAAGGCCATAAATGAACTGACAGAGATAAAAACCATGACACGAGAAATACGTGACAAATGTGCAAGCTTCAGTAACCGACTCGATCAACTGGAAGAAAGAGTATCAGTGATTGAGGATCAAATGAATGAAATGAAGCAAGAAGAGAAGTCTAAAGAAAAAAGAGGAAAAATAAATGAACAAAGCCTTCAAGAAGTATAGGATTATGTGAAAAGACCAAATCTACATCTGATTGGGGTGCCTGAAAGTGAGGGGGAAAATGGAACCAAGTTGGAAAACACTCCGCAGGATATTATCCAGGAGAACTTCCCCAACCTAGTAAGACAGGCCAACATTCAAATTCAGGAAATACAGAGAATGCCACAAAGATACTCCTTGAGAAGAGCAACTCCAAGACACATAATTGTCAGATTCACCAAAGTTGAAATGAAGGAAAAACTGTTAAGGGCAGCCAGAGAGAAAGGTCGGGTCACCCACAAAGGGAAGCCCATCAGACTAACAGCAGATCTCTTGGCAGAAACTCTACAAGCCAGAAGAGAGTGGGGGCCAATATTCAACATTCTTAAAGAAAAGAATTTTCAACCCAGAATTTCATATCCAGCCAAACTAAGTTTCATAAGTGAAGGAGAAATAAAATCCTTTATAGATAAGCAAATGCTTAGAGATTTTGTCACCACCAGGCCTGCCTTACAAGAGACCCTGAAGGAAGCACTAAACATGAAAAGGAACAACCGGTACCAGCCATTGCAAAAACATGCCAAAATGTAAAGACCATCGATGCTAGGAAGAAACTGCATCAATTAACGAGCAAAATAACCAGTTAATATCACAATGACAGGATCAAGTTCACAAATAACAATATTAACCTTAAATGTAAATGGACTAAATAGTCCAATTAAAAGACACAGACTGGCAAACTGGATAAAGAGTCAAGACCCATCAGTTTGCTGTATTCAGGAGACCCATCTCACATGCAGAGACACACATGGGCTCAAAATAAAGGGATGGAGGAAGATCTAACAAGCAAATGGAGAACAAAACAAAAGCAGGGGTTGCAATACTAGTCTCTGATAAAACAGACTTTAAACCATCAAAGATCAAAAGAGACAAAGAAGGCCATTACATAATGGTAAAGGGATCAATTCAACAGGAAGAGCTAACTATCCCAAATATATATGCACCCAATACAGGAGCACCAAGATTCATAAAGCAAGTCCTTAGAGATTTACAAAGAGACTTAGACTGCCATACAATAATAATGGGAGACTTCAACACCCCACTGTCAACATTAGGCAGATCAACGAGACAGAAAGTTAACAAGGATATCCAGGAATTGAACTCATCTCTGCCCCAAGCGGACCTAATAGACATCTACAGAACTCTCCACCCCAAATCAACAGAATATACATTCTTCTCAGCACCACATCGCACTTATTCCAAAATTGACCACATAATTGGAAGTAACGTACTCCTCAGCAAATGTACAAGAACAGAAATTATAACAAACTGTCTCTCAGACCACAGTGCAATCAAACTAGAACTCAGGACTAAGAAACTCAATCAAAACCACTCAACTACATGGAAACTGAACAACTTGCTCCTGAATGACTACTGGGTACATAACGAAATGAAGGAAGAAATAAAGATGTTCTTTGAAACCAATGAGAACAAAGATACAACATACCAGAATCTCTGGGACACATTTATAGCAGTGTGTAGAGGGAAATTTATGGCACTAAATGCCCACAAGAGAACGCTGGAAAGATCTAAAATTGACACTGTAACATCACAATTAAAAGAACTAAAGAAGCAAGAGCAAACACATTCAAAAGCTAGCAGAAGGGAAGAAATAACTAAGATCAGAGCAGAACTGAAGGAGATAGAGACACAAAAAACCCTCCAAAAAATCAATGAATCCAGGAGTTGGTTTTTTGAAAAGATCAACAAAATTGATAGACTGCTAGCGAGACTAATAAAGAAAAAAAGAGAGAAGAATCAAATAGATGCAATAAAAAATGATAAAGGGGATATCACCACCAACCCCACAGAAATACAAACTACCATCAGAGAATACTATAAACACCTCTACGCAAATAAACTAGAAAATCTAGAAGAAATGGATAATTTCCTGGACACTTACACTCTCCCAAGACTAAACCAGGAAGAAGCTGAATCCCTGAATAGACCAATAGCAGGCTCTGAAATTCAGGCAATAATTAACAGCCTACCAACCAAAAAAAGTCCAGGACCAGATGGATTCACAGCCGAATTCTACCAGAGGTACAAGGAGGAGCTGGTACCATTCCTTCTGAAACTATTCCAATCAATAGAAAAAGAGGGAATCCTCCCTAACTCATTTTATGACGCCAACATCATCCTGATACCAAAGCCTGGCAGAGACACAACAAAAAAAGAGAATTTTAGACCAATATCCCTGATGAACATCAATGCATAAATCCTCAATAAAATACTGGAAAACTGAATCCAGCAGGACATCAAAAGCTTATCCACCATGATCAAGTGGAGCTTCATCCCTGGGATGCAAGGCTGGTTCAACATATGCAAATCTTCGTGTCAGCATATAGAAACAGAACCAAAGACAAAAAATCACATGATTATCTCAATAGATACGAAAAAGGCTTTTGACAAAATTCAACAGCCCTTCATGCTAAAACCTCAATAAATTAGGAGTGTGTATCTCGAAATAATACAAAAGAGCTATTTATGACAAACCCACAGCCAATATCATACCGAATGGGCAAAAACTGGAAGCATTCCCTTTGAAAACTGGCACAAGACAGGGATGCCCTCTCTCGCCACTCCTATTCAACATAGTGTTGGAAGTTCTGGCTAGGGCAATCAGGCAAGAGAAAGAAATCAAGGGTATTCAGTTAGGAAAAGAAGAAGTCAAATTGTCCCTGTTTGCAGATGACATGATTGTATATTTAGAAAACCCCATCATCTCAGCCCCAAATCTCCTTCAGCTGATAAGCAACTTCAGCAAAGTCTCAGGATACAAAATTAATGAGCAAAAATCACAAGCATTCTTTTACACTAGTAACAGACAAACAGAGAGCCAAATCATGAATGAACTTCCATTCACAATTGCTTCAAAGAGAATAAAATACCTAGGAATCCAACTTACAAGGGATGTAAAGGACCTCTTAAAGGAGAACTACAAACCACTGCTCAGTGAAATAAAAGAGGACACAAACAAATGGAAGAACATACCATGCTCATGGATGGGAAGAATCAATATCATGAAAATGGCCATAGTGCCCAAGGTAATTTATAGATTCAATGCCATCCCCATCAAGCTACCAATGAGTTTCTTCACAGAATTGGAAATAACTTCTTTAAAGTTCATATGGAACCATAAAAGAGCCCGCATTGCCAAGAGAATCTTAAGTCAAAAGAACAAAGCTGGAGGCATCACGCAACCTAACTTCAAACTATACTACAAGGCTACAGTAACCAAAACAGCATGGTACTGGTACCAACACAGAGACATAGACCAATGAAACAGAACAGAGTCCTCAGAAATAATACCACACATCTACAGCCATCTGATCTTTGAGAAACCTGAGAAAAACAAGAAATGGGGAAAGGATTCCCTATTTAATAAATGGTGCTGGGAAAATTGGCTTGCCATAAGTAGAAAGCTGAAACTGGATCTTTTCCTTACTCCTTATACGAAAATTAATTCAAGATGGATTAGAGACTTAAATGTTAGACCTAATACCATAAAAACCCTAGAAGAAAACCTAGGCAATACCATTCAGGACATAGGCATGGGCAAGGACTTCATGTCCAAAACACCAAAAGCAATGGCAACAAAAGCCAAAATTGACAAATGGGATCTAGTGAAACTAAAGAGCTTCTGCACAGCAAAAGAAACTACCATCAGAGTGAACAGGCAACCTACAGAATGGGAGAAAATTTTTGCAATCTACTCATCTGACAAAGGGCTAATATCCAGAACCTACAAAGAACTCAAACAAATTTACAAGAAAAAAAACAAACAACCCCATCAAAAAGCGGGCAAAGGATATGAACAGACATTTCTCAAAAGAAGACATGCATACAGCCAACAGACATATGAAAAAATGCTCGTCATCACTGGCCATCAGAGAAATGCAAATCAAAACCACAATGAGATACCATCTCACACCAATTAGAATGGCAATCATTAAAAAGTCAGGAAACAACAGGTGATGGAGAGGATGTGGAGAAATAAGAACACTTTTACACTGTTGGTGGGACTGTAAACTAGTTCAACCATTGTGGAAGACAGTGTGGCGATTCCTCAAGGATCTAGAACTAGAAGTACCATATGACCTAGCCATCCCATTACTGGGGATATACCCAAAGGATTATAAATCATGCTGCTCTAAAGACACATGCACACGTATGTTCATTGCGGCGCTATTCACAATAGCAAAGACTTGGAATCAACCCAAATGTCCATCAGTGACAGACTGGATAAAGAAAATGTGGCACATATACACCATGGAATACTATGCAGCCATAAAAAAGGATGAGTTTGTGTCCTTTGTAGGGACATGGATGCAGCTGGAAACCATCATTCTCAGCAAACTATCCCAAGAACAGAAAACCAAACACCGCATGTTCTCACTCATAGGTGGGAACTGAACAATGAGATCACTTGGACTCAGGAAGGGGAACATCACACACCGGGGCCTATTATGGGGAGGTGGGAGGGAGAGGGATTGCATTGGGAGTTATACCTGATGTAAATGACGAGTTGATGGGTGCTGACGAGTTGATGGGTGCAGCACACCAAGATGGCACAAGTATACATATGTAACAAACCTGCACATTATGCACATGTACCCTACAACTTAAAGTATAATAAAAAAAAAATTTAAAAAAAGAAATAAAGCTCGGCATCACTGATCATTAGAGAAATGCAAATCAAAACCACAGTGTGATACCATCTCACACCAGTCAGAATGGCTATTATTAAAAAGTCAAAAAACAACAGATGCTGGTGAGGTTGCAGAGAAATAGGAATGCTTCTACACTGTTGGTGGGAATGTAAATTAGTTCAACCATTGTGCAAGACAGTGTGGTGATTCCTCAAAGACCTAGAGGCAGAAATACCGTTTGACCCAGCAATCCCATTACTGGGTGTATACTCAAAGGAATATAAATTGTTCTGTTATAAAGACACACACATGTGTATGTTCATTGCATCACTATTCACAATGCAAAGACATGGAATCAACTTAAATGCCCATCAATGATAGACTGGATAAAGAAAATGTGGTGCATATATACCATGGAATACTATGCAGCCCTAAAAAGAAACAAGATCATGTCCTTTGCAGAAACAGGGATGGAGCTGGAGGCCATTATCCTTAGCAAACTAATGCAGGAACAGAAAACCAAATACCTGTATATTCTCATTTATAAGTGAGAGCTAAATGATGAAAACATATGGACACATGGAGGGGAGCAACACACACTGGGGCCTGTCAGAGGACCAGGGGTGGGAGGAAGGAGAAGATCAGGAAGAATAGCTAGTGGATACTGGATTTAATACCTGGGTGGTGGGATGATCTATGCAACAAACACCACCGAACACATTTACCTATGGTAACATGAACATGTACCCCTGAACTTAAAATAAAAGTTGGAAAAAAAAGGCATGTCAGTCAAAGAAAGAAACAGTGGGGCTAACAAATTGATCTTAGCACAGGTATATCCGATTTACAAAATAACACAGAGATTTTATAAAATTAAGGTTTATTTGTCCTAGAGTAGCAACGTTAGTCTCAGCAGTTAGTAGAAAGATTTTGGTGCCTTTAAAGGCCTAGCTTCAGTGTTATCAGGCTGAATTAATTAAGGTAATGCCCATAAAATGTCTAATGGTGTCTGGCCAAACTGGAGGCATTTAATAGATAATTATCATTGCCTTCATAATATTGTAAATAAACTCATAGCTAACAATGAGGCACTTACATAGTACTTGTGTTTTTAAAAGCATGTACTATTTCACAGGAATCTCACAAATCCCTTTGTCAGCATAATTGCTGACAAGGCAGACAGTTTTTGCCTTTTACAGATATGGATAACTTGGTTCTACGGACAGTTTCAGACCTCCTATCCAGAACTAAAGAAAGAGTATACCCAAAGATCCAGCCACTTGGGGCAAACTCTCTTTAAAGGTTAATTTCCTAAACTGGCCCATGTCTTCTATGATTCCCTGTAAAGCTGCAGTAAGTAGCTAAGATTCCAGACCAAGGTGAACCTTTTTTGAAACCGTCTAATCTTCTCCTATAATTACCAATAGCAATGTCGTTCAAAAGAAATGTAATGTGAGCCACCTATGTAATTTAAAATTGTCTAATGGACACATTAGTAAGAAGTAAAATTAATTTTAATAAAATAATTTATTTAATCCTATATATTCAAAACACTATTCCGGTAGGTAATTAATAAAAATTATTAGTGAGCTATTTTACATGCTTAATTTATGCTAAATTTTCAAGTCCTGGGTGTATATTTCGTGTATAGTACATCTCAATTAGAACCAGCCACGTTTCAGGTGCTGGAGAGCTACATGTGGCTAATGGCCATCATATTGGACAGTAGAGACCTAGAGAATAGTACCTCTCTCCCAGAACCCAGGTTTAACTTCTCAGCAACATTCTACGTTAAGGGCTGAGTCAAGACTAATAATATCTGCAATATTAACCTCTCTTATGCGAATGGAAACCTTGAACATAAGCTTGAGGGCAGTCAATCTAACCATGCTTCTCATGCTGCCATCCTAGGCTATAATCCTATCTATCTATCTACCTACCTATCTATAATTTATCATGTCTGTTGCCCACTTATCCTCCACAACTGGCATTGCCTATGTTCACCATTATCCTCAAGGCTCCATCCTCAATTACATGTTTTCTCTCAGCAATTTTGTTTCCTGCTTCACAGAAAAAAAAATTAAGACTGATATCAAGAGATTCAGCTCCCTCAAATTCCTACACACACACACAAACACACACACTCATAGACACATATACATAGATCCATATACATATATATACACACACACACACGTTATCCTTCCCTTCCCTCTTTCCATTCTGTGTCAAAGAAAGTGCCATTTCTTCTTCTTTTAATAATGAACCCTCCCACCTCTTCGCAACTCTAGGTCAGGAAACTTCCTTCATTATAATTACCTTTCGCCTGTGTTTTCAACTTTTCTCTTTTCGATAGTTTATTTTATGCATCCTATCAAAATGCTCATGTCTCTCCTATCACTTAACAGACGATTTTAATTACTGTCCCACCTCTTCCCCTCCTTTTTAGAAATCTTAATTAGCTCCACTTTCATTGACTCTTCAGCCTTCTGCCACACAACACTATCTAAACCGCTTTGGCAAATGACACTGACACTCTTGTAATCGCCCATAGATTCTTTCAATTTGTGACTTGTCTTCAGCATTTATTATTCTGGACCATTCTGTTATTCCTGAAGCTCTCCATTTACTCAGCCCACATTATACCACAATCCAGGATCTCCTCCTGACTGTTCTTCTCAGGCTCCTTTATTTCTACCTTCCTACTGCCTAGGGTCCACTCCATATTCTCCTCTTATCTTCTGGCTCTCCCTGGGCAGTTTCATTCACTACTATCATGTCTCTTTAGACGACTCTTTAACTATTGCCCAGTTCTCTTTCCTGAGTTTCAGGCTGGACTATACAACTGCCTAAGGCTCACTGCAGCCTTGAACTCCTGGGCTCAAGTGATCTTCCTGCCTGAGCTTCCAGAGTTGCTCGGATTACAGGTGCATGCTACCACAACTAGCTAGTTAAAAACAAACAAACAAACAAACAAACAAAAAACTTCTTTGCAGAGATAAAGTCTTGCTGTATTAACCAGGCTAGTCTTGAAGTCCTGGCCTCAAGAGATCTCCCACCTTGGCCTCCCAAAGTGCTGGGACTACAAGCATAAGCTATAATGTGCCTGGCCCCCACAGGGCTCTTATACTCAGCTTGCCCAAAAGTAACCTCATTGTCTTCCTCCGAAATCTTCCCCTCTTCCTAAATTCCCCTTCTTCATAAACAGCACCACTGTTACACCAAGTTACCTAGGCCAACAGCTTGGGAGTCAACCCAAGACTCCCCTCTCTCCCTTTTGGGCCCCACATCTAATTTGTTACCAAGTCACACAGATACTATTTCTTTAGCATGACATTTCTTTCCTTACTTTCCAAGTCTACCCCGACTATCACAGTTCACCTTCGCATCTTGTTTAGGTTTCAGTGGTCTGCTAACAGGCTGCATTACCTCTATCATTAAAAATGTACTGTTTGTTTACCCTTCTGTCTTAACTCCTTAAAAACAAGGACTACAACCTTTTTTATATTCAACACACAGAATCCTCATGAAAGATTCATTGAATAAAATATTAAGGATTTAGTGGACAAGTGAATGGATGAATGGAATGACTAACATGCCTAAATTTATACACCCTGTTAACTTTGTTAATGATACGGTAGAGAAACTAGGCCTCTTGGTTACCAATAGTCTGGGCTCCTTGGGCTGTATTAGATCCTTCAGAAGTGCCTATTTTAAGGAACCCCGAAGAACATCCTTTTGAAATCTAAGTAACTACCATTTAATTTATCTATTTTGTGAGTTGGTGGTTTTGTATATCAGATTTTCTCAAACTAGGACACACCTGTCTGAGAATGGAAATGAGAACTCTAAGCTCTAATCCATAGCTCTGAAAGTAACTTGCTCTGTGACTTTGATTGAGGATAATATTACTGTTTCGTCACAGATATAAAATGCCATGTGACAAATATGTAGAATTGGACTAATCCACCAGAATAGCATTAAGTTTATAAGTGCATGCTCATAAATGACTTTTCCAGTTGAGATATTAAGACTATATCTGAATTCCCCAAAGAACTGCTTAATCTTCTAGTGAATATCCATAGCATAGAAAAGACCAATTCACTCTAAACATGAGAGATCACATATAATAAATAATGTTTCATCCTATTGTTAGACTTGTCTATTACTATTATATTTTTTAAACATATACACCTTTATAAGCTATAACTCACATCTTTATATATGATCTTGAGGCAAGACTCCCATTTATAAAGAAAAGAATAAACTCTGTTCACTATAGTTGCAAGTCAAGCATATTTTCTTGGTTATACAAGTATATTATCTTAGTTATATATTTCCTAAGAAAAGCCCTGGCCAGGTGCGGTGGCTCACACCTGTAACCCCAGCACTTTGGGAGGCCAAGGTGGGCAGATCACGAGGTCAGGAGGTCGAGACCATCCTGGGTAACATGGTGAAACCCCTTCTCTACTGAAAATACAAAAAAATTAGCCGGGCGTGGTGGCAGGTGCCTGTAGTCCCAGCTACTCGGGAGGCTGAGGCAGGAGAACAGCATGAACCGGGGAGGCGGAGCTTGCAGTGAGCTGAGATAGTGCCACTGTGCTCCAGCCTGGACAACAGAGTGAGACTCCATCTCAAAAAAAAAAAATAAAGAAAAAAAAAGAAAAGCCCTATTTGTACAGATTATACTCTATTATCCTATTAATGAGAACATCTAATAAATCAGAATATGCCATTTCTTAGATAATGTAAAGTTTTTGCCTTCTGAAAGTATATTGTTTTACTTCCCTAATACTTTATTGTAAAAATATTTTTTTTCTCATGGTCTAATTATAATAGCTTTTTTGAAAAGAAAAACTTTTTATTAGGAGTTATATTCTAAAAGGTAACTTTAACTTTATCGTCCCCCAAAATTCATTTTTCTCTTCCTAATAGAATTGTAAACTGTGACTATGATCCTGAAACACACTTACATTGTTTTAAA
Organism: Papio anubis; assembly: GCF_008728515.1. Lineage (NCBI taxonomy): Eukaryota > Metazoa > Chordata > Mammalia > Primates > Cercopithecidae > Papio > Papio anubis. Next base: position 191,946,303 of record NC_044976.1, on the reverse strand, counting down.
AAAAAATGATTCCATTTCCATAGTCATTCTCTTTTAGGCTATCTGATCTCTGCTTTTCCCTGCAAACGCAGTGTTCAGAATGCATTATAAAAATGCAATTTTCCCTTATACTATTGAAATGAAGCATATTTTAAAAAAATAAATAACCTTGAACCTCAAATGGTCTGTATAGTTGAGTGTTTTAGAAAATCACAGTAAAAGTAATTTCAAAACTGTCATTTGATAGTAACTGGAATGAATGCTGGGCATCTCTAATCCTGGTCTTTTGATAGCACCTCAAACACAGCATGTCCCAAATCAAAACAATTATCTTCCTCTATGATCCCTCCCTCTGCCTCTCCCTCTCAACTCAGTTTTTCTTCTTCAGTTTCTAGTTGTATCACTATTACCAAATGTTCAGGCTACATAATATAGGGCTATTTCCAACCATTTCACCATTCCCAAAACCAACTGGTCATTACTTAATGTGTTGATCTCATTTGTTAATCTGTCCCTCTATGTATTCAATAAGTATTTATTGATACCTATAATTTGTGAGGTACCGGGCTAGAAATAGGGAAATGAAAATAAGACGGCATTTTTATTCTAAATGGTCACAGTCTTATAAGAAGTCAGACATGTTAATAAACAGTCTGTGATGTGTTAGTAACTGTTAAAAAGTTTTCAAAACACAAACAACAATAAAAAACTGATTTGTATTGTTTACTCATTTTCATGGTGTAAATATTCCTACCACAGCAGGAACATAGAACTGGGAGGTGATACTAACAACTGGATCTTGCAAGCTGGTGCAAGCTGACTCCAACACACCACTCTAAAAGCACTCACAGTGTAACAAGAGCTCTACTAGAGATACATACAAAGTGCTATATGGGGAACACAAAAGAGGGAACTCTAGGGTACCCATGCAACGTTTCACAGGATCCTCTTGGTTCTGTGAACTTCTTTCCATTCTTCATAGCTCCTACTTTAGTTCAGCAAAATGCAATGAGAGTCAGCATGATACAATTTCTTCCTGACTCAAACACTTCTGATGGACCTCCACTGTTTATAAAACAAGTCCAACAATTAATAAGTCCAAAATAAGACATGACAATTCAAGGAACTTTTTCACCTTGCCTTGAGCTATTCTTTCAGCCTCATCATTCCTTCATACACTTCTACATGATTTATGCTTTAGAAAATATTTAGAAGTGAAAAAGACAGATGAAAGAAAAACAAAAATTTGCACATTGACCCAGGATAAAAAAGAGAATATACATATTTGTCATAACAGTAAACCTCTTTACAAAACTTCCATTGAGTCCTGTGTATTTTCTCTGTGATACTCAAAATCCCTGCCAAACAGAATGGGGTGAAGCTTATTAATACTTTTACATCTTGTCATTATTTGTTTATGCTGTTCTTTCCCTTAGCTTGTTTTTCCTCTTCTTTTCTGGTCAATGAAACGCTAAGCCTCTAGAAAAACTGTCACTTCCATGAAGCATTTCTCAATCCATAGCTAGAGTTAATAAATCTCTGTGCTACAAAGGGTATTTAGCACAGTGATTTATATTGTAACTAAAATTTTATGTTGTCTGTCCCTCTGTAACAGCACAGATCAGAACTGTATTGTTCCCTGCTATATCCAGAGGCCTAGAACAGTGCCAAGTACATAATAGTTGTCGAATTGTTCAATTAATATTTATTTAGCATGCAAAAACTTAATTGTGAATGTCTTTTCCTAGAGTTGATAAATACATTAGAATTAGAGATTGTGTCTTACTCATCTTAGTATCCCTTACAGCATTCGGTACCTCTGACACAAGGAAGCACTTAATATATGATGTTTGCATTGGACTGAATCTTCTCTAGGCCTTTCAATTTTCTGAGTATTCAAAAACTATATGCCAGTATTTATAAAGTACACGTATTTTTAAAAATATATAAGTAGAAATGCACCAAACAGACTGAATTGCAAAATGGGTAAAGATGAACTCTAGGAAATACAGGGAGACCAACCAGAATTTTCAGTGGGGAATTGTAATAAAATTAGAGTATTTATACTTAAAAAGGAAGAGATGTGGCTGCTTCTCTAATTGTTGCTTTTAAATGGTACTTCATTTGGTTGAGAATTGAAACCTGAGACTCACACAAACAACAACATAGCACCACAGACAGGATTGCAGGCTCTAGACACTATTTTGCAACTCATTTGGACAGCCTTCATAGGAACACACAGGCTAAGGATCTGAATATCTATTGCTCTGAGGGGTTTGACTATGTACAATACATTTCATACTTAAGATTCATTCAAAAACCTCAATTTCAGAACTTGTTATTGGTCTACTCAGGGATTCAACTTCTTCCTGGTTTAGTCTTGGGAGGTTGTATGTGTCCAGGAATTTATCCATTTCCTCTAGATTTTCTAGTTTATTTCCTCTAGATGTTTACAGTATTCTCTGATGGTAGTTTGTATTTCTGTGGGATCAGTAAGCGATATCCTCTTTGTCATTTTTTATTGTGTCTATTTGATTCTTCTCTCTTTTTTTCTTTATTAGTCTGGCTAGCGGTCTATTTTGTTAATCTTTCCAAAAAGCAGCTCCTGGATTCATTAATTTTTTGAAGGGTTTTTCATGTCTCTATCTCCTTCAGTTCTGCTCTGATCTTAGTTATTTCTTGTCTTCTGCTAGCTTTTGAATTTGCTTGCTCTTGCTTCCCTAGTTTTTTTAATTGTGATGTGAGAGTGTCAATTTTAGATCTTTCCAGCTTTCTGATGTGGGCATTTAGTGCCCTAAATTTCCCTCTATAAACACTGCTTTAGCTGTGTCCAGGAGATTCTGGTATGCTGTGTCTTTGTTCTCATTGTTTTCAAAGAACTTATTTATCTTTTTTATTTCTGCCTTAATTTTGTGCCAGTAGTCATTCAGGAGCAGGTTGTTCAGTTTCCATGTAGTTGTGCAGTTTTGAGTGAGTTTCTTAATCCTGAGTTCTAGTTTGATGGCACTATGGTCTGAGAGACCGTTTGTTATGATTTCCGTTCTTTTGAATTTGCTGAGGAGTGTTTTACTCCTAATTATGTGGTCAATTTTAGAATAAGTGTGATGTGGTGCTGAGAAGAATGTATATACTTTGGGTGGAGAGTTCTGTAGATGTCTATTAGGTCTGCTTGGTCCAGAGCTGAGTTCAAGTCTGAATATCCTTGTTAATTTTCTGTCTCGTTGATCTGTCTAATATTGACAGTAGGGTGTTAAAGTCTCCCATTATTCTTATGTGGGAGTCTAAGTCTCTTTGTAGGTCTATAAGAACCTGCTTTATGAATCTTGGTGCTCCTGTATTGGATGCATATATATTTAGGATAGTTACCTCTTCTTGTTGCATTGATCCCTTTACCATTACATAATGCCCTTCTTTGTCTTTATCTTTGTTGGTTTCAAGTCTGTTTCATCAGAGACTAGGATTGCAACCCCTGCTTTGTTTTGTTTTGTTTTGTTTTGTTTTCCCTTTCCATTTCCTTGGTAAATATTCCTGCATCCCTTTATTTTGAGCCTATGTGTGTCTTTGCATGTGAGATGGGTCTCCTGAATACAGCACACTGATGGGTCTTGACTCTTTATCCAATTTGCCAGTCTGTGTCTTTTAACTAGGGCATTTAGCCCATTTACATTTAAGGTTAATCTTGTTTTGTGTGAATTTGGTCCTGTCATTATATAGCTGGGTTTTTTACCTGTTAGTTGATGCAGCTTTTTCATAGTGTCAATGGTCTTTACAATTTGGTATATTTTTGCAGTGGCTGGTACTGGTTTTTCCTTTCCATATTTAGTGCTTTCTTCAGGAGCTCTTGTAAGGCAGGCCTGGTGGTGACAAAATCTCTCAGCATTTGCTTGTCTGAAAAGGATTTTATTTCTCCTTTGCTTATGAAGCTTAGTTTGACTGGATATGAAATTCTGGGTTGAAAATTCTTTTCTTTAAGAATGTTAAATATTGGTCCCCACTCTCTTCTGGCTTGCAGGGTTTCTGCAGAGACATCCGCTGTTAGTATGATACGCTTCCCTTTGTGGGTAATCCGACCTTTCTCTCTGGCGCCCTTAAGGTATATTTTGTACGAAGTTCATCTTGGAGAGTACATCAGAAAATAACAAGCTTCACAGACAAATGTCTATGAGTATTTTACTGATGGTTTTTGTTTTGCTTTGCTTGAATGTGTGGGTGTTTTATTTTATGGCATGGGGCACACATCTGATCACACCTGCTTGTTTATTTTATAAATTTCAGGCTAAAGCTGTACAATCATGATCTACACTACAGAGCTTTGGAAACTTGATTGTTCAATCACGTCTATGCAGCAAATTATTGGGAATGAATTCAGGTCCTGCCTGTGGGTACTCCCTCATTAGAGGTATCCATCCATTCAACTGAATGTCCATGCTATTCTCAATCTCCACAAGGAGCACACCTGGCTTGGCTAAGAGGTGAAGCTCTGCACTTGCATGTGGAAATACAATAACCACATTCCAGTTATTTTTCAGAAAGTTTAACTCTGAATCCATTGTCATTCAGTATTAATCAAAACTTTGACTTAAAGAACAGGTATAGAGAGGACTGCTTAAGGGAACACAACAAACACATCTTTTCCTTTAAAACTCTATTCCTATATTGCACCAGCTGGCAGATGAGATCATTTTGACTTCTCATATAATTGTTACACACTGAGGTGATACCATAAGCATCTTAAAAGGAATATTCTAAGAAACTGGTAGTTACTGAGGACAGTGAATGCTGGATCACATAGTGTCTTCATTTGAGATCCATGAGGGAATTTTCTATTAGGTATCAGGAAAAGTTGGGCTTTTTGTGAGCAACTCATTTGCTTATGTCATGGACACTGTCAGTCATATAATTTGATTGGGTGGAAGTCTAAAAGCTGAGTAATAATGTGGCTACCCATAACAAAAGTACAGGATTTCATGGCATGCATATTACTGTTTAGAGTCTCATTTGCTCTCTGTCCTAATTTCCTCATTCACTTTATCTTATTATATTGCATAAATTTTATAAACGGCCTTACATTTTACTAAAAAAGGAAGTTTAAAATAAATAAATGAATACAACGATGACAATGTTGTAAACTTTTACAAAAATAGAGAGTTAACTTATACATATTAACAGGTATTTTAACTATTATAGTGTTATGTAACTACAGATATTTTTGCTACAGACACTCTGAAACAATGAATGTTTAATAATCACAAAATCACTATTTTTGCACTATTTCAATTTGCTATTTAAACTTATAAAATACTTGTAAAAATTTTTGCTTTATTCAATAAACTATATCAATGCAAGTCCTACTTTAAAATCAGTGCTATGGGCTCATGTAATTCATTTATTTTAAATATCTAATCATTCTTCTGTTGAATTCTGCTTTTACAACAGGATAAAGAGCAAGTTTTGAAACACAACAAATTAACATACTATCAAGATTTTTTAGCCCTAGTACTCCTTAGACTAATATAGATAGAAAGAGTTAGCCAGTTTTCCTTTTCTTATGTTATTTTTTATTGGCCTGACTCTGAGTATAGTATCCTTAACAAATAAAATTCTCTGCACAAGAAAAAAAAACTTAAAAAGAAAAATTAGTGTTTTGGCAAATATTCACACCCAATTAAAATTTATGTGAGTTGCTTTATGTACTGTTTGTACAACTAATGTCTCAAATGTGACATGACCAAAACAGAACTATGGCAATGTAATCTGGTAAGCCAAGTTGATAAATGTTGTTCATTGCAAAGCCTACTGTTTATGAGCTCCTCAGGCTAATTCGTGTTCCAAATATTAAGTAGCTCTTTTGTATATTAATGTATGTCAAGAGCCAACAAAAGTTTTGCTATTCAGAGAAAATAATTTTCAAAAGAAACTACGAAATAACATAAGTCAAATTTCTATTAAACTACTTCTGTCATTTTAGGAAGGGCAAGACAAAACAAATTAAAAATGAACATCTTTTATCCCCTGACCTAGCAATTTTACCTATAGAAATTAATTCCAAGGTAAAAACTTGTACAAACATTTATGTATAAGTCTGTTCTCTGCAATATCCTCTTATATAAAAATTAGAAAAAATAAACACTAGGGGAATGATTAGTTAATCCATATGCTGGAACACTATGCAGCTGTTAACCATGTTATGGAAATATATTTAATGATATTAGAGAAAACCACAATATATTTTTCAATTTAAAAAGGATGTTACAAAGTAGTAATTATTATATCATCTTAATTTTATTTTTATAATTATATATAAAAGACAATTGTTTGAGGTCAGGTCAAAATGCTTATTTTACAGTGTTTATTTCTGAGAAGTAGGCAAACAGGAATAGTTTTAAAATTTTTAGTCTATTACGTCTTGATTCTTTTCCATAATTTTTCTTAGTTTTTTTTGGAGGTGGAATGGGGTAGTAAACATGGACTATCTTAGTAATTAGGAAGAAAACAATGAAAGTGTTATTTTTATAACTAATATTTAAAAATGTTTTATTTCAATACTTGCGGAACAGAGATGTCTTCTTTAGTTTGCCTAAATTCACTTGTGAGAAATTGGAGATTTGGGGGTCTGGGGAGAGAGGCAATATAAAAAAAGTATAGGCCAGGTTGACTCATACTAAAAGAAATATGGCACTTATCACGGGAAGGAAGCAAGTGAACTGTTTCTAAGAAAACAACCAGAAAAATGATGAAGTGCTATTTAGACACTTTAGTGTTGGCAATCAAAGTTTGAAGTAAGCATAATTTCCCAAGATTACCCTTAATGTGTTTTCTATTTGGGGATATAAAGGGAATCAACAATGTACTCTTCCTCTGCAGTAAGGAGCGTGGGCTTGTTGGTTGCCATTACAGCCTGAGGACTCAGACTCATTGCTTGTTGAAAACTATTATTGTTCCATTTTTGAGTCCCATCAAACAAGAGAAAAAAAGTCTTTACAGGGTTTATACTGGGTATATGTGTAATTCTTGACCCTGAAATGTGATACCTACAGAATCTGAGAGTTTCCTAGGAAAACCATCTGCTCCTCAAAGCTAGGTGTCCCAAATAAGAGAAAAGTTAGAAAAAGATTGCATTATTTACATGACTAGAAATGTCTTATAAAGACTTTTGCTTTTTAGCCTGAATCTAGTGAAGACAGAAGTAGTTATTTACATATAATCTCATCTAGTCTGGTATTAATTAAAATGGATAAACTAAAGTCCATTCTATATTGATCAGATAGAGAAATCAGAAAAAAAGACATCTAACATCTTCAATCATTCAGCTTATTTTTTCAATCAATATATCAGTTCATTTCTTAGTGCTATTTGCATATTGCATAAAAATGCAGCATTTAACAAATTTAAATCTCTTATCCTTTTCCTGAAAGAAAAAAAATGGCATCATCAATAAGCATTTGCTGAAGGTTTGCCAGACACTGGTCACTCAGAGTGTGGTCTGTGGCCCAGCTGCATCACATCACATGGGAGTCTGTCATATATGTAGAATCTCAGGCCCCACCCCAGACCAGCTGAATCACAATTTTCAACTCAACAAGATCCCCAGGTGTTTTCTACGTACAGTACATGGACATTTGAGAAGCACTGTTTTAAGAGCATTTTTCAAGTATTGGAGATACCAAAAAGGTGTAAGGAGACTCCTCTAGTTAGTTCCTAGAGTAGGAAGTAAGAAATATACATAAAAGATAAACTATACAAGGAGCATATGCCAACTGCCAGGTGAGAGGTGTAGACAATTAACAGCATAGGAGTTTGAAGGAAGGCAAAGGTCACTCAAGATTGGGGCAGCTGGAGACATCTTAAAGGAAAGACAGTGTAGTTGGCCCTCCGTATCCGCAGATTCTGTACCTGTAAACTCAAACAATCTGGGATCAAAAAATATTTTGAAAAAAAATTGCACCTGTACTGAACATGTACAAACTTTTTAAATTATTCCCTGAACAATATAGTATAATAAAATTTACACAGTATTTACATTGTATTAGGTATAGCTAAACTAGAGATGATAAAGGAAGATGTGCATAGATCATATGCAAATACTACACTATTTTATATCAGAGACTTGAACATCTCAGATTTCAGTATCTGAGTGGTCCTGGAACCAATCTCCCTCAAATACCAAGGAGTACTTTACTTGGAAAATAAGAAAAAAGGGAGTATGGTATACTCCACCCTCCTTTGCATAAGTTTACTCTGTAACAGTTCTGTAAATTTTATATACCTAGAGCTCTGGGTATGGTTACTGTGCTGAGAAAACCTATTTGGTCTGAACAACTTAGTTATGGTAACTTGAAAGCAGCATGCATGATGTACAAATATACAACCTCTGTTAAATATACCACCTCTGTTAAATATACAACCTCTGTTAAATATACAACCTTTGTTAAATATACCACCTCTGTGAATAAGGCCAGGCTGTCTTTCCCAAACTGTGTGTATTTCATCTTTTACAATAAATATACTAAATTTAGGATTTATTTAGAAAGCAGGAAAACTCCTTTTTGAATCACTCCTGAAAGGAATTCTTTTGGAAAATATAGAATTCTTTTATAATAAGAACAGTCAATTCCTAAAATATATATACTGTGAGTTAATATTTTCATTATATTTCAATTAAGTGCTTTTAAAAAGATCATGCTTGGCCAGGTGCAGTAGTTCATACCTGTAGTCCCAGCACTTTGGGAGGCTGAGGTGGGAGAATCACTTAAGGCCAGGAGTTTGAGACCAGCCCAGGCAATACAGTGAGACCCCATCTCCACAAATAAAAATAATAATAAAGGTCATGCTTGTATATACTTACTGTATGGAGCTAACGGTTATTGTTTTGCTATAGTGTCACTAAACAAAAATCAACATACAAAGGCGAAAGGGTGGCACATGTCTGCTGATTACATTTAAGGGCCCCCAAAGTCTCTCTTTTTGTCCCTGCAAGTGGTAGGATTGTTTCACTGGGATATAAATAAAACGCCTTAGTAACAACATCCTGAGAACGCCATGGCTCAGTACTATTCATGCCAACTTAACTGATCCTGAACTGAAACATGGCACTGGTGTCAGTGGCTTTTACTTATTGATGAATTTGTAAGGTGACAGGCTCTTTCGTGTCCAAAAGCGGTAGTTTCCCAGGGTCTCAAGAAGGTTTAAAAATATTTTCCTTCCATCACAACACAAAGTCTACTGTCTTTAAGTAATGCTGCTGAGGGTTGACATTTGAAACTGACAAGCAGCACATGTGCATTACGGAGATAAGGCCTGGCACATGTTGCTGCAGCCTCCGGAGATTTTGAAATGCTAGCAGTTCCAGCTGGTGGCTATGCCCCATTCCTAATGTGCACATTTTAGGGAAACTTGAGCCCCTCCTTCTGACTGTGATAGGGGCATGCCTGATTGGAATAGGGTTATTTTTTAAGATATTCAGAACAACGAACGTATTTATTCTATGAATAAAAAGAGAGTGGAAAGAAATAAAAGAGGTAAAATGTTAAGCTGAGATCTTAAAGAAAACAGTATCATTTGTTAAAAAACGAAAAATAGTGAATGCAGCCAAAGAGCAGTTAAAAAAAGAATCACTAGGGAGGAATAGTTTTAAAAAGAAAAAATAAAAAATGAAGTAACTGAAAGGCAAACTTTTCATGAGAATCATTCAGATAAGCATATTGAAAAATAGTGAGGCAAAAATGGCTGATACAAGGAGTAGGGAAATGTAAATGAGTTAAGGAATGGGGAAACAAAAAACAGTTGAATTCCAAAAAGAAATAAAAACATAGAGATTAAAAAAGAAAAGGTATACTATGAAAGAAGATAGCTATCAAAATTTCTCAATCCCTGTGGGGGATAAGGTGGCACACATGGAATGCAAGGCAAGGGACAAAAAGGTGGGTTTGGAAGTAGAAAGGGGGACATAGTTCTGTTTAAGTAATATTTATAGGAGGCCACTGGTCTGGACTGAACTCCTTCCGGCAAGAGGCCCAACAGACCAAACCAAAATGGAGTCACAGATGGTAAAGTTCCATGTTACCAAGGCAAAACTAAGTTTATCTGACCTTCTAAGAGATCAGGAGAGTGAAAGATAATAGCAAAATCTTCAAGTTTTAGCTGGCATGATGAGAAAATCCTCCCTGCTTTAATCTTTACAAGGAAATTAATTTTGAAATAACCAACCCACTTTTTGTTTTCTGTTTCTGCTTTCCTCAGTCCTTTTGTGACTATAAAACCAACTGCTTAGTTTATTGGAGCACTCATTCTATTTTACAGAATGAGGTGTTGCCCAATTCTAGTATCACAAATAAAAGTCAATTAAGATCTTTAAACCAAATTTGTTGTAATTTTGTCTTTTGACTATTCTTACCCATAATAGAAGATGCTAAGGCCAGAGAAGCAGGCAAAGTCAAAACTAAATTCAAAATGGTAGGGGCAGAGTCACGAAAAGTACATAATCCAAAAGGATACTTAGGCAAATATCCTCAAAGAGTTAAAATTCCATAGGTGACAGTTTCATGATTGGTGACTGAAGTTAACTGGAATATCATATAACTAATCTTTTGAGGTTGATGTTTAGAATGTTACCACTCTCATCTACAACATACATATTAGTACTATTATCACAGACAGAAATCATGGAGGACACACCAGAGACTAACTCAGCAGGACAATTATATTCTTAAATGCTTTAAGGGCATTCAAAACATGTTTCTTGCATTATATGTAATTATTATTTGGAAATATAGTCTTGACATTTTAAAACACAAACAATTCAAGATGGAACCAAGTAGAACAGAGTTAAGAGCCTGGCTTTACTTTTTAATAAGAATATGTTTTTTGGAAACAATAAAAAGATACTTTTAAAATTCTTTAATTTTATTTTAGAGACAAGAATCTCGCTCTGTCACCCAGGCTTTAGTGCCACCAATCATAGCTCATTGCAGCCTCGAACTCCTGAGCTCAAGGGATCCTCCCACCTCAGCTTCCTGAGTTGCTAGGACTACAGGCATTTGCCACCACACCTGGCTTATTTATGTATTTACTTACTTGTTTATTTTTATATCTATTTTTCCCAGCTGTTTTTCAATTCCTGGCCTCAAGTGATCCTCCCATCTCAGCCTTCGAAAGTACTGGGATTACAGGCATGAGCCACTATGTCTGGTCAAAAGATACTTTTTTAAAAAGGTTTTAAAATTAGGTTCTTTGAGCCTCATTTCTCCAACTATAAGATGAACATCAGAAAATTTACCTTGAAGGGAATTGAGGATTAGAGCAAATCGTTATCAGGTTTCTGGGTCATTAACTGGATATAGCAGTCATAACAAATAGTTCATGAGATGTGTATTTAAACAATACAAAATGGAAATTTAATTCATCTTTTACTAACACACATTCTTTCAAAAATATATACTGAGTTATTACTATGTACCAGACACTTTTCTGAATATATCAGTGAAAAACCAAAAATCCTGTCCTTCCAAGAGTTTACATGCTAGTGAAAGGAAATAAAAAATAAAGGTATTCAATAGTAAATGGTACAGTATGTTTAGAAGCTAATGCTTACTTGTTACAGAAGAAGGTAAAACCAAATACAGTAGGATAAGTAATTGAGTGTTAGGCTGTTACAACTATAAATGTGGGTGGGAAAAGATAGGCTTTGATCTCTTTGAGAATGAGACATTCAAGCACAAATACTACTAAGCACAAATAACTGAGGTAACTAAGTACCAATTTGGATTTCTGCAAATAAATTGTGGATGATATATGGATGGTGTTTCATTGTTGTTACTGTTATCCAAAGGCATAAGAAAGCTAAATTTGCTGGAAGAATCTTATCTTGAAATGTTCTCACAACTATATTCTATTCTCCATGCTATTCTTAACTTCTCTTTTGCCTATCACAGAACAGTATTTGTTGAAAGCGCAACCATTTCTTTTGACCATGTAGCAGCAGCACTCATTAAGGCCATGTTCAAGGTTATCAGTCTTCAGACAGGCTTCCTTCTCAAAGCACTCCCCATCTCTCATATTGCTTCCTTATTCTCACAGTACTTATTTTACTCATTTGTTGTCTGTCTTCCTATTAGAACAAAAACTTTGTGAGAAAAGAGATTTTTTGTGTGTGCCATTACCGCAGTATCCCCATGTTTGGCATTGTCTGACACATAAAAAGCACTTGATGATACATGGTTGAATAAATAAAAGTAAGAAAGAATTATTTTTCGAAAAGAACCACAGTGTAGAAAATCATTAGGATACTTTCACAATTAATAAAGGCCTGAAATTTAGAGATTTAATATTTGCAACTTCAACTACTTAAGAGAAATTCTAAAGGTATGTGATGTGCACTAATTTGTAACACTACAGAGGCTGGTGAGTGGGAGCAAACCACTTAGCTAGTGAGTGCATCCTACCAAGCTGCTCACATAACATGAGGCTCTGTCATTCTCTACTGGTGACTGAGCATATCGCTACACAGCAAGTTATTTGCTAGAATGGTATGAAAACTGGAGATTCAAGATCCCAGGATGCAGTCCTCTCGTATATAAGAGCTTTTGATAAACTTGTTATAATTAGAGAAAATATTTGATATAATAAGATGCTGATTCCTAACCTAACAGTATAGAGGCAGCCAGAGTACAGAACGGGGTTAGGAAATTCGTGCAGATTTGTCTTAAGCTGAGTGAGTGACCTCGACAGATCACTTTATGTGTTCACACTTTTGTTTTTTCATAGATAAAATGGAGTTACAATAATAAAAGTAAATAAGAGTACCTATATTTCACCAAATTAGCCTTAGGACCAAAATGAAATGTTCTATATTTAACTGCTTTATAAATTGAAAAAGATTTTTGGAAAAATATACTACTTGTCAAAATAGACACTATGCTTTTAGATTTTATTTAGAAAAATTTCAGGTTCATGCAATACCTGAAATTTCTATTCATATTCATATTTAAGTGTGTAATTCTAGATGAATCATTTCTGATGTCTAGTTAGTTCTATAATAATGACCAAAAACTGTGTATTAATTAAAAACTACTGTGTGTGTGTGTGTGTATTCTTAGATGTCAACATTCTCTAGGAGAAAAATAAGACAAAACAAGAAAATACCTAAAAATCAAATGTACACATGGCACAAAGATAGACATATGGATTAATGGAATAGAACTGAGAGTCCAGAAATAAACATATATATTTACTTTCAACTGATTTTCAACAAAGTTGCCAAGGCCAACCAATGGGGAAAATAATAATCTTTTCAACAAATAATGTTTCAACAGCTGGATAGCAATGTGCAAAAAAATGAAGTTCAATCCTTACCTCAAACCATATACATAAATTCACTCAAAATAAATAGGAGGCATAAAAGTAAGACCTACAATTTTAAAATTCTTAGAAGACAACATAGGAGTAAAACCTTTATGATCCTGGATTTGGCAAAGGATTCTCAGATATGACACAAAAAGTATAAGCAACAAAAGCAAACAATAGATACATTATATTTATTCTAAGTTAAAAAAAACTTCCTGCTTCAAAGGACACCAACAAGAAAAGTAAAAGCCCACAGAATGAGAGAAAATATTTGCAAATTATATCTCTGATAAGGGACTTTTATTTATAATACATAACTCTTACAAGTCAATAATAAAAATGACCTAATTTAAAAATAGGCAAAGAACTGAATAGATATTTCTCCATGGAAGATATACTAACAGCGAATAAGCACATAAAAAGATACTCGATATCACTAGTCAATAGGGAAATGCAAATTAAAACCACAATGAGACATCACTTCATACCTACTGAGATGGCTAGAATTAAAAAGTCGTACTAACATATACTGGTGAGAATACGGAGAAATGAGAATCTTCAAATACTGCTAGTGGTAATGAAAAATGGTGCAGCCATTTTGGAAAGCACTCTGCTAATTTTTCAAATATTTAAACACAGAGTTACCATATAACCCAGCAATATTACTACTAAGAATATACTCAAGAAAATTGAAAACATATATTCCCACAAAAACTTGTACAGTGTTTATAGCAACATTAGTCATAATAGCCAAAAGATGGAAACAACCCAAACATCTATTATTTGATGAAAGAATAAACAAAATTTGGTATATCCATGCAATGGATTAAGATTTAGCCATAAAAAGGAATAAAGTACTGAATGCATGATATAATGTGGATGAACCTTAAAAATATTATGCTACATGAAAAAGGCCAGTAATGAAAGACCACATATTATATGATTTCATTCATGTGAAATGTCCAGAATAGGAAAATTTGCAGAGATAGGAAGTAGATTAGTGATTGCCTAGAGCTGAGGGTGAGGTGGAAAGTAGGCAAATGATAGCCAAAAGGTTTGGGGCTTGTTTTTGAAGTGATGAAAATATTCTAAAATTGTGATGGAAACCACTGAGCTATACATTTTTAAACAGGTGAATCATATTGATACATGAATTATACCTCAATAAAGCTGTTAAAAATCACATGTATAGACCTTGCTCAATTTTTACACAAAGATTTTCTTATTTCCCTTTTTAAAAAGACTTCTCAGAAAGAATTAATTTACCAGACAGGCCACCTAGGTAATTATAAAACAAAAAAGACGTTCTTTCATTGACTTATGTTTCGATTTCATAAAATGTTACTAATAATAATACTTAAAAGTACTTAAAGCTACATGTGTCTACATCATATTATGTCTATTTTTCATTTATCAAAAATAATGCCACTGAACCTTGAAACCTTGGCCAGTATCATACTGTAAGAGTGTGGAGTATCATTAAATAATTATAATTATAATAACCTCAATTACAAGAGTGACAATAATGTTAGCTAACACATGTTAAGTATTCACTATGTTCTAGAAAGTTTACATAAATTATCTCACTTATTCTTTACAATAATAATTCCATGAGGCAGATACCATTATTATTACGATTTTACAAATAAAGAAATTAAGGTTTTCAAAGGATACCACACTTGCCAAAAGCAAAGCTACTGAGTGGTGGAGGTAGGATTTGAACTTAGATAGATAACAGAACCCAGGGTCTTTATTATTATTATTATTTTGTTTTTCAAATTGAGATGGAGCCTCACTATATTGCCCAAGCTGGTCTCAAACTCCTGGGCTCAAGTGATCCTCCCACCTCAGCCTCCCAAGTAGCTGAGACTAAAGGTGTATTTCACCATGCCCAACAGAACCCAGGGTCTTAACTACTTTGCTATATTTCTTGGTTGCTATTGTCTATGAGAATCAAAATCATGTACCACATTTCCCAGAGCTGCAACTTTCAAAACTGCACATTATACCTCTAAGCCATATAAAGGTAAAAGGAAAAGGTATAATTCACCAAAAGTACTAAAAGCTTTACTCAGCCAAAATTCAGAAGTTTAGAGTTGGAAGGAGAAGCATAAATCATTTAGTTTGATGACAACTTAGTGCAAATGATAAAACTGAAAGACTTTGGCCTAACTCTTCAGGTTTTAGGAAATTCAGTGATGATGAGTTTTCCACAGGTATGATTGATAGAGAACTTATTAATTCACTCACTTATTCATTAGTTATTTTTCATTTCAATCAACAAATATATACTGAAAGTCAACTACACACCAAGCACCCTGCTAGACTACAGACTCTAGAAAGTAAAAAATGAGTATGACAGTCCCATTCCCCAAGGGGCTTACAGTCTGGACGTGTGGGGGTGGGGAAAAAGGTGTAAAATAAGAATTACTATATAACGTGATAAGCAATACTCAATAAACATGGCAGGGAGTTATTATTCTGTTGGAAACATCAGGGAGGGCTTTACCAAGAATATCATTAAATTATGAGATAACCAATTATTTCCAGGAAGATATCTGCCCTCCAAGAAGAGGGTAGGGGAATTTGGCATTGAGTGGTTAGAAATTCAACTCATTTGAATTGCTTGGAGCATAGCCAGTGAGGGTAAGACACTGTGTTAAGCACATCTTTTTATTCTGATGTTTTAACACCTGGGGCCTTATTGACCCTGAGGAGACTGTGCCTCCCAAGGCCAGTCATCTTCCAGAGATAATAAAGGGCTTCCCTGTGAGATTGCCTTTCATATGCAAACCAACCAGGTCAGACCCCATCCACCCCAACCTCCCCTATCAGGCTCTTACAATCTGCATCAATATTCCCCTGCTCTAATTTCCTCAGGGAGGGTCAGACAACTTAGAACAGCCCTCTACACCCCACAGTCCACTGAAATTATTGGAACTAGCCAATCCTGAACATGTTCACCCTTCCTCACCTATTCCTTCCCAAGGAAATCACAATAGAAGCTCTTGCCCATATTTCCCTTAGTCTGCTGTTTTCTGACCCACTCTTATGTTTCCCTGTGTGGCCCTGCATACTGCAGTGTGCATTCTCCTCTTGGGGATTGTAACTATCTTTTCAACAGCAATCATCTGATGCATTGGCCTTACCATCCCTGAATGACAATAAAACCAACATTATAAACAAAGATTCAAGTCTGGGTGCCATGGCTCACATCTGTAATCCCAGAACTTTGGAAGGCTCCCTTGAACTTAGGAGGTTGAGACCAGCCTGGGCAACACAGGGAGACCCTATCTCTATAAAAATTTAAAATACTGGCCAGGCGTGGTGGCACACACTTGTAGTCCCAGCTACTTGGCAGGCTGAGGCAGGAGGATCACTTGAGTGACTCAAGGAGGTAGAGGCTCAAGGAGGTAGAGGCTGTAGCAAGCTATGATGATATCACTGCACTCCAGCCTGGGTGACAGAGCGAGACTGTCTCATTAAATAAATAAATAAATAAATAAATAAATAAATAAATAAAACAAAGATTCAGTAAATTCTGCTACATAGACAGAAAGGGGCAAGACCATGTAAAGTGGTGTCTGCTTCGCAGAGGAGTTTTAACTACTCAGTAGACATTGGAAGTCACAGAACAGTGTTAAGCAGGGGCATAATATGACTAGATTTACATTTTAAAAAGATTAATCAGGCAGCAGTGTGGTTACAGAATTGCAGTGAAGTAATTCTGAAGGTATGGAGATTAGCTAGGAAGTTATGGTATAAAACAGTCAGGAAGTGATGAAAATCTCAATTAAGGTAGGGGAATTGGAAATGGACAGAAAGGAATATTTATGAGATGGTGAGAAGGTATCCTGAAGGACTTGATTGACTATGATGGGTTGGGGAAAGGCAAAAGTAAAGACACACTTCAAGGTTTCTGGCTTAGCTGACTGTGGCCGGTAATGGATTCATGGAGATAAGAAAAGAAGCACAGAAGCAAGTTCGCAAGGAAGGGGAATGGGATCTGCTTGCCTGTAGGATTGTTCTTGTAGAGATACTAATAGCCAGTTAGACACATGGATCTGGTGCTCAGGAGGTGTTGTTAGACTGGAAACAAGATTTGAGAGCTATCAGCCTACTGGTGGTGGTTAAGGTCATAAAAGTGGATAGAATTACCAAAGGAAGACATGCGGAAAAATATCAAAGTTCAGGTTGAAAACAGAATTTCAAGAAACACCACAACTTATAAGGCAGGTAGGGAAATGGTGTTTGCAAAAGAAAATGGAGGTGGTAAGACAATCTGGGGAGTCTGGCAGCATCATCAGTGACAACGGCATAATCATCACCAACATTACCAGATGGTTAATATTTCTTCAGCATTACTATGTTTCCCACATTATGCCATGTGTTTTACATGTATATTTCATTTGGTGCACATAGTAACTGATAGTTTGGATATTTGTCCCTGCCCAAATCTCATGCTGAATTGTAATCTCCAATGCTGGAGGTGGGGTCTGGTAGGAGGTGTTTAAATCATGGGGACAGATCCCTCATGAATGGCTCAGGCCATCTCCTTGGTGACAAGTGAGCTCTCACTCTGAGTTCAAAGGCCATCTGGTGGTTTAAGAGTGTGTGGCACCGCCCCCGCCCCCAACTCCTTTGCTTGCTCCTGCTTTTGCCGTGTGATGCGCCTGCTCTTGCTTTGCCTTCTGACATAACAGTAAGCTTCCTGAGGCCTCCCTAGAAAACCATGAGCCAATTAAATCTCTTGTTTATAAATTACCCAGTCTCACGTATTTCTTTATAGCAATGTAAGAATGGCCTAACACAGTGACTCAGTGAGGTTTAAGAGATGATGACATAGGCCTACAGAAGTTAAGTAAGGCCTATAAAATTGTTCTCCTTTGCAATCTCTCTAAAGCATGGCTTCTTAAACTGCTATAATGTATCCAGTGAAGAATGATGAGGTTCATAACTTTGAAAAGGAGAGCTTATTTCTCATTAAGGGTTATAGCCTGAAGGGTGGCCATTCCAATAGGCGAGGAAGCATAATATCTGGCCAGAAGCCAGAAACAGGCAATTGGAAGGAGGGGTAAAGGGAACAGAAATTTATGCTGAGCAGTTTGGCTAAGTATAAATATTCAATGGGTTATAGGAGTAGCTATGAATATTCATGAAGGAAAGGCATGGATATGCACAGTAGGCCAATGTATACGAAACATGTGTCCCACTGAGAGAAGAGAAAGGAAGAAGCCGGTCAGGCCGGTAGGCAGGGTGAATCTTTTCAAT
The DNA here is from genome assembly GCF_008728515.1 of Papio anubis. Lineage (NCBI taxonomy): Eukaryota > Metazoa > Chordata > Mammalia > Primates > Cercopithecidae > Papio > Papio anubis. Next base: position 191,927,712 of record NC_044976.1, on the reverse strand, counting down.
CTTCAGTTGAATCCTTTCAAACAAAAGAACAGCATGGAGGCACAGATAAGGGAACTGCACAGGGTGGCTTGCCTAAGACATGCCCACAGCCTCACTGATAAGAAAGGCTACACAAGTGACTTGTCCAGTCAGGCCTGCAATGGAAAATTCCGTCCCCTGACACATGTGCAGTAAGGGGAACAAAGAAATACGGAGCAACTCAAGCTAAAGCCTGCATGCACATTAGGAGGATGGGGTGGAGCTACCAGAAATTCATGCCTTATGCAAATGAGACACCCAACCCTCATTGTTTTCTTATAGAAGTCTTTGCATTCAACTGTAAAAATGGTAACCCTCTTCTGGGCCCTCTCTCCGTGTAGGAGAGCTTTCTTCTTTTGCTTATTAAACTTTCACTCCAACCTCACTCTTGGTGTCCACGCTCCTTAATTCTCTTGGTTGTGAGACAAAGAATTCTGGGTGATATCTCACAATGAGAGACTGCTACTTTGTGATGCACTGGCAAGACTGCAACACCATGTTCACTCTAGGGTGAAGATTTAACATTTACATGGATTACAATTATGCCTCATAAATCAAAAGGTAAAGCAGAGGACATAAAAGCCCTCTGTGCACAGTCTCCGTAGAATGGCCAGAACCACTCTGTGGTTGGTGGTCTCTAATCAGGAAGGAATGCTGGTGGGTTGCCCTGTTAAAACCACAAAAAGGAGAACAGTAATGGTTGATATGGTTGATATCAGCAGTGGAGCAAGTTTTTCAAAAGGGCTAGTTTCTCTTTAACCCTTAAGGAAGGCTAATGAGGGTTAGCGAAGGAGTGGGTATAATGAGATGTGTCTGATCCCTCATCCCCTCATGGCTGGGAATCCGTTTATTTTTGTGTTCTGTTTTTGAGACAGGGTCTTGCTCTGTCACCCAGGTTGGAGTGCAGTGGTTTGATCAAAGCTCAGTGCAGCCTTGACCTCCTGGACTTAAGTGATCTTCCTGCCTCAGTCTCCCAAGTAGCTGGGACTACAGGTGAGTACGACCATGCCTGGTTAAATTTTTATTTTTTGTAGAGACAAGATCTCACAATGTTGTCCAGTTTTGTCTTGAACTCCTGGCTTCAAGCAATCCTCCCACCTTAGCATCCCAAAGTGCTGGGAATGCAGGAGTGAGTCACCACGCCAGGCCAGGGAACTTAGTTTTTAAGGTTTCTCTGGGGTCCCCTTGTCCAAGGGGGGATCTGGTCAGTCGGTAGGGAGCTTGGGATTTTATTTTTATCTCTCAAATGCCTCAATACTGGCTGCCTCTCCTCCTAAACTTTCACTGAATCCATACTCGATATTGTCCCATAACTCTTACTTTGATCATATGACAGTGCTACTTTGTTAGTAAACTTCAGTGGTTTTTCATGTTTATTAAATAACAAAATTCCCAGTCTTGGACTCATTATAATGCTAATATCTCTCTAGCCTTATTGTCTACTATATCCAATGCATCAAACTAAATTACTCAACCTTGCAATCTCTATGCTCATGTGACTTAACCTCTCATTTTAAAAGTACAGACTCCCATTTCAGATTATAGAAATTCTATGTATTCTACAGGGTTCACCTTCTTTCAGATGTCACACTCTCTCTGAAACCTTATGCACTTACTCCAGAGATATAAGCACTTTCTTTGAAAATCTTATTCACAACCTGTACCTCGCTTAAAGCATTTATCTTACTCTCAGATTTACTTTGCCATTGTCTGTAAACTTATCTTTTCTTACAACAGTCTGCAAGCAAAATCTAGTAATGCCTTGACTACCATTACATTTCAATAAATAATTATTGACTCGATTTTATTCAATTTTGAACTCTATCAAAGCTCTCAAATTTGATATTTGTGTTCCTTGGGCAAGACTATCTTTACAGATGGTGTAATTCCATTGGAAGTTTCTTTTCTTTTTTGAAGGTCATAAAATAAGGATGGCCCAATATTTCATACTGAAAACAATTTTCCATCTAATTTTTTGATCAACTATAAGATTTCTATAAGACCAAAACAGGAAACATATAAATACATATTTATTATTGTCACACTAATAGACTAGCAAAATAGTATGCTTATGTTATTGTTCTTTAGGATAAACTGACAATGTTATGTTGTAGTTTACTTAAAAAACAATACTTACTATTATAAACACATTTATAGTTTTTTCATTTACTAATTCACTACTTTCTATAATCAGAGTCAGTGTCAATTGTTTTCCCATGATCTTATGTAATTTTAGCTTTAGCACCATCATCACGTATATGTATGAAAAGAATAAGGTTCCAGATCTCAAGGCAACATCTGGTGCTTCCTTTCCTCAATCACTCTCCTAAAATCAAGACATAGGAAAAAGGTTCCCCAAAACTCATTCAAGTCTTCCCATCTTGCCCATTATGTGTCAAATAGCTGTGTGGTACCCTCACAGCATGTATCCTAGGCTCTGAGAAAAGTAAGAAAAATCCATATTTATGGAATATTCTAAGAAGTTTGCCCATATTAGCTGATATAATCCTCACATCAGGCTTACTCTTTTTCCATTTTATTGGTGAAGAAACAGATTATATTTTACAGATGAAGAATCTCAGGCGGCCTGGCTCTAGAGCCCACTGCAAAGCACTACCTGTCAAGTACTGCCATTCATTATTCATTCTCCCTGCTTCTGCTCCGGCCCCACTTTGTCTATTAACCACATGGAAGCCAACAAAATTGTATTAAAACATGTTAGAATATGTTGGTCCTCTGCTCAAACTCTGCAATGGTCCCCTTCTCACTCAGAGTAAAAGCTAAGGTCTTTTCAGTAGCTTTCCACGCTCTGCGTGATCTTCTTTCCCATCCTGCATCTCTTTGCCCTCACCTCACACATTCACTCCACTCTGGCCACACTGGTCTCCTGACTTCTTCCAATATACTAAGCATACTCCAGCTTTGGCACTTGCTGTTCCTCCAGCCTGGATTGCTAGGTGACTCTCACCCTCACCTCCTTCAAGTCTGTATCCAATGTTAACTTTTCAGTGCAGCCTTCTCTGTCCATTCTACTTAAAAATTAAAAATCCCTCCTTTTTCTGGAAAACCTATTTCCCTTCCCTGCTTTATTTACCCCACACACTTAGCATCATACTATATATTCTACTTACTTATTCCGCTCCTGATCTGTTTCCCCCCACTAGAACGTCCTCTGTGAAGATAGGTTTAATTGTTTGTTCTTTTGCCGCTGTATCTCTACTGTATCTAGAATAGTATTTAGTATGTAGTAAGTCTCCAGAAAATATTTGATTAATTAATTCAAATATCTATATGGAAGCTGGAGCTGATGTGGAGAGACTGAAAAAGAATGGATGGCTACAGGTCTTACAAGGACTAATACCTCAGAGGCCTGGAATACAGAGGGTAGGGAGGATTAATACTAGGACAAGGAATAAAAAGGAAGAAGCTGTCTTGGGTTAATGCTTAGTCTTCAACTCCAGGGATCCTTATTTGACCTGTGTATATCTTCCTTTAGGACTAGGGTTCATAATTTTGTCTTATGCAAAGACAAAGTTAAGAACTTATTTTGGCAGCCTAATGAAGCCTATGAACCCTTCTCAAAGCAATGTTTTTAAATGCATAAAATACATAAGATTGCAGGAAATTATTCTAAAATAAAATTATCAAAATATTTTATATTTTGTGATATAATATAATGTGCATATTTATTAAAATGTAGCAGCTGATTTAATAACTCCTATAATTTTAAAGTAGCAATGACTGTAAATGATGTTTTAAGATATATACAACTATAATGCAATGTGAAAATGTCTGCAATTTCTGGTGGTTGCTAAGTTAACTACTATATTAATTTACATAGCTATAACAGTGATTTGTTGTTTATATTTATGGAATTCTAATATTCAGTCAGATATTAGTGAAAATAAATACATGATTCTTTTTTTCTCATCCAAGTTCACACAGCCCTGGTCTTAGTCCGTTTGCATTGCTATAAAGAAATATGTGAGAACAGGTAATTTATAAAGAAAAGAGGTTTATTTGGCTCATGGTCCTGCAGGCTATACCAGAAGCATGGTACCAGCATCTGCTTCTGATGAGGGCCTCAGGCTGCTTTCACTCATGGTGGACGGCATGCAGAGATCACAGGGTAAGGGCGGAAGCAAGAGGAAGAAGGGAAAGATGCCAGGCTCTTTTTAACAACCAGCTCTCAAGGAAACTAACACAGTGAGAACTCACTCATTACCCTGGGGACGGCACCAAGCCATTCATGAGGGATCTGCGCCCAGAACCCAAACGCCTCCCACTAGGCCCTACCTCCACTGCTGAGAATCACATTTCAATATGAGATTTGGGGGAGTCAAGCAAACAAAACTGGAGCACCCCTGAATTCTATTCCCAAAAGCCATAGGGGTCTATAGACATCAGGATAAGAACCCTGCTCTAGGATTTGTCTCAGGGTATACCCAGAGGGAAGAGGATCGAAATTAACTACACCTTCACTATCACAGCAGCAGAAGGAAAAAAAGAGACAATAAAGAAAAACAAAACAAAATGATTTTTCCAAATTCCTTAACTAAAGACAATCTTTTTCACCCTATAATTAGAAAATAGTCTGAAAAATGAAAGTATTTATGAGTTTTGGTGTATCAGGATGAATAAGTTTTAATAACAGGACAATGTTACTTTCTAACATTGATGAGAAATTCAAAAGCAGGAAAGCATAGAAGCCTCCAAATCAGGGCAAAGATCTGATGTGGTGGGGAAGGGAGAGTGGTGGAGCGAATAGACTGGAAATAAAGAAAACAAAATAATGAAGGCTAGATTTATGTAGTCTTGTTTATCTTTTTCTCTTCCCTAAAAAGTAAAAGCTATGTTTCAAAGTTCTTTATGTTCTCTTCAAGGTCCCTGAAAGCAGCTTAGCAGGAATTATGGTCAGGAATTTCTCCTTATCCTGGTTGTCCTCTGTAACTTTTGGCAACAAAATTGGAAAATACTTCATACCAGATGCCCTCTTTTGGAGATTCACAATGCATGTCAGCATTTGAAATGTTCTAGAGTCCTGTAGTACACAAATCTGCTTACCTTCATTTAACCCAGTATTTCTCAATCTTATTTGATCAAACTTTTTCCATTTAATATATATGTCTATCATTACAATTATAAGACTTTATTGCAATTATTGACTACAATTCTTTTCTTCAGCTAGGACATAAATTTCTCTGGCTCAGCAAAGGTGTCTTGTTCATGTTTTCATTGCTAGTACTAAGAACTATTAATACTTCATGCACTTTGAAAGTTTGTAAATGTTTGGTTGGTTGATGGTTGGTGGGTTGGCTGACTGAATAAATGAATACATCAAAGACAAAAATGCTTCAGGCCAACTTTACTGTGTATATTATCTCTGCAACATGACAGGAACCTTTAGAAGCCCTTTGAAGTAAGTTTAACAGTGAAAAGGATAACAAAGAAAAAATGGCTGTTATCAGTTAACTCCCCAATGGAAATCTACATACATAGTTATATTTAAACCTAAATAATAGTAAAACTTTACTGAAGAAAAGGAAGGTATATTTCTATTCTAATCATTTCTGTAGCTCTGAAAGTAGAAATTATGGTGTTAATAATTCAAGCAGCCATTTTATTTGCATTCTGTGTAGTGTTAAGTGTAACATCTCAGCAAGTGTCGCAATTCGTAGCAGTAAATTATGTTAATTAGTAGGAAGGCTTAAAGGCCAAAACTGGAAATAATCCCAAATAGTCTCTAAATGTTACCTTCAATTACTTAGATCAAATTTACGGGTAATAATAAAGTAATACAAAGATCCATATATTTACAGGTTTGGAAAAAATATATATTGGTTGGATTTAGATCCTGTAACTTTATAAAGAATATGTTTCCACAGTCCACCTGTTTTTAGATTTTCGTCAATTAATTCCACCCACACGTGAATCTCCACAGCAGAATTAATAAGAAAGCAACATCTGCTGGTTATAGCAGAGTGAAATATAGCATTTTTTGTTTTTACAAAACTTGAGTTTTTAAAAAAATCTACAAAACTGAAATTAACACTGAAGGAGAAGCATAAGACCTAATTATTGCCACACCACTACTTTAAGAAAAAAACCAGACATACTCAAGACCTTTTTCATCAAAGACCAGGGGGTTGCAAATTTACTAAAACCTGACAGATGCCAAAGTTAAAATAGTTTAAATTCAAGATTATATGCATTTTTGCTATTCCTACCTCCTGCTTTTGAGAGTAAAAGCTATTTATATGTACGTAATATTTAAATCTCTGGACAAGCTCCAGAAAAAACATTTAAACAATGAATAAAGGCTTTGGTGTTTTAATTACTGTTTCTGTATATATTCCAAAATAAAACAGACATTTCTATCAAGAATTTCTTCATCTATAGTAAATAAACTATCTACTTCCTTGGGCCATGTCCAAATTACCAAGTTCTTCCAGTTCGCCTTCCAAAATATGTTTCAAAATCTTCCATAGTTACCATCCAAGCCCCAGGTCCCCTTATTTCTAATCCGATTTCCTTTATTTTCTTCCAACAAATTTTCCACACCATAGCCAGAGAGCTTTTTAAAAATACAAATTAGATGTCATTAATCCTCTCTCAAATTTTCCATGGGGTTTCCTGTTGCACTTAGAGTAAATATAAGCTGGTTAATGTGGCCTTCATACTCTGGCCTAAACAATCTCTTTAGTTACCTTGTAGGCTACTTTCCTCTTTGCATTGTAGGCTAGAGCCAAACTAGACTTCTTTGAATTCCTAGAATATGCTATGTTCTCCCTAGATTTAAAGCCTCTACAGGTTTCAGAATAAATGAAAATCTTTCAGGAATTCCTGTACTTCAACTAAGCTACAGCTTCCTGCTATTAATATATTTTCTTGCACAATTATCAGATTCTTCTAAAAGACTTAGCATAGTTGTAATATATACAACTATGTAATCATTTGTTTAATAACAATATTCCTCAGTAGACTATAAATTCCATGTGGGCAGAGCCAATGTCTATCATGCTCAGTCCTGAATACCCAACACCCACAGGGTATTTAATAATTTTAGTAAAGTAAAACAGAGTAAATCCCAATCTAACAAAAATGGAGGTAAAAGGGCAAAAATCCCTTAAAGTGAAATTTATTTCTAGTTTACCCAAGTCTGTATACCATAAGGAATCTCTGAGAGTTTTATTCCTAAGACTTTTCTATATTCTCCACTACACTAGAAGATATGCCTGAATATATGAAAGTATTGTTGATATTATTCTAATTTTTGTTTGAGACTGAAGTCTCCATTCCAGAAATGCATGTGCCAACCTAGAACCTAGAGAGTATCCCAATGCTTGGTTCCTAAGTGAGGTAATAGTAAACACTACTGCGACAAAATAATTCTGTATCAGATGTGTTGCTGCCCCGTGGGGTTTGAAACATTGGTATTCATCTAAAAACTATGTTCTAAGTTTGTTGTTTAGATAGTCCCTCTGTGGTAGTTTCAGACATTCTAGAACAGATCATTCTTAATATTTAAATACACACACACACACACACACACACACCCTCCATCAGTATAAAGGAGTACACTGTAAATGCAATGTGCCAAAACAAGAACAATATGTTACTACAAAATGACAGTTACTACAAATTTGCCAGTTACGTCATAATCACAAGTAAAATAGGGAAAAAAGAAAGCAGGAGATGGGGAGGAGGTTCTGTAATCAGGGGCAATATAATACCTCTAGAGAATCACAAACTGAAAATTATCAGCTACCCTGCCCCAATCATTCTCTCCTGTTTCTGCTTCGTTCTCCTGGCCTCATTGGGGCTTCCTTCCCCTTTGTTTGCAGACCACACTAAGTAAGACTTTTAGGTCTACTCCAGGTCACAGGACTATCTTATTCCTACCCTAGTCTACTGAATCCCTCATATAGATCATAAGTTCTTTTTTATTTTTTAATTTTCCTTTTGCAAGCTCCAGTTTCAGCTCCAGATCATCTCATGTTTTCCCTTTCTTTTTAAAATTCCAGTTTATCAAAGCATAATGTTTTGCTTGGAAGACTGTATGAGAGGATACAATTACCATATTTGGTGAACTATATGATGAAGTAATGTTTAAAATAAATCTGGAAACATAAGAAACATTTTTGTAAAATAATTTACCACAGCACTACTTACATGTATCTGTTAATGCTGTTTCAATGATTTTATAGGGGAAAACATTATTTTGTTCCTATATATACAGTATGTCATACCTAGGAGGTTGCGATAGTATCAAGTTCCTTTTGCCTTTAATCCAATCAGTTAATGTTTTCCTGGATTTTGACTTTCTATCCATAATATAAGTAAATCATGATATAGGCAATATAAGGCAAAAACTGTCATCTATCTTGTTGCTTTTGGATCAGCTTACAGCTAAATCACCTAGAAAAAATGTTATGCAATCTCTACTTTTAAAACTTAACAGAGAATACTTTTCTATTCAATTTTCAAAAGTCATTAGATTTGCACATGTTTTATGTCCTGGCAATATTGTGATAGGGTCATGAACGTGTAATAAAACAATATGATATAATGGTTGAAGGCATGAAGTTGAGAGCAACAATGTCAAGATTTGAATCCCAGTTATGATACTTAATGGCAGGAACAACCAAAAGAGAGAAAAATCTTCATTTAAAAAATTTAGTTAAAAATCCACACATTACAAGAAAAGGATATGTAAAATTCCAAACCTCTGACTTGCAAATTTGAATTACATCTTCTGCTTTTTCAGGAAAAGATTGCTGTTGATTCAATACTATTATATTTGAATAAAATTTTAATTTTCATAGAAAAATATGATACAATATTGTTTTATTCAGTAGTTTAATGTCAACTGCTATTTGTTACTCTCTTATTAGGTTGTAATGTTTCTTCTTTTTATATTCACAAAGAGAGTAATTATTTTCAACAAATTTGGGGATGGAGCATTATTTAACACCAAAGCAAAAGAAGTCCAAGACACACAGTTATTCTGAAATCTAAGTATTTTCCAGTACGTAATTCGTACTAATTGTATTAAACCCCTTTCAGTCATCTCCTCTTCAAGAGAAATTCTTTTCTTTAGCCAGAATATTTTATTAAATGAAAATATTTATTTTAAAAATTAACTGCTATTTACTTAATTTGTTTTATTTAATAAATTTACTTAAATTATTTAATAAATTGCTTTTAAATACCTTTTTAAAGTAATTTAAATTCATTGTTAAAAAACATTGAAAATATAGTCAATCCCCACTGTTTGTGAATTCCATGTTTGTGAACTTACCTACTCACTGAAATTTATTTGTAATCCCAAAATCAATATTAATAGCACATGTATGTCCGTTGGTAGACATGTACAGAGCAGCAAAAATTTGAGTCACTCAAATGAGTACAAGTTCCCAAATGAGGGTGAACAAGGTGACACTCTCTGCCTTCTTATTTTAACTCTCACACTTCACACTTTAAAACAAATGTCTTGTGGCCGGGCGCGGTGGCTCAAGCCTGTAATCCCAGCACTTTGGGAGGCCGAGAGGGGCGGATCACGAGGTCAGGAGATCGAGACCATCCTGGCTGACACGGTGAAACCCTGTCTCTACTAAAAAATACAAAAAACTAGCCGGGCGAGGTGGCGGGCACCTGTAGTCCCAGCTACTCGGGAGGCTGAGGCAGGAGAATGGCATGAACCCGTGAGGCGGAGCTTGCAGTGAGCTGAGATCCGGCCACTGCACTCCAGCCTGGGCGGCAGAGCGAGACTCCGTCTCAAAAAAAAAAAAAACAAAAAACAAACAAACAAAAAAAAACAAATGTCTTTTTTTTTTTTTTTTTTTTTTTTTTAAAGTCAGTGTCTTGCTTTGTTGCCCTAGCTGGAGTGTAGTGGCACCATCATGGCTCACTGCAGACTTTAAGTCTTGGGCTCAAGTGATTCTTCCATCTGAGCCTCTTGAGTACGGAGTAGCTAGGACTACCGCACAGGCCACCATGCCCAGCTAAGGTTTTTTTGTCTTTGTTTTCATTTTAAATATTTTTGGAGACAGGGTCTCACTATGTTGCACAAGTTGGTCTCAAACTCCTGGCCTCAAGTGATCCTCCCACCTCATCCTCCCAAGTTGCTGGGATTATAGGTGTGAGCCACTATACCTGGCTACAGGTATCCTTTTTGCAGTGTACTTGGTGTTACATTTTTTGCATTTTTGTATTTTCTGTTGGTGATTTTACTATTTAAAACAGTCCCCGAGCATAGTGCCGAAGAGCTGTCAAGAGTCCTAAGTATCACAATGCTGTGACGTGCCTTATAAAGAAAATATATACGTAATGTAGGCATCACTCAGGTAGGAGTTACAGTGATGCTGGCCATGAGTTCAATGTTACTAGATCAACAATATGTATTAAGTACGGTGTCCTTAAACAGAAACACACACAAAATAAGGTTATATATTGATCATTAATATATATGTTGTGACCACAGGCTCACAGAAACCTAACCCTGTATTTCTCCTAGGAACTACAGTTCAGTATTCACCAAGTCAGTGTTCATGGTAACTTTACAGAATATAACTACTATAAGTAATGAGAATTAACTGTACAGGACTAAAAAAAATTTCACCCATAGTACTACAACCTAGAGTACCTCTTCCACCACATGGTTGCCAATGCTGGATTTTGTCTATTTTTTAAAATTTTACCAACCTCACTGGTTTGAAAAGTTGTATTATTCTCCTTTAATATGCATTTCCCTATCAATAAGGCTGAACATATATGAACATATATGAAATAGGCATCTTTCCTGTGCATCACTCCCCATTAATTTTTTCTCTTTTTTGTCTTCTCAAGTACAGAATTATAACCAACTAATCTTTAAACATGCCAAATGCTAAAGGAAGTAAGAGAACAAGAACTGAAGGAATTTTCCTGGTCTTTAGCTGGTTGATTGTCCAAAGAGATTTGGGTCAGTGTTTAGCTCTGGCCAAAAGAGACCCATCCTGATCAGACAGCAGTTGAGCTTTCTCATAAAAACAATAATCTTCGGAAAAAAAAATAAAAATTATATATATACACATACACACACATACAGAGTGTAAGCTTGTTGAGCTAATTTCCAGTTAATAGATGCTCCAGATTAGCCAGTGCTATACATTCATTCTCTTTGTAATACATATTGATTGGTGGTAATGAGCACACAGATGTCCACAGCAGTAAGCTTTCTAGTATGTACAAGCATATCTTTTGAAGATCTATACAGTTAATTTTACTGATCTCAGAATTTCAAAAGTGAATTATGAGAAAGGAAAACTTTAGTCCTCTTCAGGCTTTGTAGTTTAGGGGACAAACCAAATATAAATATTTAAATTAGCAAGTGTTCTTCAAGGTAAAACTTAGGAAGACACGTTAGAAGCAAGTGGTTTGAAAAGGGAGCTTATATCATGCATTAAAATTATATGAGTAGACATCCTAGAAAAAAGTCTCAATATTGATCTCCACTGTTAGCCCCTTTGAAAAGACTGGTCTTTCCTTTCCTAACCTGCTCTCTGAGACTGCTGAAGAAGAAGGGAACAGTCTTGTTTGAAACATGACTACAGAACCCATGTGGCTCTTCTGAGTCCCCTGGGTTCCTTTATTGATTTCAAAACCATGAAGGCTTTTGTTTGAATTTTTGCTGTTTCAAAAAATGATAATAGGTCCAAGTTAAATTCTCATAAGAACATCAAAGATTTTCTGACTAGAAGACACTAAAGATCTGGTATAATTTGCTTCTTAGAATAATTTTATTTAAAAAGAGAGGAAGGAGAAAAGAAAAAGGCTTTGTAACTTTCTCCAGGACCATGTCAAGAAACAAAGGTATTGATAATGCAGGACATTTTATTGATCCCTTCATGGGACCCATGACAGGGGTGCCCCATTTACTCAGCCTGCCACACTCAACGCCTTGTGGGAGGGCATGCATAGGTGAGCAAATGCAGGAACCAGTCAGCCACTTTGGCACCAGCAGAAGCAAACTCCATGCAGGCCCTGTGGCAGCATCCAAGTGGGGGTGCTTGTGACGCCAAGACCCCAGAGGGCGCGTTACAATGCTCTCTTAGCTCCACCACCTGTGGAGAGCAGTGTGTTACCAGCTCAGTGGGTCCTTTGCCTTGTGTGGGGTAGCTGCCCTCCGCTAGTGAGGGCAAAGGGCCAGTGTGACAGCCTTTTTGGGTATTCACACTTGGTAGGCCCCAAATTCTTGTCTGGTGCCCAAGAAGAATGAGGTCACATAAATAAATTGAAGGATAGTGAATGCAGAGAATTTCATTGAGTAATGAAAGTGGCTCTCAGTGGAGAGGACAGCTGGAGGGGAAGGGAAGGGCAGGTCTCTCACCTGAAGTCAGGTTGCCTCTCTCCCTCTCTCCTTGAAGTCAAGTTGCCTCTTTCTGACATCCAGCCATCATCTCTGAGGTCAACTCACCTCTTCTAGACATCAGCTGCTTCTCCCCTCTACTGGCTGAGTCTGGGGTCTTTATAGGCACAGGATGGGGGGCAGGGTAAGCCATAGGTAGTTTTGAAAAAGGTGACATGCAATTAGTAAAAAGACATTATTCAGAAATAACCAATCAGGAAAGACCAAGCAAACAGGGATAGAAGTTCTCACTTTGGGCCATGGGTTTCAGACTTTTTGGCTTGAAGGTGGGGCTTCACCAGGGACTCAACCCTGTCTGCCTAGAGTTTCTTTGCTTCCTGCTTCTATTATTGTTTATTTTGTTGTAAAGAGAAGTGACAGGTGCTAATGTCAAAATGAAACCAAAAAAAAGTGACTGATTCATTTTTTCAAGGTTGCTAAATACTAGTGTTTTGTTTAATTTAATTTAATGTAACCTAATTTAGGAGAGCTAAGTAATTAAACATGAGGCCAAAGTACATAAGAAAGTGGCAGTCTTTTATTGCAAATATGCACACACTCTCGGGCGAGGTTCTCTGGTCCTCAGGTATGGGGGGCCAGGGAAGTCGCGCCGGTGCTCTCAGGTGATGTTCTCCGGTCCACAAATGCGGGGGCCGAAGAAGTCACGCCGGCTTCTGCCAGCGGGGGACTTTTATGCATTAGTACTGGAAGGGGGAGGGCAGTGGGCGGGATAAGGGCGTCTCCGTAGGCATGGCCGGGTAAGTTTCGATCTCTTCGGATTGACATCACCTGGCGCATGCTCGGTTGATCTGCATTTTCCCGCGCGCGGGAAAGTTGGTGAGGAAGAACCCGGAAGCAACATGGATTGTGCCTCCTTGTTCACCTTCCTCCATCTTGTCCCTTCTCCCTCACCCAAACAGTCCAACCTCTTATTGATTATAAGAATTTGGGGCGCTGTTGTCTGTCTGGCTGCTTCCTGCTGTTAGGGGGCATAGTTAGGGTATACACATACACACATACACACATTTATATCTTTTATTTCTACATTTAATCTGTGTATATTGAAAGCCATGACTTCATATCATATCTCCAATTCTAATTCGAACACAAAGTTCATTGCAGTTTTCTCATTTTCTGTATTTGTATATCTCTCTTCTGAGAGAAATCTGGTTCCTACTGTCTTTAATTTATTTAGTTATTTGATCAATTCTACCACATATAACCAATCTTCCACATCTGTCATCACCTATTCCCCATGAAGATGCTCTTCTCATCTCACGCAGGCACTCAGACGATGCCTCTCACCCGGATGCCTTGGTCATGCCAATCAGGCTCTGACACACCAGGCCAGATCTCCCTTCTGTATCAATGCCCATCTGGCACTGGGCTGCCTCCACATGTGAATTCTCTCTTCACCTCACTCAGGTTCTGACTCCCCATGCCAGGCTGCTCCCCAGGATCACAGGCACTCCTCTCTGTGCATAAGATCAGGCACCCTATGCCAGGCCATTCCTTCTACAGGGAAACCATGCTTACCCCACCTCGGCTCTAAAACCCTATACCAGGTTCTCTTTCCAAGTCTGAACCATGCTCATCTTACGCTAAGCTGTTCTCAGGTGTGGATGCTCTCCTCTTCTTAGATTTCCTGTTTAATAGATTTTGGATATTCATATATCTGTATATATGAATACAGACATATGAATATATACATATATACACATATATACACATTTATACACATATATTTAACAGATCTGTAATATTTTACATAGCATGCCATACTACAATATGAGTGGTGAAAACAAGGCAAATTCAAAAGTCTGGGGGAAATCCTGGACTCTTTTTTTGTTTTTTAATAGGACCATATTCTGTTTCAAAAAGTCCATTCATTTGTCCAGTACATGACTCTAGACATATTCTTCCATTCATTTGTTCCACCATAAACTATTTATCAAGTGCTTTCCACATTCTAGGTACTCTGCTACATGCTAGAAATACTAAGATGAATAAAACATTATCTTAGGCCACAATTTTAGGGAGTAGACAGATAGTAAATAAATACAGTAAAATTTAACAGGTGATATAAACATAGTATATATAGGGTAAAATGAGGCCACAAAAGAGGAAGTAGCCATTCTATCTGAGGGTGGTGGGACCAATATTGAATTCCCAGATGCTTGGGCAAAGTTTCAATAGCTGAGAGAGAGGGGAAGTATCTCTGTCAATAAGATAATAAGAGGATACAGAAACAGAGGAAAGAGTGAAGAAAGACACTGGTTTATTAAGAAAGAATAAACAGTTTGATATACATATGTATAATTTTTTTTTTTTTAGACAGACAGAATAACTTTCTCACCCAAGCTGGAGTGCAGTGGTGTAATCTCAGCTCACTGCAACCTCCACTTCCCAGGTTCAAGCGATTCTCCTGCTTTTGCCTCCTGAGTAGCTAGGATGACAGGCACCCACCACCATGCCTGGCTAATTTTTATATTTTTAGCAGAGATGGGGTTTCGCCATGTTGGCCAGGCTAATCTCGAACTCCTGACCTCAAGTGAATCACCTGCCTCAGCCTTCCAAAGTGCTGGGATTACAGGTGGAACCACCCTGCCTGGCCCAGTTTGATATTAGTGGAGGGTAAAGTGCAAATGCAGAGGACAGAGGAAAGGCACAAAATGCAGCAAGAAATGAGGCTAGAAGTAGGAATGGCTGTTTCATGGAGGACTTTGAAAGCCTTTCTATGGAAGGTAATAGGGAGCCACTGCAGGGCTTTAAGCAGATATTTTAAATAAATTATAGAAATGCAGTCTTATCAGTCCACACATTATATTTTATTAAAACTTAATCTCATTTTACTTTGTAGATAGTAAATAGAAATTACAAGTCTAATATCTCCCCCCTCCCTAATGAATTGTCTTGTGCACCACTCTCCTCTTTGGCCACCACTTCTAGAGGGACTGAAAGAAATTTTGTTAATACATAATGAGTGTTCCTTCCAGCTATTATAAGATCAGGAAGGGGAAGAATATGCCAAAAGCACAGACATCAATGATGAAATGATGTCAATCTGCAACATATACAGTTACAAACTGATTTAATGGTCACTGTTAGGCTGAACTTTCCTTTGAATCAATTTATAAAATAGCTCTATATCTTAGAAAATAATTTGTTAGAAGCAGGACCCATTTTGATAGAAAAAATATTTAAATAATAAGTTAGTACCAGATGTTAGGTATATATACAATATAGCCACTTTATTCATGAATTCATCAAACATTTATTGTATGGCCATTAGGTACCTGGCCATCTTCCAAGCACTAATTATATTTGCACATCTTGTCACCAAGGGTCTTTCTTTAGATATGGGAATGACTAGGCAATGAAGAAATGAATTTCTAAATTATTTTAAGATAATATAATACATGAATAGACTGGAACATCTGCTGTTTAAGGTAAGATTACTATTTAATTATTGATTCTATCTCTTCCTAGAGCTAGATCATACATTCTTCAAAAAACAAACCTGTACTGGCTTGATCATTAATATAAACCTAGTAGCACCTAGCAGTTACCGGCATGGAGTGAGCATTCAATATTCATTTGTTGGTGAAGTGGAGAGAAAAGGGGGAAAGACAAGAATGGAGAAAAGGAATCAAATGGATTTTGAAATTCTGAGACCAAAGGGAAAGAGACATTTTTTCGTCCTCAAAACATAGTTTGAATGTAACTACTAAAGTATTTCTTCTGATTTGAAAACACCCATCAAAGGCATACAGTCCTGCCTGACATCCTGGATCTCCACTTAGAAACAGAATGTAACTCAGGAGTCTGAGACACAAGAGAATTAGTTCTTATAAGTATATGCCTCCTCATTCAAAAGTTCATTAACTTTCAAGTTTCAAGATAAAAAGCATTTTTCTTATTATAAAAGTCATATAAGACTTCAAAGAAATTTTGCAAAATATAGGAAAGTAGAACTGAAATATTATCATATTTCCACCTCCTAAGGACAACCACTGTTAACATTTTACATGTAAAATCAGTCCCAAATTTTAAAATCCCTGCGGTGCAACTTTCTATAATGCTATGAGGAACTTATAAACAACTAAAATGAACCAAAAAAACATAATAGAGTAATGCCATCCATGCTTAATGAGACAAGATTCAGGGCCCTGAAACAGTTTCAAGATTGAGCTACCATGAGGTTACGAGGTCCTTAAGGAAATATAACGTGTTCTAGTCACCTTTATTATGCCCCAGCAACAGGACCTAGGAGTGAGCCTTGCACATACTATTCACTCAGTAAATGTTCCTTGAATAAATACCTAGAAAAAAAATGGGAATCAGCATTTTTTTTTCTTTTCAAGACTCTTCTTTGTATGATCATGAACCTGCTCACTCCCCAGCTCCTCCCCAATGACCCCATCCTTTATTATTCCTTGCACTGAACATTAGTTCCAGCAGTAATAAAGAGCTTGCTGTAGCCCCAAAGTGTTGCTGTTTTAGGCATTCAAAACTTTAACCATATCATTTCCCACCTTCATCGCTAAGCTAAGTTCTAATTCCTTACAATTCAGCTCAGAAGCCATGGTTCCCCCTGACCTTTGTCACATATCTTAGTCCATTTTCTTTTGCTACAATATCTGAGACTAGCAATTTATGGAGAAAATAAATGTATTTCTGCTGGGTGAGAGCATTTGAAAATATTTTTTAAAAGTTATTTCTGTAAGAAATAACTGTAAGTTCTGGAGGCTGGAAGGCCTGAGACCATGGCACTAGCATTTGGTGAAGGCCTTACTGTGTCATAACATGATGAATGATATCACATGGCGATAGGCCAAGAGTGTGCATGTCAGCCCAGGTCTCTCTTCCTCTTCTCATAAAGCCACTAGTCTCACCATGGGGGCCTCACCATGATGACCTTATCTAATCCTATTACCTCTCAAAGGCCCCACTTCCAAATACCATCAACATATACATATGGGCATTAAGTTTCCAACACATGAACTGTTGGGGGACATATTCAAACCATTGTTTCACACATTCCCAGGCTAAGTGTTATAATTCTGGGTTCCCACAGTACCTGCAAATATCTAACAATGCAATTGCCATATTGCATGGAAATTAGCCACTTACAGTTGTTTACTCACAGGCTAAGATCTTTGAGGTTTATATTATATACAACTTTATTACATAATATATACAACAAAAATATAGAAAAATATATATATATAATTATGTGTGTATACACACACACACACACACACATATATATGTAATTTTATAGCAATAGGGTCTCACTATATTGCCCAGGCTGGTCTCCAACTCCTGGCCTCAAGCAACCCTCCTGCCTTACCCTCCCAAAATGCTGGGATTACAGGTGTGTGCCACCATGCCCAGCCTGGGCTTCTATCTTTGTATTCACAAATACTGACATGGGCTCAATAAATATTTATTGAATAAATGAGAGAACAAAATAATGAATCATCTTATCTCTTTCCTTTTTTGTTTCAGTTTTTGTCTCTTTAATTTACTCCTGTTTGTTAGATCAAGCTGATCACTCACAGTTTTACTTACCTTAAAAAAAAGTACAAAAAACCCTCTTGCCCATCAAACAGAAATCAGAAATTTAAAATGTCAAAAATGGCAAAAACTGAGTTACCTTTACTCATCTAGCCAAAAATCAATCCCTTCCTAATTTCTTATAATTAATTTTCAATAAACAGCATCATTACCAATTTCTCTCAATGTCCTCTGCAACAGAGTCACCCTGTAATCATTACTCTATCACAACCACAGGTATTATTTAAGTATCTATTCCTTCTCCCCAAAAAGATATAAAGGAGGTCCTCCCAACTTTCTCTATTGATGTCATCAGGTCCGTCTCTTTCTATTTCTAGAGCCTCTGTCTTTAATCTCTTCCAATTTAGTTTGATCTAGTTGCATCAAAGTAACAATTCAGTATAGTCAAAATTAAGCTGCATACAAGGAATTCCAATTTCCTATGATATGGGATTCAACTTAAATAGAATTATAATTTTTATCCTGCCTTCTAAGGCTAAAATCATACCCATCTCTACCAGAATTCTCTACCATATTTCCTCTATCTAAGAAAATGTATTTCCTTGTGCTTCCAGCTATGTATTTCCCACCAAAGTCAAGAAAATATTCTTGCTGTACACCATAGTAAGTTTGCAAATTCCTTCACTGGTGTTTTTATACATGCTTTAGATCTTTTTCCATTCTCTTTGTGCCCTAATTTGTCTTTCAAACACCTGTTTATATCTCTCTTCCTTTAAGTTTTCTTAACTACTTTCAGGTCATATTAACTGCTTCATTGCTACACAATCCAACATTTGAATTTTACTAAAATAACAATATCCTTATTTGTATGTGGCACTGTAAGTGTTCTAAAAGATCTTTTAGATTTTTAGATCAATTACAGAACAAGGAATGATAAAGGATAGGGTCATTGTGGAGGAGCTGGGGAGTGAGTAGGTTCATGATCATAGAAAGAAGAGTCCCAAAAAGAAAAAAGAATGCTGATTCCCATTTTTTTCTAGGTATTTATTCAAGGAACATTTACTGAGTGAATATATATATACACACTTTTAGAACATTGAAAACACGAGTATTGTTCTCCCCTACTGGGCTTAATCTAGCAGCACTTTCACACAAGATGATTTCTTGATAGATGCTCTGGATTTATTGTCTTACATCTAAGGGTGTTCAATAAATGGCCGGGCACGGCAACTCATGCCAGTAATTTCAACACTTTGGGAGGCTGAGACGGGCTGATCACCTGAGGTTAGGAGTTCAAGACCAGCCTGGCCAACAGGATGAAACCCCGTCTCTACTAAAAATATAAAAACTTAGCCAGGCGTGGTGGCACACACCTGCAGTCCCAGCTACTCAGAAGGCTGAGGCAGAAGAATCACTAGAGCCTGGAAGGTGGAGGTTGCAGTGAGCCGAGATTGCACCACTGCACTCCAGCCTGGGCAACAGAGTGAGACTCTGTCTGAAAAAAAATAAATAAATTAAAAATAAATAAATAATGTCCTGAATAAAATTAAATTGAATTGGCTGCTCATCTTCAATAAACTACTTATAAATAATAGCAAAATACAGGAAACAGTACATTTAAATTAAGGTTAGTGTTTAAATCAGTAATGCTTCCCACAATCCTATCCAGTGTCTAATATTTGCATAGAGCTTTATCACAGTGTTCTAATGCTACTTCTACCTGTCACCCTCCCCACACCTATCACACACACACACACACACACACACACACACACACAGTCAAATGTCCAAGAAAAAGTAGTTTGCTTTAGGAAAAAAACCCAAAGCAAATTGAAAGGTATACTAGTGAACACCAAATTTCATATAAGTCCCATTGACCATATTTACTTACGTATTGGTATGCTGCCACTGTATTATAAGAGCCTTCTTTATGGCCCCCCTATGTCAAAGGATATATAATACCTTAGATACTTTCTATTATGAAGCTTGCAAAACATATTTATCTGGACAATTTAGCAAGAAGAAAGAAAAAAGAAAATGCCATAGTAAATGCTTCTGCCTATTCTATATTGTCACTAAGTTAACAAAAAAAAAATTATCTTTCTTCGAATGTTATGTAAAAATGAATTTTGTAAAGTGCCATTTTGAATTAAAACTTTGTATATTATATTCACTTTTATATTATTTACCTAAAGGAACAAACGGAAAAATTATAAACCTGTTAAAATAGTGAATAAATAACACAAACTAGGCTAACATTTTAAACAATAACTTACAGGATCAGCAGGTCCACAAAATTCTCTAAATGTCTTTGTAGCATTATTCTGTTGAATCTCCATTGCTACGCAAGGGCCAGAATACATTTCTGTCACCATGTCCTATGAAATTTAATATAAAAGAATGAAAAGAATTTTAACAATTTTTAACTCTCTTGTTTTAATCGTGACACTGTTCCACTAATGTCCTTAAAGTCATCTGTGACTTCTTCCCCACTTATATCCCACACATCAAGCAGTTCCCAAATTCTGTCCATTTTTCCTTGAAGAATATTTTTTATATATGTTCTTTCTTCTCCATTCCTATCACATTTTAATGTAATGTTTTATTATCCAACACTTTCATTATTTGGAATGATCTTCTAGTATATCTTCCTTGCAAAGGCCTTCTTGAATACAATGTTGTTGAATTCACATTACTAAAAATATATATATATAAATTTCAAAGGTTTTATCCTAGAAAAAGAATCATAATGCATTCTAGCAACAAGAAAATAATAGGACCAGATTTATTCTCCCATATTAAACATCTAGAAACTAGACAAAATATATGAAACAATAGTTTTCATACAGTGGGTGATGGGCAGCACAGGTCTATGACCCCTGAAAGTATGGAAACAGATGAGGTGAGCTGTAGAATTGCTCTGTCTTACTGTCTTGAGGCAGTTTCCAGACCAGTAGACCAGGCAGAGGAAACATAACAGAGCCCAACATTCGCTGAGTTGAAAAGACAAAGATTGGACTTCGGCGTGGCCAATGTAGCTCTTATTTTCAGGGAAGAATACTGGAGAGATGAGGGGAGTATGCAGAGAATAAGCTACAGGATCTGCAGAGCAGTTAACATGAGTTTTTGGCTACTAATCTGTCACGTGTTGAGGAAACTACTTGAGGCTGGGGAAAGAATTGCCACAAAGTAGACCAAACAACTCAGAGACAGCACAAGGCTGAGAGGAGTTTATGTTTCTACCAGTCAGAGTGAAAGGCCTTTTTATATGATACATGGAGCATCAGGGAGAGTCCTCAGAAGGGTACTGCACCATAGTAGTTGACCTAAATTAGCCCTAGATTATAAGAGGCCCTATACCCATCCTACAAAGATAAAAAGCAAGACTGAAAAGTTTCAAATTGATTCCAAGTGATTTAACTAAGTGCCAGGCCAAAATTGAACACTCTTTACAAATCTACCATGTAACACTGTAAATTTTACAATATGCAGCATCCAGTAAAAAATTACCAGGCAGGCAAATATGTAGGGAAATACTAACAATTACCAGAAGAAAACTCAATAAATAGACCCAGCAATTAAATGACATAATAACATAAGGATATTAAAACAGCTATTATAAGTTCCACATTCTCAAATTATACAAGGAAATATGAACATGATGAGGAGAAAATAAAAAAATATTTAAAAGATCCAAATAGAACTTCTAGAGACATAATCTAAGACATCTAAATTTAAAAATACACTGAATGGGGTGAACAGGATAAGACATTGCAGAAGAGCAATAAATTTGAAGACATTCAATAGAAACTATTCAAAAATCAGCATAGAGAAAAAGAAAAATGAAGAAGAAAAAAGCCCTGCTGTGCAATCATGTCAAGCTATTATATGTGTAATTAGAATATCAGAAGAGAAGAAAAGGTGATAAACATAAAATATATTTTTAAAAATAAGTGCTAAAAACTTTCCAAATTTGCTGAAATTCATAAACCTATAGATCCAACAGAACCCAAGGATAATAAATGCAAAGAGAAGTACACTAGGATACATCACAATAAAATTAGCTAAAAACAAAAACAAAAAGCCTTTTAAGCAGCCAGGGGGTTGGGCGGGGGAGAAGGATATTATATAACAGTGGGAAAAAGATAAGGATGACAACAATGATGACCAAAAAATGTAAATCTGTATTCTATACCCAAGTGAGAAAATATTTTTCAAAAATGAAGAAAAAAGGAAGACGTTTTAAGACAAAAAAGGCCTGAGACAATTCACCATCAGAAGCATTTCAGCGTAAGAAATATTAAAGGAAGTTCTTTAGGCAGAAGGAAAAAATACCGGACAAAAATATAAATCTATACAAAGCAACAGTAAACATGTCAAGTATAAACATAAAATGCTTTTTTTAGTTGGTTTCTTCTTCTTTTTCTTTTCTTTTCTTTCTTTCTTTCTTTTTTTTTTTTTTTTTTTTTGAGACAGAGTTTTGCTCTGTTGCCCAGCTGGAGGACAGTGGCGCAATCTTGGCTCACCGCAACCTCAGCCTCCCAGGTTCAGGCTATTCTTGTGCCTCAGCCTCAAAAGTAGCTGGGACTACAGGTGCTTACCACCACACCTGGCTAATTTTTCTATTTTTAGTTGCTTTCAAAGATAATTGTTCAAAGCAAAAATATTAGCAGTGTATTGTTGGGTTTGTAGCATATATAGATGTAAAATGTATGAGAACAACAGCACACAGAATAACAGGGGAAAAACAGAAGTATACTGTTTTAAGATTCTTAGCTCTCTATATAAAATGGTATAATGAAAAACATGATCAAAGAAAAATGCCTCTCACAGTGTCCAGAACACTCAAAAAATATTTTTTTTTCACCCTCTTGAATAGCAAAGAATACGTCAGGCAGAAGTGAAAATAGATATAAAAACTTTGAGGCAGAAGTACAGTAGGGATATGTGAAGATCAGCTTAGAGGCTAGGAGCTGAGTGAGACTACGGGAAAGCAGTAAGAGATGAGGCCAGACCATGTAGGGTCATGTAAGCCATTTTCATGACTTTGGAGGGTTTACGATACACAACACCAAAGTAAAAAAATCTATTACAGAATATATTTGAATAGTGATCCAAAAGCAGTCATCTTACCTAATATAAACTACTGAAGCAAAAAGAGGAGGAAAAGGATTTCATAATTTATATGGTACTCATAACTCTACTCATTAGAGTTCCTGAGTGTATCCCCCAAAGTCATTTTTCTATTTCACAAAGGTCATATGTAATTGATTTTTTATGGATAATTATATTGAGTCTAATTTTCTGCCTCATGATATTGAAGTACTGCCTACACATAAATGTCAAGAGCCAAATTTTCAGGAGGAGCAGAAGGCATGAACAAGTTTTCCAAAAACAGAAAAGTAAATTTTGTCTGCTTTCCTCCCTCCCTTCCTTGTTTCCTTCTTTTCCCTCTCCCTCCTTTCTTTCCTTTGTTTCTTTCTTTCTTCTTTTTCTCTCTCTCTCTCCCTCCTCCCCTTTTTCTTTTTATGTCTCTCTCTCTCACTCATTCTCTTTCAGTGTTGATTACAGATACCATTGAAAATAGACATACAAGGCTGATCAAAATGTATAAAATGGAAAGGAAAAAAACATGTTAAACAAAGAATTTCGTCAACAGCATAACATGTTCCTTCAAAAACTGACTCAGAATTTTTAAGTCACCCTAGTTTTTAATTAAGTCACACATTTTTTAAACAAAAAAAGAACCTTTTTGTTTCCTTGACAGCCTTTTGACTGCTGTCCTTAGGTAGCTATGTGTAGGATCATTTGATTTAATGTCTATCCTCCCCAGAGCATAAGTTCCATAAATGCAGGCAGTATGTTTTTTGTTCATCACTGATTATTTGGCATATAGCAGATACTCAATATATATAATAAGTGGATAACAGTAACAGTATGAGATAGGAATTACCACCTTTTTATGACTGTACATGTTAAAGTAGAAAATATAGGTGTAAATGATCAACATGGAATCTACTACCAAAGAATTATGCAGACTAAATAATAATAAAAACAACAATAATAGCAGGTAATATTTACTGAGTACTTTTAATATATAAGACTGTTTTACATAATTTATTTCATTTAATTCTCATAACAATCTCATAAGGTGGGTAATAGTATTATTCCCATTTTATAAATGGGTTAATCAAGGTTTAAAGAAGGTAAATAAATTGTCGATGGTCATATAATTACAGGATTTAGGATATGAACCTAGTGTCTGACTCCACAGAGCAGGAAGAAGAAAGAAGAGAATTGAGTTTAGGAAGCTGCAGGCTGGTTGCAATGAATTTTGGGAGATATGAAAGGTATATAGTTTGAAGAAAGTAATGTGGAAATAACTGACTGGTTAACATCAGGTTACCTCAGGTTACTTTTTGTCATATGGATGAAAGGCAGAGAAAACTTCATTATTATATCAAATGAAATTAGCCTGTTTGGGAAATTTGGCTTGCTCTCTCCTGATTTCTCAGAAGGTCAGATAACAACTTAGGTTGTTGACAATTTTAGTATGAATGACTCTGTTTTAGTCTGGCCACTTGGGACCTAGATAGGAGCTTAGTCCAAAACACTGAATCCTATACTTTTTATTTAACAGTACAAATGTTTTACATTTACTTTCATACTTACATGATATTCGGTCACTACTCCTTTATAAACTTCATAGAATTCTTCAACATTAACCCGATCCATATTGAACTATATTAAAAAATAAAACAAAACAAAACCATAAACCAACCAACAAAAGAAAAATAAATGAGCCGCACTTAGCACTTAACACTTGTAATATCTTCTTTACTCTAAAATGTACACTTTACATAGATTACTCTTTGAAGAAAAAGTGTTAAAAAGATCAGCTCATCAAGAATAACAATGGATAACAGCATCATTCTAGGTTCTGTACATGCATCATCTCATTTAGCCCTCACAACCCCCTTACTGCATAGGTAGTATTAATAGCTCCACCTTACAGATGAGACTATTAAGACTCAGAGGGGTCATATAACCTCCTCAAACTGGCATCCTATCTCAAGCAGTCTAACCCCATTGATCATACTTTTACTTACTACACTACACCTCTCTCTGAAAAAAATCTCATTCTTGATACAAAAGATTTATATGCAATATTAATTGCATTATTGATAGATTAGTGGCACAAGAAAGAAATATTACTAAAGAAAAATAGTTCAGACTTTTAGAGGAGACAGAAAACAATACTATTTTCCTCCCAAGCATTCGGAAAAGTCCCTAGTTAGTCTAGTTCGTGATAAAGCACTTATACAAGTCATGTGGACTTCCTGCTACTCTTCAAAAAGAATTATGAGTAAGAATATGCTTACAAAGTAAGTCTAGAAGGACTTATTCTTATCAAGGCTGAATTTAAATTTAGTTAGGATTAAAATTTCATTAAATTCTAAGGTTCTCAAAAACTGACCTTATTTTTTTTTAAAATAGCCTCAGAATTCCCAATTTTATTTTCCCTCTATTTTGTTTGTTTATTGTTGCCAGGATTGAAGACCTACTGAGAAATTTCTGCCTATACGGACAATAATTTAAGCTGTGAGGATTTATTTTTATGGGCAACATTACGACTATAGGGAGGAAATTCTGTTGGATTTCAGTGTTTTATCCTACATTCACATATGTTTTGTTAAATGCAACAAAATACTAACAGAAGATATCATTTATTAAATACTTAGTAATTTGAGCCAGAAATGATTATTTTATTTAATCTGCAGAATAACCCATTTAGGCAAATAATAATACTTTCATTGCCTAGATGAGAAAACTGAGAATAAGAAGGCCTGACATTTGGCCAAGGCCACGTGCCTAGAAAGCAGCTAAGATTCAGAAATAGATCTTTCTGACTCCAAAAGTCAATGATTGTGCTTGCTACTACACTACCATGCCTTCCCTATAGGCTCAGTTAATCATTTTTAAAATTATTTTTTTCATTGAATACAAACGCTACCCAATCACCAATCACTATGCTAAGCTGCAGATCTAGAATTAGGTCAGTGTTTAAAACTAACATTTCTATATTTTTTTAAATAGGCTCATATGTCATCCTACAATCTTGTTAATATATCACCAAGCTAATACTTTTAGAAAGTTTTGGCTGACAATTACTTTATAATTCTAGGTAAGATTCTTGAAATATCAATTTTCTCATTAGTCTTAAAGTTTTGCTCAATGACTTTGTAAATTATTTCCTTTTTTTTTGGCTTATTGGCACAAAATAGAACTTCAGTTTGTGTCCCGGTCCTTGATTTTGGGTAATCTTAAGACTTTGTAGAAAGCTGTTGGTGCAGCACACCAACATGGCACAAGTATACATATGTAACAAACCTGCACGTTATCCACATGTACCCTAGAACTTAAAGTATAATAATAATTAAAAAAAAAAAGAAAGAAAGCTGTTTCTTTTCAGAAAAAGAAAATACAAATGATACTGGTAAGAAAATTCTCAGCTTCAAAATGGCTATTTTGGTATTTCACTATCAAAAAAGCATAAACTTGCTGGGTTTCAAACACTGAAAAAACCAAATTGTTTATCTGATTCATATAATAATCTGTTACCCAATTTCTAGTCAAATGTACCAATGAGTACAGCACAAAGGTATGACCTCTACCAAAGTGGCTGTTGTTTCTCACTGAAAGGTTTCTTAGGAATGTATGAGCAGCACAATTTTGAATAAGCGTAGGCTCTGAAGGTCCAGTGGTACAAGTGCCAATAGAGGTGCTGGAATACACTAACTCCAAAGAAGGTCTTGAGAGAAAGTTCAAAAACCAGCAAAAGGCACTGGTTAGGGAAAAAAAATCTGAAAACTGATTCTCTTCCTTCATTATCTGTTTAGTTAAGAATAGAGAAGACAGAAAACTCATCACAGTTTCTCACTTTGATTCTACATTTTGTTTATAAGAACAAAATACAGTTTTTGGTCCCTATTTATTTTGCAACTAAAGTTTCCAGAACTGTATAAACTTACCTTATAAGCTTAAATTAGGTGTATCATTGAATATTACTTCTCTCAGTAAAATAGTATATGGGAAAAATCATTTCAAAAACCATTTTTTGACTATAGGAAGGTTACTGAGTTCAGTAAGTATATCTTTTATTTTTAATGTGGTTCACGAGTACACAGGGAACATTCAAAGTAAAGCATTTTATGACTATTTTTGAAAAAAATCCTCATGAATATTATGGTTCATTGTAAAGTACCTACCATCTGCATAGCTGAAATTTCAAAACCTGCATCTCGGATAGCCATCAGGATCTTTCCCAACAGTCCTGAAAATGAAGGACAATGAGTGTAAAAATACAAAATTTTAAGACATTTTAGTTTCTTAGAAAAGTACTTTTTCTTTATACTCTATATTAAAAAAAACACACACTTTGCAAGAGAAAATAAATTAAATCCCAAATACTGAGCATTAAATTTAATCATTTGATTTCCTTAGTAAATGCTTCAAGAATATCAACAATGGTTCTGAGGATTATGCAAAAAACTTTTAAGATAATATTTTGCCTTTAAAGCCCCTTAAGTCTAGTGATGTAGAGAACATAAAAATCAAACAATTATAAACAGCATTATTTAATACAAAGAAATGAAATGCCAAAGTACAAGATACAGAAGGAATTCAAACAAGAGTTCAAAGAAGGAGTAAAATCAAATTGTAACTGAAGAAATAGGAAGACGCTTCAAGGGGAAATGAAAAGCATGAATGGTCCTTAAAGGCTGTGGACAGATGAGCTTATACAGGGACAGGAGAGAAGGCACACATCTGGGAAAGTGTGAGCATATTTAAACGACAGTAAGAAGAGAGAAAAGAAAAACAAAAAGGAAAAGAGCTTCAATTCAAATCGATAAAGGCCTTAAATACCAACATGAGGAATATAGTCTTTATCCTACAGATGAGTGATTTTTATATTGGAGTCTATAGTCTCTGGGGGAATGGGGCTGACTTTGACATTCCATTTGTTTCCTATAAAAGTCTAAGTTTCTTTTTTTCAAGTCAACTAAAACTCTGTCTCTTATACATACGTGCACAAAGGCACACCCACACACACACACACCCCCCCACACACACACACCCCATATTCTGGATCATCTGGATCTTACTGAGTGACCCTAAATCACCATGTACTGTTAGTGTCTGAATGTGCATTTGTATTTACTATCCTACCATAGCCATGTAGTGCTATTTTAATTGTAGCAGGCTGAGGGGTGAGAAAAAGATAGAGAAGGATCTATTTCTCAAATGATACATCTGTACCAAATGAAGGTCAAATGATATCATAGCATGCTATAGAAACAAAGGTTTCTCAGAAGCTTGAAGACAGAAAAGTGGTGGATTAAGTGAGTCATCGCAGTAGAACAGGCTCATGCCTAACTCAGAGTCTGTACTATATTCACGTTAAGCTTGTTTTTATGGCAAATAACATCCTCTGTCACATTAATGCTATCAAGTTAAATTTTGTTGTATAGTTTTGCTTGCTATGAATTTTCAAATTATTTTAGCTATGTAGTTTTATGTGCAAAAATTTGTATTTAGTTTTAATTTGGACATATTTAAGTTGTATTACTTAAAGTTAAAATAATTTATGTCAACACTGAGAGTCCACGAGAAAAGCTTTCCTTCAAAAAGAAACACTGCCAAAAGAAATGAAGAGTTACTAAAAATGTTGAATGAGAAAATACAAAATAAAAGTAGTATTTTAGGAAGGTCACTAATGCAATAGTGATGAGCAAGCTGGTCTGAAGAAAAGAATAAGTAGTGGAAAGAATAGCAAAAGCTTTTGAAATCATTCAGAATGCTGGTTGGAAAAAAATAGGCCAAGGTATATTTAAATATTTTCTCTCTTATTTTGAACTTCAAAGCGTGGATGGCAGCAGTAGAGAAAGAAGGAGGTAATAAACATAAGATATTTTCAAACAAGAAGCAATAGGATTAAACTGGATACAAAGTATGAAGATGAAAGAAGGGTAAAAGATGATTTCAACATTTTGAACCCAAGTGAATAGAAGAATGACAGCACCTTTAAGAAGAAAACAAGTAATGATGAAACCAAATTAATAAGGGGAAAGACACTGAATTATTTTGGACATAGAAACCCAAAACATACTATATAGCATTTATAGAGAAGGAAACTGATCAGATCTTGAGGATGCAGCATATCCAGTGGCTGAATGAGTAAAATAATCTCCCTGCACCAAATCAGTGACATGGGATTGCATACCAATAGATAGAATTATAAAGATAGAATAAGAGGTACAGAGAGGTTAGAACTGAAATGATGCCAAGAGGCATTTGGAGACAGTACTTTATATAAAGACTTGGAGAAGAATACATATTCAAGGCAAAAGGAGCATTAAGCAAAGGTCCGGAGATGTAAACACCATAGTTCTTCTGGAATAAAAGTATCTTCATCTTACTGAATAATAGAGTGGAAAGGAAATGAGACAGAAGAGAAGGGAGGAGAGGTGGCAGAAGCCATGATAGGACTATACAGAGGTTTGGATTGTATCCTGTAGGCCAGAAGTTCTCAAACGTTTTGGTCATATAGACCCTTTAGCTTTTAGGTAGTACTGAAGACCTTTATATAGGTTACCTCTATCAATATTTACTATAACATAAGTTAAAGTGTGTTTATTCTCCTTTACTTGACAAGTGGTAGTTTCTTTTTTCTTTTTTTTTGAGACGGAGTCTTGCTCTGTCACCCAGACTGGAGTGCAGTGGCGCAATCTCCGCTCACTGCAAGCTCCACCTCCCGGGTTCATGCCATTCTCCTGCCTCAGCCTCCCGAGTAGCTGGGACTACAGGCGCCCGCCACCACGCCTGGCCAATTTTTTGTATTTTTAGTAGAGACGGGGTTTCACTGTGTTAGCCAGGATGGTCTGGATCTCCTGACCTCATGATCCGCCCGCCTCGGCCTCCCAAAGTGCTGGGATTACAAGGCATGAGCCACCATGCCCAGCTGACAAGTGGTAGTTTCTTAACCTTTATATAGGTTATCTCTATCCATATTTACTACAATATGAATTTTAAAAAACTTTTAAAATATTTAATTTAAATATAACAAAAATCCTTTAAATGTTAACATAAATAACATTTTGTGAGGAAAAATATGATAGTTTTTTTTTTTTTTCATTTGATCTAAGCCAAAAGGCCAGGAAGAGATTATAGTATTTTTTTTAATTAGTGAAAAGACAGATATTGTTTTACATTTTTAAAAAATCTCTTTAATGTCTCACTTAATAAAAGGCAGCTGGACTCTCACATCTACTTCAGCTTTCAATCTGTTGCCATATGTTGTTTTGGTTGGAGTATATTTAGTTGGAAAATGGTGGAATATTTTAATAACCTTTTTACAATAACTGTGTATATTCTCCTTTACTTGATAAGTGATAGTTTCTTAAAAGTTTGCTGCAATATATAATCTAAAACCTTTATCAATAAACTTTTTTTTTACCCTGTTACATTAAAATCCACTGGTCTATCTTGTATGTACTTTGAATGAAACTATGATATGACTCAGACATGATTTTCAACGTCACACATTAATCATTTGGCAAATACCAGCTCACTGAGTTATGCAGATTTTCCGAATGCTGATTCATTTCATTATACATCAAAAATCAATTAAAAATTTGTTAATATCATCACCAATTTCATCGAAGAGTCTTTCTATTCCGTTATACAATGTATTCGGAAGTTGTCAAACTGAAAGTGGTGAATATAGTTTTCCAAGGTTCTAAGTTTAGTTTTCCTTTGTAGTTTATCTTCACTTGGATTTTATCTTTGGCAATAGCTGTTGTCAGTTGTTTTCTTTGATATGATAGGCTTACTTAATTTGAAAGACAATGCCTGCCAAATACACAAGTCTGAATAAGCACAATTTGTCTGTCAGTCATTCTTTCAAGTAAAAATGGTATTCCATAAAAGAAAAAGCATCTAATTGAGCTGACAGCGCAAACAATTGTGAACAGGATTACTCACAAATGCTCTTCCTTAAAACCATTATATGGGGCATTATGTGTACTTCATTTACTTCACACAGAGTATTAAAAAGACCTATATTTGAGGATCAAAAAGTAATAAAATTATTTTTACTGCATCTAAGATATTCTTAACTAAGTATGGCTTTTTTTTTTTTTTTTTTTCCTGCAGATGCATGATGGTCAAAATACAATAACTACTAGGACAGTTTGGTGCCACTGCCTTGATTCTAAGGCAGTAGCAGTTTTACTCACCATTGCTTTTGCACCATCAGTGCAAATGACAACACATTAAAAAAGGCAATTAAGTATGAAATCAGTTTTGGTCTTGTAGATCCATAAAAGGGTCTCATTTATGATAATAACAAATACATGATTACATATTAACCCTAATCTAAATATGAAATTTAATCTAATCTAAATATTAAACGCTATGTTTTAATCAATATGAAAAGAAGTGTATAAACTATATCTATTACAAATTCTAAGAATAAATAGGACAAGTTCACACGATATATAGGAAGATGCTCACCGCAGAATCATTAGTAATAAAAAAATTTTAAGTTCTAAATAATAAAAAACAGGAAAAAGTTAGATAAAGAAGAGTAAGTTCCTACAACTAACTTATTACTCAGACATTAAAAATCAGATTTTCAAGTGTTATTTAATTGCATAGAAAAAAATTCAAAGTACAATGTTAGTGCAATTCAAAATTGTACACATAGGATAATTCCCAATTCACTTTATAAAACTAGTATTATCCTGATATTGCAATCATATGAAGACAGTACAAAAAAATAAAACTACACTCCAATAGCCCTTACGAATATAAATATAAACATTATTTTTAAAAAATTTTAAAACAATAATTTATTTACTTAATTTGAGAAAGGGTCTTACTATGTTGACCAGGCTGGCCTTGAACTCTTAGGCTCAAACAATATTCCTGCCTCAGCCTCCCAAATATCTGGGATTACAGGCACATACCACTGTATCTGGCTAAACATAGAAATTATTTCCAAAATGTTAAAATTTTAGAAATTTTATAATTTCCAATACATTTTAAATTTTATAAATTTAGCAATATATACAAAGAATTATACATCATGACCAAGAGAGGTTAATTTCAGGTATGCAAGCCTGGTACACTATTCAAACTATCAACCAATATATTAACAGGCTAAGGAAGAAAAATCACATGAACATATCAATATATGTTGATCACATATCTATCTATCTATATATATATAACTGCATATATTGATGCAGAAAAAACTTTTGAAAAAATACAACACTCATAAATAAAATGGTAAGAAAAAAATAAGAATAGAGGACAACTTCCCCATCTTCACAAACTGCATCTGCAGAAACCTACAACTAACATAATAGTGAAAGACTGAATGCTTTCAATGCAAGACGGTAAACAAGGCAAGAATGTCCATTCTCATTGCTCTGATTCAATATGGTGCTGGAAAATTGAAGTCAGTGCAACAAGACAAGAAAAGGAGATAAAAAGTATACAGACAAGAAAGGCAGAAATATAACTGTTTCTATTTGCATATGATATGACTGTCTATATAGAAAATTCCAAATAGCCTAAAAAAATTCTAGAACTAATTATTTATTTCAGCAAGGTTGAAAGATACAAGGTAAACATACTAGATCAGTTGTATTTCTACACACTAGCAATAAATACTTGAACACTAAAACTAAAAATATAATAGCATTTATAATCACTCAAAAAGGAAATAAAATTGGGTGTGAATCTAAGCAAAAATGTACAGAACTTGTATATGAAAACTACAAAATGCTGGATGAAAGAGCTAAATAAACGAAGAGCAAACAGTATTCATGGAATACTTAACACAATAAAGATGTCAATTCTCCCTAAATTGATAAATCAGTTTAACAAAATTGTTATAAAAATGCCAGCAAGTTTTTTGTAGCAATAGATAAAATTATTCTAAAATTACATGGTAAGATAAAGGAACTAGAATAACTAAAACAATTTCAAAAAAGAAAAATGTGGGGTAACCAGTCTACTCAATTTCATGATTTATTATGTAACTACAATAACCAAAAGATGGTGTAGTATTGTCAGTGATAGAGATCAATGTAACAGAACAAAAAAACCCCAAATGGAACCACACAAATATGTCCAACTGATTTTTTACAAAGGTGCAAAAGCAATTCAAGAGAGAGAACTTTTCAACAAACTCGGTAAAGTTAGGAAATAAAGTCTCTAAGAAAAAAGAGTTACTTCCCAGAAGGAAGTCTACACAATGAAAGGATAACACACATTTGGGGAAACAGCTAGTCTTTTCTCATCTATACATTGTGTAAGCTAGTCACATATTATTACACGTAATCCTCACAACGCTGCTATGGACTGAATGTTTGTGACCCTCTGAAATTAAGATCCTAACTCCCAATGTGATGAAGGTAGGGCCTTTGTGGGGAAGAAGTGATTAGATAGCAAGAACAAAGCCCCTGTGAATGGGATTACTGCCCTTATAAAAGAAGCTCCAGAGAGTTCTCTTGCCCCTTTCACCATGTAAAGACACAGTGAGAAAGTGCCATCTATGAAGAAAACCATGGGCCCTGACCTGAAACTGAACCTGTGGGACCTGATCTTGGACTTCCCTCTATGGAGAACTGTGGGAAATACATGTCTGTTGTTTAAGACATCCAGTCTACAGTATTTATATTGTAGCAGCTCAAATGAACTAAGACAATGCCTATGAGTAAAGTAATATTATAATCTTCATTTTATAGACGTTGAGTATCTATACTCAAGGATTAAACAATATCCCTTAATAGCTAGTAAGTGATATAACTGATTTTAAACCCAGTTTTGCTTGCCCCAGGGCCTAAGATTATGCTATAATAAAATAAATAATCAAAATATTTAGTTGGCATATATATATCTCAATTAAATAACTAAACAATTTATGTATATGCAAAAACATACATAAGTGTATATATCTATGTATATATATAGCTATGAAACATCTTTTTTGATCTTCTGAATATATACTATAAAATCTTTAACAGAGATATAGAATGTATATCTAGTAAATTCTTAATTGTTCAGAGGATAATCACTTAATTTAACTTACTGATTATTCAGACTAAGATTTCTTTCCTTCTTACCATTCTGATGCTTATCAATTTGACAGAAAAAGGAGGAAAAAAGATCACTTTATTATTTATTAATAGTTCTAGGAAACTGCTTTATAGAGAGAACATCATTAAAACTTAAGTTGTTGGCCGGGTGCGGTGGCTCATGCCTGTAATCCCAGCACTTTGGAGGACAATATGGGTGGATCACTTGAGGTTTGGAGTTCAAGATCAGCCTGGCCAACACTGAGAAACCCTATCTCTACTAAAAATACAAAAATTAGCCAGACGTGGTGCCGCATGCCTGTAATCCCAGCTACTTGGGAGGCTAAGGCACAAGAATTGCTTGAACCCAGGAGACAGCGCTTACAGTGAGCCAAGATTATGCCACTGTCCTCCAGCCTGGGTGACAGAACAAGATTCTATCTCAGAACAACAACAAAAATAAAACAAATAAACAGAAAATCATAGTATCTATCATCTATAGTATACCTCACAGCAATCTTGCAGCCAATGAGCCCCTTACACTGTGGAAACACTTGAAAAATATCGCTACCATGAATGTTAAACTTACTGGATGTAACAGCAAGATACAGATGACAACAAAACCCTATGCACGAGCACGAGAATCAATGAAAAGGACACTTTGGTGAGCAAAACAACTTACAAAACTGAAATTTAAAGAAGTGGCCAGGCTGTTACACAAGACAATTCACTATTACCTGTATGCTTTGCTTCACAATCCTTATAACAAATAGGAGTGGTGGGAAATAAAATGAAAGGATTTTTAAAAATGAAAAAATGTCAACAAGGAAATCTTGCAATTTATTTTGGAAAGAAACTAAAAGAAAAATTTTAATTGTGATGAAGC
The DNA here is from genome assembly GCF_008728515.1 of Papio anubis. NCBI lineage: Eukaryota > Metazoa > Chordata > Mammalia > Primates > Cercopithecidae > Papio > Papio anubis. The sequence continues at coordinate 191,892,752 of NC_044976.1, read as the reverse complement.
CAAGAGTACATGAACTAATAAAACTGATGCCTAAAATAGACACGTTTAATATTAATAACCATAACCCATTTAAATCAAATTGGAAGGATATGATTTCCTTTAAAATTTAAATCTAGTAAAATAAAACTCAAAGCCATTTTAATTAAAAAATAGACCTAGTGTATCTTTAAAATATGATTAGTGTAAAGCCAAATAAAAAAACTAGAGATTATGAGAGTTTAATGTTCAATGCTAATGTATAAAAGAAATCACAAGTGTTACTAAATTCAGCAAAAGGAATTTAATACTAATCTTGGCAAACATGCATAACAAATAACCTTAAGCATAAAAACCAGGTGGAAAAGCTTTCTGTCTCCTAGAGAGCAATATGTTACTAGGCAATACCACTTCACTGATAATTTTCCTGTAATGTTGAATGGAAACACTCAGATGGTTTAAGCTACCAATGTCTACGGTTTTCTGCCTTGCAATAAGGAAATATAATGTAGAATTATATTAAACCAATTGCAGACGATAGTCTGGATTCCAGACCATCCTGGGCAACATGGTAAAACCTCATGTCTACAAAGAATATGAAAAAAAAAAAAAATTAGCTGGGCATGATGGTGGGTGCCTGCAGTCCCAGATACTCAGGAGGCTGAGGTGGGAGGATTGCTAGGGCTCAGGAGGCCAAGATTGTAGTGAGCTGAGATGTCACAACTGCAATCCAGCCTGGGTGATAGAGTGAGACCATGTCTCAAAAAAAGTAAAAACAAATCAAAATAAATAAGTGTTTGGATTCCACAGAATTGTTAAATTGAGAACCAGTAAGGCACTTAGGTCTTAATGGATCTCAAATTTAATCCATCAGTTGATCATAAAACCCACATTAGTAGAAAGTAGGCTTTTAAAAGACAGATTTAATTCATCCAATAGATTTCTGATCCTCCACTAACACCATATACCCAAATCTGAAATTCACATTTTTTCTTAAAGCCAATTTCCTAACAAGAACAAGCTATACATTCCTTACAAGGTAGTAAAAAGAGTAACCAACAGAATAACTTTACTTATTTTATTTGTATTTTTTTTTAGAGGTGGGGTCTTGCTATGTTATTGAAGCTGGACTTCAACTCCTGGGCTTAAGTTATTCTCCTACCTCACCCTCCCAAGCAGCTAGGACTACAGGCATGTGCCACCATGCCCAGCTAATTATTAAAAATTATTTGTGGAGACAGGGTCTCACTATGTTGCCCAGACTGGTATCAAATTCCTGGCCTGAAGTGATCTTGCCAACTCAGTCTCCCAAAGTGCTGGGATTACAGGTATGAGCCACTGCATCTGGTCCAGTATAACAACAGCTTTGTAGATATACCCACAATATGGTGACTTTGTGTACTGAAATTCATCAAGATGCAAATAAGTGAATAGAAAATAGTAAAAACAGGCTCCATACCATCATAGGAACAGCAGAGAAGACCTACGGGAATGAAGATTTCCAGAAAAGGGTAGTCAAGGGTTCCTCCTCACTGTGAAGACAAAGACAGGCGAAGCATGCAAAGGAAGCTAAGAACAGCTAAACCTTGGTTGAAATAAGATCACAGGTTTAAAACAAGGACAGTCTAAGAAAAACAAAATAAAGTAGGGTACTGAGTAGATAGGCTGAAAACCAAAAACTGTGTAAGATTGGGTAAATAGGCCAGGTGCAGTGGCTCATGTCTGTAATCCCAGCACTTTGGGAGGCCGAGGCGGGCAAAGGACAAGGTCAGGAGATCGAGACAACGGTGAAACCACGTCTCTACTAAAAATACAAAAAATTAGCCGGGCACGGTGGTGGGCGCCTGTAGTCCCAGCTACTCAGGAGGCTGAGGCAGGACAATGGCATGAACCCAGCAGGCGGAGCTTGCAGTGAGCCGAGATCGCGCCACTACACTCCAGCCTGGATGACAGCAAGACTCCGTCTCAAAAAAAAAAAAAAAAAAAAAAGATTGGGTAAATAGATCATATGAAGTCTAAAGTCAAAGCCAGGTTAATACAGAAAACAAGTTAACCACACAATCACAAAGTACAACTAAGTTTCTACAGAATAGGGTACTGCCAGCTTTAGGTAGAGTGAGCTGCTTCCTAATCTTAAGAGGCCAGTCCCTATGTGGTTGGAGTAAGCACATGTCCCATTAGAAGCCAACTCCATGTTTCTAGGAGATTTTCATGAATGTTATTATGTAGGGGCTATTCTCATTATATGAAAATCTCAGTTTTTAAAATTTTTATTTCAATAGTTTTTGGGGTACAAGTGGTTTTGGTCACATGGATGAATAATGTAGTGGTGAAGTCTGAGATTTTAGTGCACCTGTCATCCAATCCAAGTAATGTACATTGTACCCAATATGTAGTTTTTTAATCCCTCACCACTACCCCCAACCCTCCCTCTTCTGAGTCTCCAAAGTCCATCATATAATTCTGTATGCCCTTGCATACCCATATCTTGGTTACCACTTACAAGTGAGAACATATGTTTTTTAGTTTTTCCATTCCTGAGTACTTAACTTAGAATAATGGCTTCCAGCTCCACCCAAGTTACTGCAAAAAACATTATTTCATTATTTTTATGGCTGAGTAGTATTCCATGGTGTATATACATCACATTTTCTTTATCCACTCATTGGTTGATGGACACTTAGGCTGGTTGCATATGTTTGCAACTGTGAATTGTGTTGCAATAAACACATGCGTGCAAGTGTCTTTAATATAATTACTTATTTTCCTTTGGGTAGATACTGAGTAGTGGGATTGCTGAATCAAATGATAGATCTACTTTTAGTTCTTTAAGAAATCTCCATATTGTTTTTCATACAGTCTGTACTAATTTACATTCCTACCAGCAGTGTATAGGTGTTCCCTTTTCACCACATCTATGCCATCATCTATTATTTTTTGACTTCTTAATAATGGCTATTTTTTGCAGGAGTAAGGCAGTATCTCATTGTACTTTTAATTTGCATATTCCTGATGATCAGTGATGTTTAGCATTTTTCATATGCTTCTTTACCATTTTTATATCCTCTTTTGAGAAATGTCTATTCATGTTATTTGCCCACATTTTGATGGGATTTTTTTTCTTGTTGATGTGCTTGAGTTCACTGTAGAGTCTAGATATTAGTCCTTTGTTAGATGCATAGTTTGCAAATATTTTCTCCCACTCTGTGGGTTGTTTATTTATTCTGATGGTTATTTCTTTTAATGTACAGAAGTTTCTTTTATTTAATTAGGTCCCATTTATTTATTTTTATTTTAGTTGCATTTGCTTTTGGGGTCCTATTCATGAATTATTTGCCTAAGCCAAAGTCCAGAATAGTTTTTCCTAGGTTATCTTCTAGAATTTTTATAGTTTCATGTCTTAGATTTACATTTTTGAACCATCTTGAGATGATTTCTATATAAGGTAAGGGATAAGCATCCAGTTTCATTGTTCTACATGTGGTTATCCAGTTTTCCCAGCATTATTTATTAAATAAGGTGTCCTTTTTTTCAACGCGTTTCTCTATGTTTTGTCGAAGATCAGTTGGTTTTAAGTATTTGGCTTTATTTCTGGGTTCTCTATTCTGTTCCACTGGTCTATGTGCCTACTTTTATACCAGCACTATGATGTTTTTGTAACTACAGCCTTGTGGCATAATTTAACATCTGGTAATGTGATGCCTCCACATCTGTTTTTTGTTTGTTTATTTGTTTTTTGCATAGGATTGTTTTGGCTATTCAGGTTCTTTTTCTGCTTTCATATGAATTTTAGAATTGTTTTTTCTAATTCTGTGAAAAATGATGTTGGTATTTTGATAGGAATTGCCTGAATCAGTGGATTGCTTTGGGTAGTATGGTCATTTTCATGATACTGATTCTTCCAATCCACGAGCATGGGATGTGTTTCCATTTGTTTGTGTCATCTGTGATTTCTATCAGCAGTGTTTTCTAGTTCTCCTTGTAGAGGTCTTTTACTTCCTTGGTTAAATATATTCCTAGGTCATTTATTTTTTTCCAGCTGTTGTGAAAAGGACTGAGTTTTTGATTTGATTCTCAGCGTGGTCATTGTTGGTGTATAACACTGCTACTGATTTGTGTATATTGATTTTGTGACCTGAGACTACGGAATTCATTTATCAAATCCAGGAGTCTTTTGGAGGAGTACTTAGGGTTTTCTAGGAATACAATCATATCACTCATGAACAGCAATAGCTTAATGTCCTCTTTTTCAATTTGGATGCCCTTTGTTTCTTATTCTTGCCTGATTGCTTTGGTTAGGACTTCCAGCACTATGCTGAATTTCTAGTGGTGAAAGTGGCATCCTTGTCTTGTTCCAGTTCTCAAGGCGAATACTTTCAACTTTTCCCCATTTATTATGATGTTAGCTATGGGTCTGTCATATATGGCTTTTATTAGTTTTAGGTAAAGTCCCTTTTATATTTGTTTGTTGAGATTTTTTATACAGGGATGCTGGATTTTATGAAATGCTTTTTCTTCATCTATTCAGATGATCATATAGTTTTTCTTTTTAATTCCTGTTATCAGATGTATCCTATTTATTGACTTGCATATTTTAAACCATCCCTGCATCCCTGAAATGAAACTTGGTCATGGTATATTATCTTTTTGATGTGCTGCTTGAATTAGCTAGTATTTTGTTCAGGATTTTTGCATCTACGTTCATTAGGGATATTGGTCTGTAGTCTTCTTTTTTTCTTATGTCCTTTCCTGGTTGTGGTATCAGAGTGATACTGGCTTCAAAGAATGAGTTAGGGAGGATCCTTCCTTCTTAATCTTTTGGAATAGTTTCAGTAGGATTGGTCCCAGTTCTTCTCTGAATGTCTGGTAGGATTCAGTTGTGAATCCATCCAGCCCTGAGCCTTTTTTTTTTTTTTCTTGGCAATTGTTTTGATTAGTGATTCAATCTCACTGCTTGTTCTTGGTCTGTTCAGGGTTTCTATTTCTTCCTGACTTAATCTAGGAGTGTTTATGTTTCCTGGAATTTATCCATTTCCTCTAGATTTTTTAGTTTGTGGGCACAGAGGTGTTCACAATGGTCTCAGATGATCTTTTGTATTTCTGTGGGGTTGGTTGTAATGTCTCCAGTTTCATTTCTAATTGAACTTACTTTAACCTCTCCTGGTTAATCTAGCTAATGGTCTATCAACTTTGTTTATCTTTCTGAAAAACCAACTTTTTGTGTCATTGGTCTTTGGTATTTTTGTTGTTGTTGTTGCTGTTGTTTCAAATTCATTTAGATCTGCTCTGATCTTTGTTGTTTCTTTTCTTCTGCTAGCTTTGGGTTTAGTTTGTTCTTTCTCTAGTTCCTTGAGGTATGATGTTAGGCTATCAACTTATCACCTTGCAGAATTTTTAATGTGGGTATTTAGCACCATAAATTTTCCTTTTAGTACTGCTTTTACTATATTCCAGAGATTTTGATAACTTATGTCAATATTCTCATTCATTTCAAAGAATTTTTTAAATTCCATCTTGATTTCATTGTTAGCTCAAAAATCATCCAGGAGCAGATTGTTTAATCTCCATGTATTTGTATAGTTTTGAGGGTTACTTTTGGAGTTGATTTGTAGTTTTTATTCCACTGTGGTCTGAGAAGATACTTGATATAATTTCAATTTTTAAAAATTTATGGACACTTGTTTTGTGGCCTATCATATGGTCTATTGTGGAGAACGTTCTATGTGCTGATTAAAAGAATGTATAATCTGCAGTTATTGGGTAGAATGTTCGGCAAATATTTGTCAGGTCCATTTGTTCTAGAGTGCAATTTAAGTCCATTATTTCTTTGTTGACTTTCTGTCTTGATGATCTGTCTAGTGCTGTCAGTGGACTGTTGCGGTCTCATATTACTATTATGTCATGTCTATCTCATGTCTTAGGTCTAATAGTAATTGTTTTACGAATGTGGGCGCTCCAGTGTTAAGTGTATATAAATTTAGGATTATAATATCTTCTTGTTGGATTGATCCTTTTATCATCATATAATGACTTTCTTTGTCTTTTTTTACTGTTGTTGCTTTAAAATCTGCTTTATCTGATATAGGACTACCTAATCCTGCTCAATTTTGGTTTCCATTTGTATGGAATATCTTTTTCCACTCCTATACCTTGAGTTTATATGAATCTTCACATATTAGGTGAGTCTCTTGAAGACAGTATATATTGGGTTTGTGATTTTTAAAATCCATTCCGCCAATCTGTATCAGTTAAGTGGAGCATTTAAGCAATTTATATTCAATGTTAATACTCAGATGTGAGGCACTGTTCCAGTTATACTGTTACTTGTTACCCAGATACTTTGTTTTCTTTATTGTTATTGTTTTATAGGCCCCATGAGTTTTATGCTTTCAAGAGGTTCTTTTCTGGTCACATAAAGGCCTTTTTGTTTTAAGATTTAGAACTCCTTTTAGCATGTTCAATAGGGCTGGTCTAGTAGTAACAAATTCTCTCAGCATTTGTTTGTCTGAAAATGACTTTAATTCTCCTTCATTTATGAAACTTAGTTCTGTTCTCGATACAAAATTCTTGACTGACAGTTATTCTCTTTAAGAAGGCTAAAGATAGAACTCCAATCCCTTCTGGCTTAAAAGGTTTCTGCTGAGGAAATCTCTTAGTTTTTTAAGCAAACACAATGAAAGAAGACTGAAATGATAATTCAAAACCAGGGATCCATTAACTTTAACATGAACAACACAAAGTAAATAAATGTTGTTCCTTACCTATAATTAGTTCTATTGTTTGTTTCTATTTTAAAAAGACATATAGGTCTGGCACAGTGGCTCATACTTGTAATTCCAACACTTTGAGGGGCCAAGTCAGGAGGACTCTTTGAGTCCAGGAGTTTGCGGCCAGCCTGGGAAACATAGTGAGACCCCATCTCTACAAAAAATAAGAAATCAGCTAGGTGTTGTGGCACCTGTCTGTAGTGCCAGCTGCTCTGCTTGGGAGGCTGAGGTGGAAGGATCACTTGACTGCAAGAGGTTGAAGTTGAGGTTGTAGTGAGCTATGATCAGGTCACTGCACTCGGCCTGGATGACAGAGTAAGACCTTGTCTCAAAAAAAAAATAATAATAATAATAATACACACACACACACACACACAGACACACACACACATCTTCTCATTTTTAAAGATAGCCTTTGCACAACATTTTTTTAATAAACGGTGACATTGATTTTTACTTATTCTAACTTTCCAAAGTCATAGTTAAGGAAATTCATAAATTTAGGCATCTTATTACAAGAACACTGTTTCTTTTGTTTTAAATGGCTCTGATTCCCTCAACACTGGCAAGGTTTATATTGCCATTCATAGATAGGCTTAAAAATAGACTAATGCCAGAACATGGGTCACAAAGCATATAATTCTTGCTCCTTTTCTGTTGTAAGCATATACTATATACACCGAATATGGGCCTCCATTTTCTTCTGCTATTTCCCAGCATGGTTCTATAGATAGGTATAGCTTTGCTATCTAGTGGTTCTCAAAGTGTGGTCCATGCATAAATATCTTTAGTATGACCTGGGAACTTGTTACAAATGCAAATTCTTGGGCTGTAAACCAGATATTCCAAATCAGATACTTTGGAGTTAGGGCCCAGGAATCTATATTTAATCCAAGTGATCCTGATGCACACTAACGTTTCAGAACCATTACTGTGAGTAAGGTCTCTGAGGATAACAAAGCATCACAATAACTACTCCTTTGGCCATGGAAAAGGTGATATAGTTTGAAAATTTTTATATTTTAAATTATAAAATATTGAATACATTTTACATTGTAAAATATAAACTATACTTTTAGGGTAAAACATATAACAGATATGCTCAGATTAAATAATTTTAAAGTGAACATCTGCGGTTATCATCACCCACATCAAAAGCCCACCCCTAAAGCCCTCTATATATGCCTCCCAATCATGACCCTTTCTCCTCTTAGGGGAGACAACTACCTGAGTTTAGAATAACCTTTTCTTTACAGTTTACCACCTACATATGAATTCTTGAAATATATGGTTGATTTCTGCCTATATTTGAACTTTATGTGATTAGAGTAATACAGAATATATGCTCCATGTCTTTCTTGTTTTGCTCAAGTTCATTACCATGAAATTCATTCATTTTGTTGTGTTTCCTTCTGTTTGACAGGGAAGGAAGAAAATGCAACATTGTAAACAGAATCTCTGGATGGTAGGAGTAAGTGATTTTAAAATAGACATTTGTCTGTATTTCTAAATTTTTCTACTAAGATGAATTCCTGAGTAAAACTTAGCATTTCCCACCTCTGTATCAAATAATTTGAGGCGCATGTTTTGAATCACATTAACAGATTAAATACAAATCTATGATGCAAAGCCAAACCTTGTTTTGTTTAAGAAACTTTCATTTCATATACGAAACTTCATATTCTGATTGAGCCCAATACTTAAATAAGATTTGGCTTAAAGATTTTATGACCTCAAATTCAGGATATTCTGAAGAATAACTTTTAAAAACAGAGAAGAAAGTCTGTGGCACAACCTGTAACCACAATTTCAAAAGTAATTTTTAAGCACGCTAGAGTCATTTTAGTTCTTTCCAATCCGTTTAAATTGAAATCCTTAACATTATCCTAAGATTATCCCTCCCTTTGATAACAAGGCTGTTCTTCAATAACCACCATGAAACTGCTCTGGTGAAATAACTGGGATGAGTAACTTACTTCCTATTTTGCACACATAGAAGTCACAGTACGTACACTAAGTGTCAAAAGAGACGTAGTAGATGTTAAGTTGGTGATAGGTTAGAAAAGAACTAATAGCTAAAATAAGTTAGAATTTTGAACCATAGGTTCTCTAGAGTAAGTAAGATGTGTGAATATATAGAAAAGCAAAGAAGGGTACCATTTATTAATCCATTCAAAAATCAATTACACTGACCATGTCCCTTCAACATTTTTCATGTCAACTTCTCCCATGTTTTAACTTATTATTTGGAAACCCAAGCTTTTCACAGACCTTTCTGAAAGATACCACCTTTTCTTTAGAAATTTTCCCTCTTTCTTCCTCCTAAGAAGCAATTATAATTATGTTGTCAGAATTTCAGCATTTATAATCTGCCATGTAACTTGAATCATCTTTTAAAGTCTTATAAAATGAGATCGTGCTACTTTGGGTTTTCATGTTTTAAAACATATCCTGATAAAGTAACATCATGTGTCCTGAATCCCAGATCACAGATTCATAAAGACTGGCCCAGCTCCTGGGTAGAAGAGAAAAAAAAAAAAAGCCTGAAGAGCAGAACCACAGCATGGGAGGAAGAAACTCTTCTCTTCCTTTTGTCATTGTGTAATTACACAGATGCTTAATCTTCAGAGGAAAGGGTTAGGAGGAGACACAGAAAACCAGTACCAGAGGATCCTCCAAAGCAAAGGAGTGGGCACATTCTATCTTTGCTACAAACTCTTTAAGATATGTTTTCCTCAGGTCTAGATCATGTGTAGCTATGCTCAGCATTAGTTATCATGAGTTCTAAAATGACATGGTCCTCTAACAGACAAGTGAATGAAAAATAGGCAAGAGGAGTGGCACTGTCATCAAAATTTTACATAAAGCTTACATTAATGTTGTTCCTCCTAGAAGTCTCTGTGCATACATAGAACCTACTGGGTCAACAAATGAATATTCCAAAGGCATGTGTGTCAGGTTGCCTCAATAACATCATTCTCTGAATGGTGACTCTAAATCTTAAAATAGAAAAAAAAAGTGAAAAATAGGAATTATCTAAATTTCTTTTACAAATGTTTACTGAAACAAAACACTGAAATTAAATATTATTCAAAATAAAAAAAACTGAAAAGGTATAAAGAAATTTAAATAATTAAGCTTATAAGTTATACTTATTGTTTGTGGTATTTATAGTTCTGAAGTTATTAAAGCTTAAAACTGTGCTATGACTTTTGAGAAAACCCCATGTTACATTTTTGCCAGTGCTATTTCTTTCCATGAAACTAGGTTTCATTCCAGTCTCACTAGAGAGAGATCATTCTAAGCACTTTCTAGCAACAGATCAAGATTTACTGTTATTTTCATTAAACAACTGCTGTAAAGAAGTAAACGTGCATTAGAGAAGTTACTTGTGTAAAGCAGAGTGTCCCAATTACTCAACATTTTCCATTACTCCAAAAAATTCTCACCAACCTAAAATTCAGCACAGGGACCTGAGTTATAAGAACAACTGAAAATCAAAAGGTGACTCTTTCCTAACCACCTCCTTGGTTGCTATTGACCTGCCATAGTGAACAAACTAGGAATCTTCAATCACGTATCAACTTTTATAAGGCTTGACTCTGATGATGGCAGATTACCAGAGGAAATGCAAGATGTTCCCTGCCCACAATTTCTCATAAGTGGCTCTTGTACTGGGTGTTTATCAGGTAGACACAGGGATTCTTTTAAAAATGCATATTCTTAGGCTCTTCTCCAGATATACTGAAAAAAGATTCTAAAATTAGGGTCCATGAATAAGAATTTTAAACAGTCTGCCCAAGTGGTTCTGTTGCACACTAAAGTTTGAGAAGCACTATCTAGCATCTTAGTGTCACAATACTACTGGTTCAGGTTCTAGTCTCACATCCCAACCATGTGAAGGACTTAAGATGCCTTATACCACTTGAGGCAGAATGATACAGTGGTGGCCCAGTGAACCATAATTTCTGGTATTCATGAGCTTGTAGAGTCTCCTCCTATACTGACTCTGGACCTGGCCATGTGACTTTCTTTAGCTGTGATGCAAACAGAGACATGATGAGCACTTATTCATTGAGGATTATCTTGGAATGTTACTCTGAGAAGCCAGAAACCATTCAGTAAAGAAGCTCAGGCTATACTACTGAATGATGAGAGGCCACATGGAAAGAGTCTTTTGAGAATGAGATTCAGTCTTGTACCCTCCAGCTCCTGTACAGTTTCCAGATGAATGAAGCCACATGAATGACTTAAGGCATAGCACAGAAGAATCATCAATTGATAACCCACAGAATTGTGAAAAATAATACATCAATTTTTCCCTTGTTCTTTTTAGCCTCTATGTCTTAATGATGAGATAAATCATTGTTTTAAAGAAACTAAGTTTTAGACTGGATATCTGGGGGCAGGGCTAAGACGGTAGACTGGAAGTAGTTCATGTGTGCCACTCCCATGGGGAGAAAACAAAAGTGCTGGTGAACATGGGTTCTGCAAGCTGATCATCTGAGAAACCATGATGAGATACATCAAGGCAGCAGGGGAACACAGAGAACAGAGAGGGGCAAAGCTGGGCACCAGTATGTCTGGGCTCAGTGCAGAGCCAGGAGAACCTCTTCAACATGGGAAAGGGTGAGTGAGTGACAGCCCCCAGGGGGACTCACCCTTACCACAGGGACGCATGCAAGACTGACAACGAGGGAATCAACCTGGCCTCCCCACAATGCCCCAACATACTTCCAGATTGAGGCAGAGAGCCACTCAGATGTTTTGCAGAGGAAACTCCCATGTCCCCCCAGGAAGCACATAGATAGTAGATTAGGGCACCTTGGCTATGATAGGGCTTATCACTCAACTGCAGCCCTAGTCTGAGGGAGCCCCTTGGACCATAACAACCAACAAAAGAAATGCAGACACAAAGGCAGTAATCAGAGGGGCCTCCTGCAAGACCCAGGAGCAAACTAGTATTGAAGCCAGACAACCAAACCCACCCTATACCACAATCAAACCCCCAAGGGCATCAAATAAAAAACAAAAGCAAAACAATCCATCCAGAAGACAGCAACTTCAAAAACTGAAGGAATATCAGCCCACACAAATCAGAAAGAACCAGTACAAGAACTCTTACAATGGAAAAAGCTGGAGTGCCTTCTTTCTTCTAAATAACCACACTAGTTCTTCCAGTTAAAAGTTCTTAACTGGGCTGAGATGGCTGAAATGACAGAAATAGAATTCAGAATGTGGAGAGGAATGAAGATCATCAAGATTCAGAAAAATGTTGAAACCCAATCCAAGGAAGCTAAGAATCACAATAAAACAATACAGGAGATGAAAGTCAAAATAGCTCATATAGAAAATAATGCAACCAATCTGACAGAGCTGAAAAACACACTACAAGAATTGCATAATGCAACTGCAGATATTAACAGCAGAATAGATCAAGTGGAGAAAATAATCTCAGAAATTGAAGACGGGCCTTCTGAAATAACACAGTCAGACAGGAAGAAAACAGAACAAAAAGGAATGAACAAAACCTCTGAGAAATATGGAATTATGTAAAAGACCAAATCTATGACTCTCTGGCATACCCGAAAGAAATGGAAGAAAGAAAACAAGTTGAAAAACATATTTCAGGATATCATCCATGAGAATTTCCTCAACCTAGCTAGAGAGACCAACACTCAAATTCAAGAAATGCAGAGAACCACCACAAGATACTTCAAGATCACCCCCAAGACACATAATCATCAGATTTTCCAAGTTCAAAACGAAAGAAAAAAATGTTAAAAACGGCTAGAGAGAAAGGACAGGACACTTGAAAAGGGAAGCCCATCAAAATAACTGGACCAATCAGCAGAAACCCTACAAGCCAGAAGAGATTGAGGGCCTATATTCAACATTCTTTAAGAAAAGGAATTCCAACCAAAAATTTCATATCCAGTCAAACTAACCTTCAAAAGCAAAGGAAAAATAAGATCCTTTCAGACAAGAAAATGCTGAGGGAATTCATTAACACTAGACCTGCCTTACAAGACCTCCTGAGAGGAGCACTAGATATGGAAAGGGAAGACCATTACCAGCCACTACAAAACACACTTAAGTACACAGACAAGTGATGCTATGAAGCAACCACACAAAGAAGTCTACATAATTACCAGCTAACAACACAATGACAGGATCAAATTCACACATATCAATACTAACTTTGAACATAAATGGGCTACATGCCCTGATCAAAAGGCAAGGAGTAGGAAGCTGGATAAAGATGCAAGATACATGGTATGCTGTCTTCAGGTGACCCATCTCACATACAATGGCACCCATAGGCTCAAAACAGAAATAGAGACAAATCTACCCAGCAAACGGAAAACAGAAGAAAGCAGGAGTTGCAAGCCTAATTTCAGACCAAACAATCTTTAAGCCAAATAGATTTTTAAAAGCCGGAGAATGGCATTACATAATGGTAAAGGGTCCAATTCAACAATTCTTTTTTTTTTTTTTTTTTTTAATTATACTTTAAGTTCTAGGGCACATGTGCATAACATGCAGGTTTGTTACATAGGTATACTTGTGCCATGTTGGTGTGCTGCACCCATCAACTCGTCATTTACATCAGGGATAACTCCCAATGCAATCCCTCTTCTCTTCCCCCTCCCCATAATAGGCCCCAGTGTGTGATGTTCCCCTTCCCGAGTCCAAGTGATCTCATTGTTCAGTTCCCACCTATGAGCGAGAACATGCAGTGTTTGGTTTTCTGTTCTTGCGATAGTTTGCTGAGAATGATGGTTTCCAGCTGTATTCATGTCCCTACAAAGGACATAAACTCATTCTTTTTTATGGCTGCATAGTATTCTATGGTGTATATGTGCCACATTTTCTTAATCCAGTCTGTCACTGATGGACATTTGGGTTGATTCCAAGTCTTTGCTATTGTGAATAGTGCCGCAATGAACATACGTGTGCATGTGTCTTTATAGCAGCATGATTTATAATCCTTTGGGGATATACCCAGTAATGGGATGCTTGGGTCATATGGAACTTCTAGTTCTAGATCCTTCAGGAATCGCCATACTGTTTTCCATAATGGTTGAACTAGTTTACAATCCCACCAACAGTGTAAAAGTGTTCCTATTTCTCCACACCCTCTACAGCACCCGTTGTTTCCTGACTTTTTAATGATTGCCATTCTAACTGGTGTGAGATGGTATCTCATTGTGGTTTTGATTTGCATTTCTCTGATGGCCAGTGATGATGAGCATTTTTTCATGTGTCTCTTGGCTGTATGCATGTCTTCTTTTGAGAAATGTCTGTTCATATCCTTTGCCCACTTTTTGATGGGGTTGTAAGTTTTTTTCTTGTAAATTTGTTTGAGTTCT